>NC_091485.1:33324942-33641994 GCF_947461875.1 Haliaeetus albicilla | reverse complement strand
GAACAAAAGCCACGCACGCAAGCAAAGCAAAACAAGGAATTAATTCACCACTTCCCATGGGCAGGCAGGTGTTCAGCCATCTCCAGGAAAGCAGGGCTCCATCACGCCTAACGGTGACTTGGGAAGACAAACACCATCACTCCGACCATCCCCCCTTCCTCCTTCTTCCCCCAGCTTTATATGTTAAACACGACATCGTATGGTCTGGAATATGCCTTTGGTCAGTTGGGGTCAGCTGTCCCAGCTGTGTCCCCTCCCAACTCCTTGTGCCCCCCCAGCCTCCTCACTGTGGGGTGGGCTGAGAAGCAGAAAAGCCCTTGATGCTGGGTAAGCACTGCTCAGCAGGAACATCCCTGAATTATCAACACTGTTTTCAGCACAAATCCAAAACATAGCCCTGTACTAGCTACCGTGAAGAAAATTAACTCTCTCCCAGCCAAAACTAGCACAACAGTAAACTCCAGCTTTGGTACCTGTTTCTGAGAAGACGCCTCCTGGTACATGGGGCAGTTGGGGTCAGGCATCGGGGTGGAGCGCTTGAACTAAAATTAATAGATCATGTAATCAAATTGCTATTTAAGTGAAATTGCCATGACTTATATTAAGGCAGCCTGGGATGCATTGGCTTCAGTATAGTCAGGCCCAGAAAAAACTGCCTCTTGCACTAACTTTCAGAGCCATGTGTGTTTTATTACTTTTATTTTCTTTAACTTCTCCTCAGACTAGGTATTATTTTCATACCAAAGTGATGTGATTTCAGCAGTGAAAACGTGTCATACATTTCGATCTGTTTTGCCATAACTTTCTTTGCAACACACCATTTTGCATGGTAGTTTGCAGTGTGCCGGTCTGTTCTCTGAAGAGTTTTTCTTTCTGCTCAGATTCTGGTGTCTGCCACAGAAAGAGTGAGAGCAAATCCAGGAGGATGCTTTTTAGACATGTTATCCACAGATCTGTGGTAAAATTTTTATGTGAAAATGTTCAACGTGAAGGAAAATAGATCAGACAAAAAAATCAGTACTTGAATAGTCAGATATTTAATGAGGAAGTCTGCTGTTAAATATTTTCTTATCTGAGATGCAGAAAAGTTAATAAGAAACTGAAAGAAAAAATGTAGATAAATCCCTGATAACAAAATTTGGCCCATCTTTTCACAATAAGAATTTGAAAAATTGAAGTATTTCACATTAACAACATAGGAACTCTAGGACTGATAAATGCCATGAAAACCCTTCATATGATATATTTTACAGACTACAGTTTTATTTATCAGTATTGCAAACAAAATGTCTTTTTGATATGATCAAAGTTTTGCATGTTAAGACTGTAGAATGATAAAAAATTAGAATAGGCTTGTCATAAGCACAGTATCACTTTTTTGTGATTTCAGTGATGTGGATGACAGTTAATCTCTGGTATGGTACATGTCTGAGAACACTTTACACTAACTAGACTACTTTTTCAAAGGTGACTTTAAAGGTGAGCTTAATTGAGACTTTGGGTACTGAAATTTTAAGAGGACTGCTCTGTGGCTTAGTTGAGGGCATTTTGCCCACAGTTCTTGTTTGCTGCTGAGCTAAATGACTCATGGCTTTAATTTGGTCCGTGATTTTGTTTGTAAGTTTTTAGCTTATTGGTAGTTATGGTTGAATGTATGTGTAGATACCCAAGTTGCCCGATAGCCTGCACGTGATTTAAGAAATACTTCTCTGTATCTTAGGTACAGAAATGATGTCTCCTCTGGCAGTCCCATCACGGGTGGCCTCTGCAAGCACCAGGGACCATGGGAACGAGGCTGATGTCCTCCTGCCCAGCCACTCAGTAACGTGCAGTAAACTGGGACGTGACAGAAATTTTTCCCGTCTTAGCAGTTCTCAGCTCCAGCAGGAAATGGTGATACAGACTGGTTTGGGGTTTTACCGACCCCTTAGGGAAACAGGGTGCTGCAGACTCAGGCAGTTTAAGAAAAATGGGTGTGTCTGGCAGCTTCCATGGAAAGTCTGCAGAAGGGAGGAGATGGATGGCGATTTCTTCTTCCACTCTGCCCCGTCACTCCTCTCCCAAAGGGAGAGGGCAAGTAGTGTATTCAGTCGAGCGACACTGTACTAGCATGAAGACATCAGCTGTAACAAATGCTTTGAAATTACATGCTGAGAGTCACAGTAGCTAAACAGCAGTGGCTTTGAACTTTCAGAGCTTTGCCTTCATCAATCAAGGTCAACAGAAATGCAAGAGTATGGTCTGCAAAACACCGTTCAACAAGTGAACAGCCACTTTCTTCTTGGAGAAGTGCCACAAGCAAAGTAGTGGTATTGTAAACAAAACTGGTTTTATGTGTTTGACATCAATGCTAATACTCATTCTGAAAAAAAAAAAAAAAAAAGTTTTTATTTAATTTTGGCTGCTTATGTTATTTGATTCTCTCTGGACCGTTTAGCTGATATCTGTATGTTGCTGACAAAACAAACTGAATTTATGTTGCTGGAATCATCACAATGAGTCATTAAAATAATTAAAATGAGTCAATGAAATGAGTCATCAATTGAGAGAGTTACACCTGCAACCAGCTCCTGTCCCTATGTTATGCAATTGAGTTTTTGCTGATGGGCTTAAAACTTCTGGCTGTCACATTGAAGTGTTTCTTAACAGCTCATACTGCAATCTGAGTTGTAGTATTTAGTACTGCTGAATGAGTCTTTGTAATTGAATTAACTTGTTAGTCAGAGAAAACAGAATCTGCCACACAGAAAGGGAACATTGTTGCTTGAAAAGAAGTGTTCTTTTGAAAAAGTTTTCATAAGCATATCCTTGGGCAGAGATTATAGTGATATCAGGGTTAGCTTTCAAAACTAGTATATATTATGGAGATATAGACTGCTTTCTAGATTTGAGTTTATTTTACACCTTTGTTCTTGCACTGGTAAATTTTTCATGTATGTGAATTAAAATGGTTTGATTTTGGGGGGAAAGGAAATCGTATTTGATCATTATATATTATATATTTATATTTTATAAATGAAGGACTCAAGCCTTTTAAGGAGGGGGATTACACATTATAGGTATCCTTAATGCCTGCCATACCTGTTTTTCCCTGTTATAGTTGGTATCTTTATGATTTAAAGAAAAAATACAAGTAGTATCCTTATTTATTGTGTATCGGGTATTATTTGCCAAATACTGAAGATTATAAAATGTTTCAGAACTTCTAGTGATTGAAGATACTTCACTCATTTTGAGGAGGAATTCAGTGAGTCACTGACTGTGAGATGCAATAGTTAAAGCCCGAAATTTGCAAAGTTGGGTACCTAAATACTGACTTCAATTCTTTTTCTCTTTCCAAATTTGTTGAACATTTCCCTTGATTTCAGATACCTAAACATAACTTTTGTTGTCCACCTTTACAAAACCATCCATGAAAACTTTGGCCCTAGGTATTGGTATCAGATTTTGGACAGGTTAGCCTGGAAAAGAAAATTTGGCTTGTTTTGACCACTCCTTCTTATGATTCTAGTAGTTTCTTCCCAACTTTTCCTAGTTACTACTCTGTGATATAAACAAGGTTTTAAGAAAACACATTTCCAGTTCTTAGCTGATTAAGAAGAGGTTCAGAATGTTTTTCAGAAAGTACCAGTAATAATTGATCCATAATTAAATAGCAGATTAATAATTCAATAAAAATCCACTGAGGCAGACTATTTCAAAACAAACTTATTTATCTTGTTAAAAACGTCATAATGTCATTGGCATATTATCAGTCTTTATTCCATTTTTTTATGACATATATTTTTCCCCTTTTGTTTCTGGACTATTGTTTCAAGTTGACAGGGCCAATAAGCAACATGCTGAAGATGAAGATGCCGGTTGTAACAGGCACCTGTTCAGATAGTATCAAAGGGTCAGGGGATGTCTGTGGCTTAGCTGCTTACAGCATGGGTAGTGTAATACACAGGAGTTTTGCATGCTTGGCCCAGGACTGGGCTGAGTGCCTAGCTGCAGGTTGTAGATGTGGGTCTTATGGGACCCCTGGAGAAATGGCCCCTTCACGCCCTTCCCAGGCACACTGTCTAATTGCAAGGCTACACATGGAAAACAAGCAGCCACTTTGAAAGGAAAAGAGGTTACAAACTGTGGTTTTAAAGACAGAAAATCATGGTGGTGTGCACTGAACATGCTGCCATGCTGACTGTTTCACAGTCCTTGAAGACCAAGACATGCAAGAGCTAGGTTCTGCTTCCCAGCAGGGCTTAGGAAGATGGTGGCACCCAGTTATTTCATGCTTCATCTCAGGTGAAGAGGACTGATGGATCGATACGCTCTTTTAAAAGAGTTTGGGCTGTTTCATAAGCAGTGTAAGATGATGGAGGAGGGAAGTCACACCTCTCTCCTGCCTGTCCAGTGCTTTTTCTTGAGTAGGCTTAAGAAGTTCACCAGGGAATTAAGGGTTTTAGCCTTTCTTACAGATTATCCAATAGAAATTTATACCATGCAACAAAATGCCTTTTTCTAGACAGATTACACAAATTTGTTCCATGAGTCTATTTCATAACCTGTCAGCTCACAGAGAGGTATGAACGGGAACTACTTTTTGTTCTGCAATAAGCTTCTATTTTAAAAGTGATTTACAATTCCCAGACAGAAAATCAGAGCAAAAGAGCTGTAAAATTTATTATTGTGATCATATCACCTTTCTCTGTGGACTTCTGAGTATTTAGTAAGTAAAAGAGAGAAATACATCTTCTGTGGGTAGTATATCATCTACCCAGTGATGGCAATCTTTCATTTCACTTTGGCTTGCAGGAACAGGGAGATACCGTTTCTATGGGAAAACCTCAATCCCTTTCCTTTTATAGTGACAGATACCTCATTTGGAGCTTTCTAGAGAGAGCGCTGTGCTTTTAGTCTGTTTTTTCAGCATACAGCAGAATGGAGGTTTGGTCACTAAGTAATGACTCTTTTTCCTCATATCTGTTTGCTACCCGAGTGTATTGTTTGTAGATGGACATGTACTGAAAGAATCGTGCTTGGGATTGACATCTAATACAGTTTCAACAGAAGAGGGAAGGAGAAGGAAGGGGATTTTGAGACACCTAGTTTTCAGATGAACCCTTTCAGTATGCCTCTTCATGAAGCTAGAGTCAGATTTACTAAACTAAGGCAAAGTAACACTAAGAAGAGCCCCAGATCTGTGAAAATGCTGATACTTTTACAGTAAAATTCCTTTTTTTTTCCTAACTGCTGGTGTCAGAATATTTCAGGTAAATACATCCTCCAAAAAACAGTGCCTCCAGCTGAATTCACTGCCTTGCTTTATCTTTGCTTTCAAGTTAAATAACACAAGATGAAAATCAAGAGTAGTTTTTTTCCTGTTCCTTTCTCAGTCTGAATGTTTTGAAAGTCTTAAGGGAAATTCTCCAAGGACTCTAATAGGCAATTTCAGTAATGCAGCAATGTTATAGATTCTTGGCTTCTCTGTAAGGTGGACTATGATTTAAGAGACAGATCTTTTTTTATTGGCCTTAGTCTTCTATTAAGTAGTTTCTGCCTTCCTGGAAAAATGCTTATTTCTATCATTGATTGATGTCTCCAGTGAATCACAGTTTAAAACCTGGTTCAAGGGTTAGGTAATTCTTAGTGATATGATTTAATATTTCTAGACAATAACTTTTGCCTTTAAAATCTAAAATAACTATATATTTCAGGAGATGGTGCAGGCTTTGTTGTTGTACCAGCCATTCCCAGAGCCAAGCCTGGAGCAGTGGTCAGGACAATTCTCTTGCAGGAAAAAACAACAGAAAGGCAGAAAGCTTCTCCTGGGGTCTTACTATGCCATTGGCCCTCAGAAAACATATCACCAACACAGTCACTAGTCTTGCCCAAAGATGGGTGTTACTTACGGGAAGTGAAGGTTTGAGGAAGATTTGATAATAGTCTTCAATTATGTTAAAGGTAGACATGGAAGACTAAGCACACTCACCCTGTTTTAAGTGGGACTAGGAATAATGGGTCTAAGTTATAATAAGCGACAATAAATTATATGGGAAGAAAACTTTCTTACAGCATTGAAGCAGTTGGCTTATAGAGATGGGAGAGTCTACTGCCACTGTAGGCTCTTCAGAATAGAGTGGACAAGCATCCTTCAGAAGTGCCAGTGGTGTGTTTTGGAGTAGGGTGAGAGACTAGATGTTATGTCATAATCACTTCCATCTCTACTTTCCTATGAGAAGAAGGAACTTGAGAACTGCGAGCAGAAAGAGTAAGACTGATCTCCTCTAAAAGCAGGCAGTGGAGAGTATGCTTCGTATGGTGCCAACGCTGGACCATCAACCCATATATGAGGCAAGCAGAAGAGTAGCACTATGACCTGTAATGGAGGGATGATGGGGAAGGCAGTGCCATTTCTTTGTTGTGCCTGTAAGGTGTAAGCTCACTCTGCTTTCATTGATGCTAATGGAAGAGGAAGCATTTACTAGCTGCCGGCTACGTCCAGAGGAGAGACACTGACACAACTGCCTCGCACGCAGTGTGATTCCTGCAGGCATCAGGCTCTGAGAGCTCAGCTATTGCTTTGGCCTTTCAGCGGTTACTGCTTAGCCTGAGCATACAAGAACTGCACAACTGCACTTATATAAAGTCTCTCAGCTGAGGATCTCACGGTGCTACTCAAGCAATCCTACCCCATTTTTCAGGTAAAGAAAATGGGTCACAGAGTGGCTGAGTGGCAGTTCAAGATCACACAAAAGCAGTCAGGTACTCAGAGCTCCCTCTCAACCTTAGGTAAAACAGGAGTTTGCTTAGTTGTTCTTAGCTGAATGAAACATACTGTTGTCCCTACTGCCAAATGGACAGGCACTGTATTCCCAGGAGACTCTCAAAGAAAAACATTGAGACTTCTTCAAGTTTGAGCATTCCTTATATAGGTCAATTAATTTCAGTCTTGATAAACTCAGAAGAGTCAAAAGACCTCTGGTAACCTTCCAGAAAGGGATGCTTTGTCTGGAACACAAGTCATGCTGGAGTACATGCCTGAAGGATCTTGCATTTGCCATCTTCTTTTTCACCCCCAAACTAACAAACTCAGCACAACTCCAGTGATACCTGATTCTACTTACCAAAATCCACTGACTTGACCTTCTTATTCCATGTTCTGTGTCTCAGTCTGGTGGGTGACAAGCCCTAATAACACAAAAGGAAGACAGAGACAATGGAAGGAAACACTTCAGTTGAAGCATTTTCAGTTTCATGTCACCATGAATAAGGCATTAATACCATGAACAACAAATCATTCACAACCACACGACCAACGAAGAATATGACAACAGTGAAAGGTTGAGTACTCATCCCAGGGTGTAGCAGCTAACAGAAACAGTGACCATTTCAAAGCTTTGTAACAAAAAAATGTGAAAATCATCAAGTCATCAGCAAGTGAAAGAAAGTCTAGTTATAACTGCATAGCTAATATTCCAAGCTTACATTGCAAGGCTTCTCTAAATCACGTAAATATCCTTAAAGAGAATTTTGTCTTGAGAATATATTTACTTTATAAGAATCTGCCGGGTATAGCCTTGGGGTAAGAATGTCATAAAGAATATTCTGTTGGTAGAAACACAATAGAAAAGTTTTTCTATGGTAATTGCTTTTCATCATCAAATAGATGTTGCTTCACTTAGTTGTGTATCTGTGAGATATTAGTGGTGGCCACTTTCTTTAGTGATAGAGCTAAAGTAGCCAAGTAGAACATTCTTTACACATTCTTTAAAGGATAATTATAGCAGTAACTATTTTTCTGGTTGTAATACCAAGTTAATAGTAAATCAGCAGTTTCTGAAACTGCATTCAGTCACACAGGGTGGAAAATGCCTATTGAGTTATGAGACTGAATTTTCTTTCTTTCTTATTATCTGTCTTACACAACATGTGTGCATACTTTCCAGTCCCTCTGATTGACAGATGACATCTTTCTACTACTTCTCAGTCAGTATGAGAATTTTTTTCTCTGATTGTTTTTGTCCATGGCAGCTATTTTTTATTCAACACACCAGTTCTGCTTCTCATCTCTGGCCAAGGTGAGTCTGGCCTACAAAAAGAGGATGAAGGCAGGTAGTAATAATTGTGTGTATGTAACATATATGTGAGTTTTATGCGTAGTGAGGAATGAACAACCTAACAAATTAAATTAGTAGCTTCATGGGGCTGAGTTCAGCAATGGTACAAAGTAATTAAACCCAGTGGAGTTACACAGATTTAATGCAAAAAAGACTTTAGTTCATTCAGACTATTGGTGTTTCATGATAGCATGTGGAGAATTGTCCATGAATTCTGTCCTGGTTTTGATCCCATTAATGACAACATAAGAGTGGAACCAAACAAATGCACATACTCTTTTCAAAGACAAGTCTAAGTTTTATCTCCTGAGACAAATGGATTAAAGAATTCTGAAGACTCCATAACTGTTTAAATAATTTCCATCTGCATTTGCTTAAGTGGACATCTTTGGTGCCATTTCAATTATCAGACCAGTGCAAACCTGTTTTCCAACCCCAGGGAAATGTGTTCACCTGTTATGTCATGTCAAAGATCCTGTTGGCTGAAATGTTATAGGGGTTAATCTAGACAGACACTCTGTCCGAACTTAATCATATTACTAAACAAAATGCTGGTATAATAGGATTCTTTTGAGACATGTTTAAACCAGCAATGGAACCACAATAAAATCAGGGAAAATGAGTGATTTTATTTTAGTAAGTACTGAGTACAATGGAGTGATGTTGCTGTAATTTTGAGGGATTAAATTTGTGCGTAAATGTTTCACAACCAGGCTTCTCCCCCTGTACAATCCATTGGTCCCTCACTGCCTTGTTCCATAGCCACTTGTGGGATTTACATTAACTGTGGTGGACTTCATCCAGAAAAACATATGTAAATTAGCATTAATATCACCCTTAAACTAGAGCTGCATTAAAAGGTTTTGATGAAATTGAAAACTAAGAGGTTTACAGAAAAGTTCACTCTGTGAATCCAGCCTGAAGTTCAACTGGTACAAATCCCATTTTTCCCTTGGGTGTTACTGCAGACCCCTTCCTTTACGAGGCAGATTGAACCTTTGTTTCTTTAGGTACCAGCTGCTTGTGCTATCTCTGTGCCTCGCAGTCAGTGCAACAGGTAGTTAAATGGGTGTTTCCTGTTGTTGAATTTTATGTCTCTCTACCGACTACGACAGATAACTGCTGAGAAGACGTGTACCCTTTAGAATGAAAAGTGGCAACAGAAGTGAGTCAGAGGGACAGGAGGGTTGTGAAGTTTATTTTCCCAGCATCTTCCTTCTGAAATGAAGATCATCTGATTTGACCATCTTTTTGATCGGGCAGAGACAGAGTTCAAAAGGAAGTGGATCAGAGATGTTGTGTCTCGAAGGGAATACATATTGCCTACTAGGGAACTACTTTTTCTCCCAATGTCCTATTTAGGGCATTTGGCTTCCCAAGTGAATGTTGGTATGTGAGCCATGTAAACCATTTTCTTTTGCCATCAAGTTGTATATCTCTATGGTCTGTGCCTGTAGCATTACTGTTTTGACCACCTTTTATCTCTTTGCAGTGGCTCATACTCTTAATAACTTGGTTAACTCTAGCTATAGTAGTTTCAAAATTTAGTTAGAGCTGGTGACAAATTATTTTTCTCAGCTGAGAATATTGCCTTGGTAATTTGCACTTTATTACATTTACCCTTTGTAAACTTTGTACATTAGAACTGTGCACAGTGTTTTAATAGAAAATAGTTTGAGTTTGTAGCCCCTATTTATGTGCCTGAGAACATGTTTATTCTTCTAAAATGTATTTCCTGTTTACTGAGAGATTGTGTTGTATTTTAATACTTATGTGTTATTATGAAATATTGGGGTTTTACAAAAGAATTTTTTATACTTAGCATCATAGCAAGTTAGCCAGAAACCAGGAGAGAAAGGTATTACATATCTGACATGGTTCAAAAAATCTATGTTATCCCTAAGATAACTATTCCAGAACAGAGCCTATACAACAGCTGCAAATTATAGGTGAAATATTAAAATGCATTTGTTGCTTTATGGCATGTTGACTTTGATTTTTTACTTTGCCATAGCCTTGCCTTTGAAATGAATAGATTTAAACCTAGACCCAAGCCTTCTGTAAACTTTCTTCTAGTTATGTCAGTGAGTGAGACACACCAGAGAGAAGGAGTCTTAATAAAGCTACCAAAGGAGTTAAGCCACCTACAATTATCAGGGTCAGCATCCACTGCAACTTCTCTGTGTGACCTGGAAACGATCCTGGCTGGTGACTGGCCAAGTGGTGATAGGACCAGCCTCAGTTTGTATCACATTGCCCTCCCCTCCTTCCCAGTGCATTTGATGACAGACTGTAACTCATATATTAACTCACCTAAGGCTTAAATTAAGCATTTTATCAACTCAAATGCAATCTCTGTTATAAAACAGAGAGGAAAATCAATGGACAGAGGAGCTCTGACCTTTGAAACCCATGGGATGATTTGCTTTTCTAAAGAGAGATACCAACAAAGTCCTGAAATACATTTCTGGCAGTGACTAACTACTCTGGGTTGATTTTCTGTTTTAAAGGTTTGCATATTATGCATGGGGCTTTACTAACTAGGAGACTGTTCCTAATCCAAATATAGGTTATATAATTACTGAACTGCTGTTGTGTTCTCTCTATTGATCTCTCACTGAATGAAGAAAAGTATGGTT
Organism: Haliaeetus albicilla; assembly: GCF_947461875.1. NCBI lineage: Eukaryota > Metazoa > Chordata > Aves > Accipitriformes > Accipitridae > Haliaeetus > Haliaeetus albicilla. The sequence continues at coordinate 33,631,253 of NC_091485.1, read as the reverse complement.
AGAGCAACAGCTTGTTTGACACCTGGACTCAACAGATAATCTTGGTTTACTATTATTTATTATGAATGGATTGATTCTAATATATTAAGTGCATTATGAAATATGCTTGTTATAGATCTCAGTATGGAATTAAATATCAAATAATGTTTTCTTGCTTGTCCAATAATTCAAAATAAAAAAGTGTATTTTCAGCCTCTTAATGACTTCTACTCCTTTCAGACTTATGTTTGAGGACAGCAATGAAACTGGCTCTGTGACCTAGAAGTCAATACAACCATAAAATTCTTCCAAAGCCAAATAGATGAAGAGCTTAAATGTTTCAGAGCTACTGTAACAGATGGGAAAAAAAGGTAGATTCCTATGCTTCTGAAATGAAAAACTCATGCAGGTTTAAGGTAAGCAGTAATGACTGAATTTATTCAGAAGTGAATGAGAAACCAATGAAACTCATAAACAAACAGCAGTAAGGTTGTTCTGGCAACTCTTCTGGTACTGACTGGACACTCAGGAAATCATCAAGGGAAGCATCAAGTAGCTGGATTTCAGGAGTGAGAAGTCTGAACTCTTTTCTAAAAAGGTCAAAGAGATATTGTTAACACCTATCAAGGCTCACATGAAAAAAGGCATTTTGATCTGGGAAAACTTCCTACCACCTTGTCTTGGTGGCATTAAGTTCTGTGTCATAAATTACATCATTTATGGATGTCATGCACCGAGTCAGCTGTGGAAGTGTGGGCCACAGCCAAGTTAAAATTTTACACTGGAATAAAATCTAGTGAAATACATGCCAAAAAAAAGATCTATTCTTCTGGAGTCTAGGCTGATACTTTAGACTCGAAGCAGAAAACAAATCTAATGCCAAATTCAACACAGATTTATGTATGAAGAGAAACAAGGCAATACATGCATACTCATTTTCAAAAGCTTCCTGACTGATTAGTTTTGTAAGATGAGGCAGGAGGGCAAAGAAAATGCAACTTGTTTCTTTGGCTCTTCTGTTTCACATTCTGTCCTTCCTTTTCCATTCTCTTCTCCTTTTGAATAGTATTGAAAGGGGAATAATGTTGGATGGGTTGTTACATTACTGGTACCAACCACCAAACAGGTACAATAGAGGAATAAGGTGTTACAAAGGACATTGGCTGCAAGTTCTGTGTTTTGGGTTCAGATTTTGTCCAATTCAGCTGTGCATCTCATGTTGGAGGCATCTTAAGGAGAAAGATACAAGTAATTATTTGCCATATTCCTGTTGTCATACATGGGCTTTTTGTACGATGGTAATTATTAGTTCTGCTGAGCATACCCAGGCTAGACTAGCTTAAATGGGAAATAATATTAAAAACATGTACACCTAGTTTTAAAGAGGTAAATAAAATGTTGCAGCCACACCAAAGTAACGTTGAAAGTCAGCCTTAATACAATCAATTGATTTATAGAGTCAGGATAATAAAAACTCAAAAAGATGGTGGCTCCACTATTCATGTATGCCACAAATACTCTATGTATGTTCACTGGATTTTTCTAGCCATAACATAAGCTATGACTTGTACATACCTGCTTGTACTTACATACTTCTTCCTGTTAAGATTAAGATTTACTTCTTCCTGGAAGTTAGAATTCCCAATTCCACCAGAAAGCAGTCAGAGTTGAGCCAAAAGCTCTCATTTTCCTGAAAGATGGTAATGACAGATGTAAGCTGATTCTTTCATCTATAAATAATTGCAGACTTGCTTAAAGATGATGGACTTGAGACCATGAGTTCTGTATTCCCCCATCTAGCTTTATAGTATTTACTGAACAGTCCCCCCAAACACATTAAATATGGTGTTTACAAGCTGTTGTCTTATATGCAGATTGATAAACAAGGAAAATCACCTCATGTAGCATATGGGTGTTCCTGTGGTAGCTCTCCTTTCTCCATCATGATGATCTGTAGCATATTCCCAGGCAAGTAGGCTGTTGTCTTGTTGTATCGAACTTTCTGCTAAGAGATCACCTCTTTGCTTTGTATGGAGGCCACCTTTATTTTTGCGTTATACAGAGATATTGAGGATCAGTGAGGACATCTGGACTATCAGATTATGTCTGTTTATTCTTCAAAACAGTTAGGGAGGTCCCATTTGAAGTTCTTCAGTTCTGTATCACATTTTCCACCTTCACACCTAAAATGTCACAGCTTGAATTTCATGATTTGGGGCATAGTGAGTAAAAGAATAAAATGGGGTTGGTCTTAGTGTCTCTGATCTGGAGAGATCATATGAATAACATAACTTTTGGTGTATTTTATTATATGGTGGGTTGACCCTGACTGGATGCCACATGCCCACCAAAGCCGCTCTATCACTCCCCCTCCTCAACTGGACAGGGGAGAGGAAATATAACAAACGACTCGTGGGTTGGGATAAGAACAGTTTAATAAAGCAAAAGTTGTGTGTGAAAGCAAAGCAAACCAAAAGATTTTATTCTCTACTTCCCATCAGCAGGCAATGTCCGGCCACTTCCCAGGAAGCAGGGCTTCATTACACATAGTGGTTGCTCTGGAAGACAAATGTAAATCATGAATGCCCCGCCTTCCTCCTCCTTTCTCTTAGATTTTATTGCTGAGCAGACATCATATGGTATGGAATAGCCCTTTGGTCAGTTTAGGTCAGCTGTCCTGGCTGTGTCCCCTCCCAAGATCTTGCCCACCCTCAGCCTACTGGTGGTGGGGGGGGGGGGGGGGGGGGGAGATGTTGGAGGGACAGCCTTGATGCTGTGCCAGCACTGCTCAGCAGTAGCCAAAACACTGGTGTGTTGTCAACACCTTTCTAGCTACCAATGCAGAGCACAGCACTATCAGGGCTGCTAAGGAGAAAATTAACTCCATCTCAGCCAGATCCAATACAGTCATAAAATGTGAACATTTATCACAAGGCAATAAATTTAATGCAAGGGTTGATCCAAACCGTCAATGTAAGATAGACTGACTTTTTCTCTGAATATACTGTCCAAATAAAGAAAAAACCAGAGATGTTTCTGTGTCTTACAAACTTACTCACAACTGTTTGAATTGTATACACATTTGTGTATGTTTTAAGACACATTTCTTTGTATAATTAGCGACCTTTGATGGACGCTTTTTCTGAAGGCTTGTACAGTCTTCCTTTGAACTCATGTTAACTTTCAGCATCTGCAACACACTGTGGCAAGGAAGAGCATAGCTCAGGTATCTCATGCATGGTGTATGGTTGCCTTTCATTTGCTTTGACCTGGGTCCTTCTAGAAACATTTGATTCTCCCTGATTTCTTGTAATAGAAGGCAAAGTGAACAATCCAACCTCTCTATTTGTGATGATCATGAATTTGTAGACCTCTGGCATAATGTCCCACAATTTTCTCTTTTCCAGATTTCTTCTTTGGTTCTTGTGGTAGGAGCCATTCCATACCTTTTACCAGCCTGGTAAAATTACCTCTAAATATTCTCTCAGTTTTACTTTGGCCTTTCTGAGACAAAAGAACCAGAATACACACACAGTGTAAGTAAACCAAAGATTTATAGGTGGCAGAATTTGCTTTGTGCACTATAGCTTTCTTCTCCATTCCTTTCCTACTAACTCCTAACAATTGGTTTGGGTTTTCTCTGACTGCTTCTGTGCTCTGAACTGCAGTTTCATGAGGCTGTTATTCACAGGCCCAACATCTTACTCCTGAGCACTAATTGTCAGCTCAGAGCTTAATTTTATAAGTTACAATTGATTTTCCCCATGTGAATCATTATCTATTTATTTACATTGACCTTCTGCCATTTTGTTGTCCAGTCATGTAGCCCCTCTGCAGTTCTTCACTGTTAGCCCTCATCTTTGCCATCTTAGATAACTTGGTATCAATTCACACAGATTTCCAGCTCACTTATAATAATGTTGCTTCTCTTTCCAAGAAGAAATGTGAATGTGATGATAATAGGAGCAGAAGCAATGTTAGAATTTCCTATACAACACACATGCCAGTTGACCAACACTAGCTGTGCTCTACATACTCTCAGCAGCTGCTGTCTGCAGGCTGCCTAGGGCTCTGACCTCACCCAGAACTATTTCACTGTAAGTAGGCATCTCCTGTGGTGTCATCTTCACAGTGCAAGAAGAATTATCTTGTCTTTAAGGTGGTGATGTGGGACTTCAAAGAGCTCAGATCAGTTTCTGTTAGTCCTGTGGGCATAAGTAAGCAAGTAATTTCATCTTTTTGTACCTTGATGTCTCATCTGTAAAACAGAGATAGCAACACTTCCACGTGTTTGGTCTGTCTTGTCTATTTATATAGAGAATCCCTTCGGACAAAATTTTGTTACCTATAAAAGTATCTACTACAAAAGAGCTCCTGCCTCACATGGAGAGTTCTTAATGCTACTTGGTAGGTGAGGAACCTGTTCATCCCTACCATGATCTGTCGTAAAACCCCAAGATGTTCCCATCCTAAGATACTGTAACCAAAATTAGTAAAGAATAGTTGTCCTCACATATTCACTGGTCCATGTTAATTAGAGTACTGCAGCTGTGAGCCAGAGAACCTAGTCCTTTGAGTAGAGGAGACTTTTGCATCTAGGGAAAATGTCCTGATGTCCTGGTTACAAATTCAGTCAGTTGTACCAGAAATGAAGTGGAAATTCAGTTGGTACTTGCAGTACTATAGGGAGATATTCCTTTCGTCTTTCTATAAGGCTCTGACATGGATCTGCAGCTATCAGTAGCTCCTCTAGGAAGTTAGGAGCTTTGCTGGAGGCTGGAAAGAGAGTATTTCTTTCTTATGGTCTTCATATCCATGACACTTATCCTGTATTAGGAAAACATTCATGCAATCCAAATGGTGGTAGGAAAGAGAAGGTAGTGAATGGAAGGAGAAAAATGAGATAATGGCTTGGGAAGTTTCTAGGGAAGGGGAGGACTGGGCTTGGCTTCTGTTCCTGTGAATTTTCAGCTATACAGATTGGAGCAGCTGGAAAATTTTGAAACTTTTTATAGCCTGGAGTTAGGCCATTCTCTTCAGAGCTATGGTCTGAACGGTTCTCAGGTAGAAAAGGGAATTAGCCTTGATTTTCTCCATTCCAGGTAAATCTGTAACCACTGTGCTAAGGAGTAAAAATGTGCTGCCACTTTTGCTTCTCCTTTGGGTGTTGCCTGTAAATACTGTTCTGAGAGTTGCCTCGACAAGGGAAGTCTTAATTTGTTAATCATCTTGCTGGAGCTTTGGTATAGTACTGATGCCTGGCTGATCATCAAATATTTAGAAGACTCTATGGAAACAGTAGTGTCTTCAGACTACAGATGGAAACATGACTAGGTGACAGATAAGTGTGATATTTTGAGCATCTACTTAGGTATTTAAAGGAGATAAATGTCTAAGTCCTTTAATGGATCTATGGTGATTAGTCAATTCAAAGACTCCTGAATACTTGAGAAATGGTTGGGAAGAGTCCATTTTCCTTTAAGACAGTGGAAAGTAAGTAACTGAGAGTGGCCATGGAAGTAGTTAAAACAAAGAAAGTAGTTAACTCCTTTACCAAAACTATGAGATAGTTTGATATGGAATGAAATATGTTGGCGAAGGCACAGCTGTCAGAGATAAGATTTGAGCTGAAGTCACCTTGTGTCTCGGCAAGCTGTGCAAGTGCTGGAAGGCAAATTTTTGAGTGTGTTGCGTATTTCACCATTTGCATACTCAGCTCCTTCAAGGAGCTCGCTGTTCTTTGTGAGGAGTGAACATGAATGTTTGCGTGGAGTCACTCAAGAAAATGCATCCACACTGCTGAGAGCTACAGAGAACTCAAGCCCAGTACATAGCATCTGGATCAGAAGAAGACTAACAGCGACTTGGTGAAGATTTGCTTTTCTCTTCTGTTGCTTTCACGCTGATGGCTGATTTCTATTTTGCTCACAGGAAGTGAAAGGAGAAATTCTGAATCTATCTCATACACCAGCTGAGGAGATTCTTTGCATCACCAGTGACACAAAACCATTTATTCAGACAATTTTCCATTCTCATCCTCCAAAGCTTATTGTCCATCAACTCTGCTTTTGACTGTACCTTTCCAAAGAGAGTGGTGACTGCCTGCTGAGTCACCCTTGGTAGCTGCCCATTAAGTGTGAGAGACGTCAGAAAGCAGAAAGGGAAGGCTGCAGAGAAGAGATGCCTACAAACCATGTAATATAGCAAAGGAAGTACACCTGTCCGCTTGTCTCCTGAGAAGGGATGAATAGCTTACTGGGAAGGCTTCAGTCCAGTAGGCTGATACTAGGACATGGAATTGGTTTCAAAGCAGGCATCAAAAGAGGTTTCCTTAATCGAAGAACTACCTCATACCGGAACATATGAAAGTATGGTAATGTTCTGATTAAAAGCCCAATAATAATAACAATAACTCCAGGATTTACAAAAGGATCCACCTGAATACTGACCCATCTCCTGACACCTGACTTTTGTTCCACAATTTTTACTCCTGCAGGAAACTGAGTGATCACTGCCATCTATTGGTAACAAATAAGCTAACCTTATGTCCCACTAAGGTAAGGCACTAGAAGTTACATAATTGACCTGAAATTGAACATGCTACACTGTTGAAGACGATGATATGTCTTCTCAGCCTACTGAGTCTCATGATGATTTTTTTTTTTAAATTAGAATATCACACCACATGAAATTGCACCCTTTATGCTAGCTTTTCTTGGAAGTTTTTGTCTGTTACGACACAGCTCTCCATTTATATGATTCATATGAGACTGTGCTCTTGTTTTCAAGAGAAAACACCTGGCTGGGAGAGCTCCAGGGCATTAACAAGCTGGGATTCCCAAGTATGAGATAACTTGGTTGCCTAAAGGAGAAATTCCTTGCTTATGGCACAAATCTTGTGAGAAGAAGTACCGTGAGAGCTTCTCAACGAAAGGCACTGATTGCCACATTTTTGTTTATCATTATCACATTGGCCTTGATAGAAAAAAACAGGGAAACACTTGCTGTGTGAGAGTTCTACCCATTTAAACATGTAAAGGAGAATTATCCCTACCAGCACCTATGAAATTAATCAAAGGCAAAGCAAGATAAGTGACTAACCTCTTATTAATACATAAAACATTTATCATCTCCAATGTCTAAATAGCCTTTAATGAGGGTACTAAATGTACAGAACTAACAAACTTAATAATGCACTAAGTAATTTTGTTCAACATCTTTATTTTGATTGTTGAGCATCCAGAAGATTTGCATACCTACAAATAAATAATTAAAAAAATAATTCTAAGTACACCTTCAATAGCTCAATGTCACTAACTTTATTAGAAGTTCTAGCTATTTATGCTAGAAAGATGATAGCATAAATTTACCATGACTGATGCCATAATTGCAGCTGTGTTATAACTAACACAAAAATAAAGTTTTTGCTGTGTGTAGCTTTATACTTCAATGATATTATATGGACTTTAGATTAGGGAATTAGGCATAACAAATTTGGAAGAAAGAAATTCTTTTTTCCATTTTTTAGTAAATAGCTTATAGACCTTCCTAAATACATCAAGAGAAGTAGGTTCTCTTACAAATTAACTGATGTATTTTGTCAGAAGCCTCAAATTTAATCCATATTTGTGTTGCCAATTATAAATTGGGATTTGAATTACTTCAGCTGACATCTTTTTCGCTAAATAATCACTTTATAATCTAGATTCACCAAGTAAGATGAAAACTGATACTCTATGTAAAAGCAGAAGAGTGATTCAAATAGATAGCCTAAAATTCCATTTCTAATTCATTAAAATGAGTGTTTCCCAGGTCCTTGGAGCATTAAAAAAACCTTTGGAAACTTGAACCCCCCAAAAAACTTCAGACCAATCATGAGAAATAAAATGTGTTTATTTACAGTTCAAAAAACTAAATGGATTAAAAAAAATTGTTTCTGGCAGTATTAAGCAGCTATATGTCATAAGAATATATGGAAACTTATTAGAGAATATTTATTTTATTCTTTTTTATATAGGAAAATCTATTCTAAAATAACTAACAGACTATTTCCACATATTTGGGGCATGCTTCCCTCCTTTTTGTATCCAGGTAGAAGTGCACTAAGCTCCTACTTGACCCTGGGAACCGCAGTCAGCCCAGGGAAGATACTGACCCCACAGAGGCACCAGGGCTGCTTGTTAGAGCTACGGGCTGAGCAAGGCTTGCACATCCACAGTGGCACTTACTGCAGCGTGTGTTTGTGCAAAACAAGCACACGAGGTGATGTCACACTTGTAGTTTAGCAGTGCAAGAGATTTTTGGCATCATCTCGCAACTGTCCCCAGGAACTGCTGCTTGCTTGTGTGAGGAAACTGCTCAGCACAGACCCAGAATATCAGAGTCGTGCATCGTGAAAGTACAAGGCAAGCAAAGCTGCCTGACAAGCTTTATGAATGTTTGTTTGAATTTTGTAAGAGAATATTTTCATAAAGTTGTAATCCTTTTATCTCAAAAGGATTGCTGCTTAAAGTGCTGTTAACAAAATCAAGAGTGGGAGGCAACAGAGGCCTGCCAGTATTAAGAAGATCAAAGTGTGCTGGCATTGACAGCTATATTTACGTTGCAGGTTTACTGTATTAAATTATTTAGGTACTTTAGAAGAGAAGAAACATTTCACTATCAATACAAGAAATATTATATTGCTAACTTTAGTTTAAACTATTTCTTTTTTTCAGGAGAGTGTCTTTAATTTGCCATTACCTAATAAATCAGATTTGAAAAATTATTTCTTTAAAAGAAAACAAAGCGTCATGGGTTTTTGTACTTGTTTAAAGCTTAGGGGAAAGAGTGGTTTCCACATCCAAGACAACAAAATCTTGAAATGAGGAGGCTTCCTGCTTCTTATATACTTCACTTCTTTCATGTTATAATTACCCCTTGTCATATATACAAGGGGAAGCAACCAGTTTTTAAAAAGCATTAACTGTGGCTTTGTATTGTTTGTCCTTCTGGTCAGTCCCCTGTGCTGTCAGGACACCCATGTGTCTCTGCTTCAGTCTTCTCTCTCTCCCCTACTCTGTACTTTGGCCAGACGAAACCGAGACGGTTGGTTCAGCCAGCTGGGACTGTGTCCCTCAACACACTACTTGAGCTTTTGACCAGCCGAAAGAAACATCCTTAGCAGATTCATGTGGCTCTGTTGGCCACCTCCTTCAGCAGCTGTCAAGATGGGCAGCTTGCTCCTCTCTGAAGTGGTGATTCTCATACTAGACACAGACCACAGTGTTTCCTGCTTTTGCTATTCTTTTCTTTAATCTTTCCCTTAATTTGCCCTTTGGTTTAAAGAACCAGGATCAGAAAGTCCTCAGAAAGAGCTCAACATCTTCTCAGATCATGTTTTATCTTCTTTTCTGGAGACTGTCAAACTGAGGAATTTTTTTCTTACAAAGAATTAAGAGCAGGAGAAAGGTAAGAACACATATTGCTGACACAGAAGCCCTACTTCACATACATATATATTTGTAAATATCAATATATTACTTAAATTTATTTCTTCTTGCCTTCCTGTTTTCCTCATACTTAATAAAGCTTCAAAAAGCATTCAGTGATGATTGGACTAAAAAAGCTACACTCTCTCAGTTTAACCCCGTCTCCAGGATCATATTTAATTGTAATCATGTGCATTGACAATGTCATGACATTTCCTTTAATCAGCTGGGCTCCCTGAAATTAGCTTCCCTAATTTTGGCCTCTAGTTGCCTACTTAGAAACTTCATGGCAGAGGACAGCAACAATTCATTACAGCCAGTTGGAATAAAGATTTTGTTTCTCACAAGAAACAGCATTCTAAAATAGGTATCATAAACATAGGCATATATATACGTAACCTTTTTTTACATATATATAAACTTTTTTTACATATATACAGACTTACATACACCCACACCCACACGTTATATATTTCCTCCTGGATCAGGATGAAAAGTCAGAAACTTGACACTTTTCATGGGAACGAGATCCCTCTAATGTCTCTCTTGATTTGCCAGCTGCCAAACTCCTTTGCTTCCCACCCCTCTGATTGCTTTCCTGGATGCTCAGCTGCCCAGCTGCCGCGCTGGCTTGCTGGCTGCCCGAGGAGCCAGCTGCTCCCACGTAGTTTATGTAGAAGTGCTCTTCTCAAATGTGTCCTTTAGCTATGACTACAGTAATGCTCAACACACTTTCAAGATGTGCAGATGTATCAGAACAGTATTCAAATAGGGCTCAAGAAAAATGAAGAGAGAACTGCGGAGGTACTGGAAGCTGATGACAGTGAAAGGCACTCAGGTATTGCAAAAAAGGCGCAAGCAGGGCATTTCAGAAGGATAGGAATGATCTAAGAGAATGGGGGGAATTTGGGGGGAATTCCTGACAAGCCGATGTCTTTAGCTTTTAGACATTAGAAAGCTATGAATGTGTCATGCTTCAGAAATGCTCAGAGTCAATTTATAAAAGCTCAGGATTGTTGCACGAGTAGATAATAGCTAAAGAACATCATCTGTGGTTATGCAACAGCAAAGCCAACTTCATCGTCTCTCACTTACCCCAGTAGCAAGCCAAACGCCAATATAATGCCCTGTGCCAGAGAAAATGTTTTGCTTTGGGATTTTTTCAGCTAGTAAATAGCATAAAGTCCAACTAACATACCAAACAAAATCTATTTTAGACAATTCATATTTGAGAAGAATGTATGAAATGTATCTGACTTATCTGTATGTGTTACAGGTATGTATTTGGTGACATTTTGTCAATGGTCTTTCTACACAAATTATTCTATTTAAAGCAGTATTTCTCTTGTAAATGCCCCTCCCCCAGTTTATAAAAGTTTGTTGGGTTTTTTTACTTCCCTTTTCTGTTGTTCAACTCCAATTTAACTCTTCCTGTGGAAAGACCCCTTTCTAAGAAAATAAGGTGAATGTAATATTTAGACCACTACCTATATCCCTCAGCTTCTTCTTCTCCATATATCAAACGCATATTTTTTTTACTTTTTCTAATTTCCTCTCCTACCCCAGCCCAGTATCATTTCTTCTTCTCTGCCTAGTCTGTTCCAGTTCCTTCATTTCTTCTTCATTTGCTTCAGTTTCTTCACATTATAGAAAAGGGGTGGAGTACAACTTCCTTCCTTCAGCCTATTCAGGATTTTCTCTGTCTTTCCACTTCTTTCTCCCTGCCCTTCTGATTTCACTGTAAGAAAATTTTTCCTTCCTTTCAACATGCAACTTTTTGATTTCTTCTTAATCACCTCCTCCTACTCTGCATTGACTCAGACTTTCTTTTCCTCCTCTCTTAACCCTTCCATGCCTTGCATCTTTCCTTCTCCCTGCAACACTGCTTCTGCACTCACTCAACAGTCCTTTCAACAATTTTTCTACCTCCTCCACCTCCACTCAGCTTGTTATCTTTCCTACTTAAATTTTCTCCTTGACTCATTTAGTGTTATTATTGTTAATAATAATAGTAGAAAAGCAGCTTTCCACAGAGAGCAAAAGAGAAGGTCTCTGCCAATGAACTCAACAATATAAAAAGAGATCATAGAGACAAAGGTGAGGTGAATAGGGCTGAAAAAGGCAATGGCACTTAATGGGACAATGAAGTCCTTGTTGTTTAGCCCTCCATCATTTTGTTGTTTAAGTAATCTTCTACTAGAGGAAAATTGAGCTATGGATTAAAGTACCTGCGAAGCTCATTTTAGATAGGTAGCTGCTTCAGATAACTGAGTGGGAGTGCTTCAACTGTGTCACTGGAACCATTTGTCAGAGACATCTATATTCTTTCTTCTCAGCATTGTCTGCAGTATTTATTCTTCTGCCCTACAGAGCTGACACTGTGTCATACAGAAGGAAAAGGGGAGGTTGTTGGTTTTTTTGTTTTGGTTTTTTTTTAATCTGCATTACTCTCCAAATATTTAGTAGGGCTTACATCCAAATAAGTTAAACCTGCTCAGATCAGCTTTAGTAAAGGTCCATATGCTGCAGGCAGGCCGTGTGAGAGGCTATCCCTGCTCTTAGTCTTCCTCCTCAAACAGCTAAGGGTCTTTGTCTGGGCCAAGAAGATCTGCTTATCTTAGATCCACCAGCTTTAGTAACACCATTTTTTCACAGTGTTTTATAAACTCTCTAAAGCATCATGTCTGGCAGCTGAAATCTGTTTTATAGTTTTTTATTTAGAAGGGGAGGGAAGCAAGGGCTTGGGAAATACAGCCTTTCCCTAGCCTTCAGTCGGGTTTTGCATGTCTTGGTGCTGCCTAGCAGGTTAGTGCTAGCACAGCTGCTGCAGGAGCCTTGTGCGGTTTGCCCAGCAACATATTCAAATTCCTATGATGAAAATGAAATAAGAATTGTGGAGGAGGCAAAACAGGCGATGAGACAGAAGAGATGGAGCAGTAGTGAATACAGTACTGGGCCCACCTCCTGCTGAGTCAATTCTCTCTTGAACTTCTGGGAAGGAGGGCAGAAAAGCAGGGCATCCCTCATAAAGATTTTTAGTTCGTTTCACGCTCCATGCACTAATGAATTGCTCCCTCTGCCTTTGGCTTTTATGTTTAGAGAAATATGAGGATATCTTTATCTGTTACTACACATCGGTCAACATAGTTGAAATGGTCGCTGCACTCAAATGCTGTTAGGACGAGCAGAGGCCATCATGGTCTCATCTGCAGCTGCATATTTGTGAATACTGTAAGTCAGCATTGCTTCTGAAAGATGCAGTCCTGCCTCTCCCTTGCTACCAGCTCTTCACTGACATCTCCATGGTATCTGTTTCTTCATATCTACAAGAGGAGTTGTTAGCTATACAGTGCGCTGCATGGGAAAACTAGCCATTGGGAACTAATTTCAGCTTGAATCAGTATCTTGACCCAGTCCAGCAAGCAACCACCTGAACTCCTGTGCCAGCCTAACAGCTCAAGGGCAGAAATTTGGTGGCCAGAGGCATGCAGTGTATGGCATTGATCTTTTTGGCAGCCATTTCAAATTACATATTGGTTTAAATTGTGCATGAAGCTACAGACAGATAATGCAATTGGGTGAGAATTCACTGCCTCAGGAAAACAGGCCAAATAAAGAAAGATTTTAACAAGGTGTAATAAATGTTCATGTTACTTTCCAGTTATGAAGACAGGAGTAGTGTTGAGAGGCAAAACTGAGCAGTGGGTAAATCACTGCAGGTGGACTTTGCAGGCTGTCCTCTCTGTCCTTCAGGTCAGGCACATAACTGCCACGGCCATTCTGGTAAAAAAGCCCTTCCAAACAGGCATTTATCATCCAAAAAGCACACACCAACCCAAACCAATAAATACCCTTCCCTGTGCTTTGGGATGTTCCCTTAGACAAGGCAAGCCTCCCCTATCCCTGTGCCTTTGATTCATCATCTGGGAATCAGATGCTCTGGCCATCTGCCAGTGCCTACATCTTGCTGTCTGTCAGAGCAGGGTCAGCAGCTTCGCTGAGTCTGGGAAGGGGCCATAGGCAGGCAATGGTGCTTCTGAGCAGCCGAGGGAGCACCTTTAGGGCTGTCTTAATCTCTAATGCAGCATCATGGTGTGCCTCATATTAATCCTGCCAGTGATTGGGAAGACATGATGCATCTTTGGTTTTTTCTTTTTTTCTGCTCCATTTGGTCCTTTCTACGCTGGCTGAGTTCCCTTTTTGTTACCGGATCCCCAGTTTTAAGAGAGAGATGACACTGATGTAAAGTGGGTTATGTGAATTGAGAAGCCTCTTCAGTGGCTCACAGAAAGGAATCCAATGGAAGCTATTAGATAGGCACAGCTTAGCTCCCATAGGGTCACACTGCCAGGATTTGTGGCAAAAGATGCAATCATTCACAACACGGAATGTACAACCTCAGCACAACTTCCAGTTTTAATATTGGTTTCAACTAAACTGAAAATAATCTCCAACAACAATACAGCATGTAATTAACACAGCTTGATTTTCTGTCAGTCAATCTTTATTCCCTTAAAAATGTCCAAGTCAATTTGAAAATAAGAACACCAAAGAAAAAAGAAAATATACCAACAACAATAAAAAAATATTAAAATTTAAACATAAAACCCCATAAAAAGTGTTACTTACTTTGTTTATTAAATTGTCATAGTTCATGTTCCAAGAAACAAACGTTTAGCAGAAATTCTGTGTGTGTTTAGTATGGTTTCTTCTTCTTTTCCTTGGTAACAAAGAACTTCAGTATATGGCTTTCTGTTTGTTAAAAATACAAGGGACGTGTAAAAAACTGCATGAGTGAACGTTTGATATTTCATCTGTAGTGTCATGTGTCATTTTAAATGGAAAGAAAAAGAACAGCATGGGGGATGCATGGCTGAAAAGGGGAAGGCAGGATCAACCAATGTGTACCAACGAGAAACTGAGGCTGTTGAAAGAACAGGTAAGGTGAGTATTTCAGATGTGGAAGTACCATGACAGAAAGGGAATAAGAAAAGACGACAAAAAGAGACACAACTGAAAAGAGTTAGGAAGATCAAGCTCTTTTTTGGGGGGGTATTATTTTGGAGCTGGGTTCTGCAGTGATTCAATCTTGCCATACAGGAGAAGGGAAAGCAAAACAAAATGTTTGTTCTTTTCAAACTTATCAGAAAAAACACATTTACATCATGTGTAATTTATTAGTGCCACTCATGAGCATCAAAAACTTCAGTTGGGACCACAGATATGGCAAGGTCTTTAAAAGGATTTGAAACCTTTTAATTTGAAACAAATTAAACAGTTTATTTCTTTTGTTTATAAGACCCAAATACATTGATATAATTTGTTATAATGTGATTTTCTTTGTCATTGTCTATAGACTTTTACAAATTAACTCTTATTAAAGGATGAACATCTTAAATATAGACAAAATCTACTATCAAATATTCTTCCAAATGGTTATTTGATTTTTGAGAATTAATAAAAAAGCTGGGGGGGAGGGGGAGAGATAAAGCCATTGGTGCCACTGCCTCTATTAACAGAACTGTGCTGCACCTAGAAGTAGCCTGTTAAAAATAACCAGCAGCTGTATCCAAGTGAATTTGGAGGTTATAGGATCACTGCTCACCTACTACAGTTCTATTGCTTTAACCCCATGTTTTTACTAGCCACCTGATGAAAATAAGGACCATTCCTTAGGATCCCTTTGATGCCTTGTTTGCTTCAGGAGGGGGAGAGGAGGAAACGATTGGTATTTTTCCCTTCCTTTGAGTCACTGGAGACTTTCACAGCTGGAGACAGTATGTTAAAAAGATCCATTAGTAATTCATTAAATTCTCAGCTGCTTGGCTAGTGTATCATAATCACAGGCTTAGATATAAATCAGTCACCAGGGCTGGAGTCATCATGAAATTTTTCCTCTAGATCAGGTAGGCAGAAGCATTCTGACATTCATAGCAAGGGGATGACTTGCTTCCTCAGGTCAGTTTATTTTAAAAATTCCCTATTCCTGCAAGGCCTTAAGGCTTTGGCATTGCTCTTGGTTTTTTTCGTTTATGTACCTTCAGACTTTATAGATTTGTCTTTTTGCCTGTTACAGGCATTTTAAATTTGTTCTAGACTATTTAAAAATATTGTGTCATCCAAAGTCTCTAAGGGCATGTAGAGTGCATGTTTTATACTCTGTTTGAATTAGGTCTCTATTGCACGCTTACTTGCAATATCAATTTTATCAACTGAATGACCATGATGGTCTTTTTCCAAATTTATGTTCCTAAATTAAAGAGTTTCCTAACACAAAATTTCTATTTCCTGAATAGATATTTTTAGGCTAAGCTCAAGGTTCTCTTCGATAAGCTTGAGTCTCTTGCTTTAACATATTTTTTCCCAACCTAAAAACATATTCCTTATTTGTCTCTGGTTTTCATTATTCTTCCTAAGGTGTGAATTGGTGATTCAAGTACAAGACTTGAGCAGCAGTCTCAGTGAGAAATAGTATTAGTTGAGATTCTTCTTTCTGGACATCAACAGCATTGCTTTGGCCAGTTATGACTTGGGTTTTTTTTTTCAGAGCAACTGTTTTTCAGGTAGGAACCCACCCTCAGATAGCTTCACTCTCTGCATCTGGCTGCATCCTGATTGATTTTGTCCTTTTGGTCCCAGCACCCATATTGGCCTGCAACAGAGACCGGTTTTCTTTATTGCTTGCCAGTCTAAAAATCCAATCCTGCTGAAAATCTCTTCCTAAATCAACACTGATGTGCATGTTATTCAACTAAATGAGGTTACCCCACAAACATTTTTATTATGAAGCTTCTCAGTGAACCAGTTGTTAATCCACTGAATTCAGGCCATGTTAACTTTTGAAGTTTGTGACTAAACTGTCACGTGGCACAAAGTCAAATGCTTCTTAGAAATCTCTTGCATTGACACCATCAGTGTGCAGCAGGTCTGGAAACTTTGCCAGCCTACTGAGAAATCAGACAAGAAATCAGAGGTCAATCACAAGAGCCCACTGTGGAAATCTCCTTTATGTAATACGTCGTCAGAAAATGTCTTTGCTGTAGGGAATAATGTCGAATGTCTGAACTTCTGCTCTGGAGGTGGCAGGAGCCTGAGCTGGCTGACTTTCTCATTTGGGGTGGTCCCTACAGTTCATTTTTCCTAAAACTCCTCAAGCCCCCTCCTTCATCACTGACAGAACATTTCCATCAACATTTTCTTTCTTTTAAAGACGATTATTTCAGCAGAGGGGGTCAGTGAGCTCTAGACTCAGGCCACTCTGATGCAGCACACCTGCAGTGACTCTCCATCTCCTGTGAAGGCTGCCATTGAACCTTTCCCTCCAAAAATCCCTAGGTCCAGGTTCCCCTGATTGAAGGCGGTCATTGTGAAAGGAAATCCAACATTTTTTTTTTCTGAGTCAAAGACTCCAAGATATGAATGTAAGGTCTTCTGCTTGACATTGCCCTAGTAGCCAAGCCCTGAAAATGCCACTCAGGTTTTGGTTTTGTTGAATCTAAACAGATCTGTCTGTTTAGATGATGGTCCTCATGCTGGCCAGACAGAGCTCTTCAAGGAACCCATGTCACGTGCACAGTTATTCTGGTCACCAGTCAGCTTTCTGGTGGTGTCACTAAGTTGCTGTCACGAATCTGCTGTCATGAAGGGCGCATGGTGAAGATTTCTTCTGTGTCAGGCAAGGGAGTCATTTTTGACCCATGGCATCTGTAAATTAATTCTTTTAACAGCTATAATGACAGGTGTAATAAGCTGTCATTACCTTAGAAACAGGACTTTGTCTTCTGCGTTACATGCAACACAGCTGAGAATCCAGGATTGGGTTCAAAAGAGAAAGACATAAACCAGCGGGACTATTTGGTACCTATTTTTGATTTGATGATGGGGTAAGGTAACAGCAGGTACCTGCAGCAGGACTCTTGGAGGGGGTCTGCTACTTCCTTCTTCAATGTAATTCTGGTCAAAATCAGAAGCTGACAATAAACCAAGCAACTATTGGAGATTTTCTAAGATAAACTGTCAGTCTTCAGAGTCATGGTAATACAAATAACTGCTTTCAAATCATCCGTGTCACAATGTTTGTGAAGGACTGCAAGCAGTTCAAAAGGGTCCCTTGGTCAGACTGCTATTGCTTGGCCCTTGACACCTGTTCTCCTCTGTACACCACTCTTGGGTCCTGCAAAATCTGTCGGGGATTTAAAGTCTTTCCATTTTTCTTCTTTGGAAAGTTTGCAGATCTTTGTACAGGAACAAAACCTTCACTACGGAAACTGTTTCAGGAAAAATAAAAATAGGAAGGACTATTTCACAGTCCTACCGAACTCTGCTCCTCCCAGCTTTCTCCCCTATCCCCTCTTTGCTTACTGCTGAACAACCTGTAGGTTAGTTTTTGGGTTTTTGCTTAAAACACCTCAGCCAGAAGCTGCTTCATGTTTCCAGCTGAGCCTTCCAGAGTGCAGGGGAGCCAAAGGTCCTCCAAAAACGACTTGCTGTGTCTTAACTACAGGTGCAAAATGCCCCCCCAAACCCACATGGGGATGACTTCAGGGTATAATTTCTTAATGATAAAGCCAGTAAAGATTATTATAGCTCTGTAGTACAAAAAATATTTAGAAATGTTTGTACTAATAAAACTAAGCTGCTATTTTTTAATTGGAAAGACAATGGTCTTTATTTTATGGAATAAGCATTTGAAGCTGCTACCTAAAATTCACTTAAGAACACACCACAATTCTCTGCTGTGCTATTTCTACAAAAACATGCTAAAAAAATAGCATCGAGTTACAAGATGCACTAAGTTTTAAGTTATGATATGTATATGGCACACTGATTCTCACATCTCTTTTAGTAATACTGTTTTACTTCTTTAATTGTATGGCCTTCTACTGTTTGCCAGTTCATTAGTGTGCCCTGTGCCTTAAAAGCTGCTTGCAAAAGTTCTATAGATTCATAGAAATAAAAGACTGTAAAAGGTATTCAAGAGATCATCTGATCAAGTCCTCTGCACTGAGGCTGGACCCAGTATATCAGCCTCAACAGGCATATATATATATATATAGCTGTTTAAAAACTCTCATTTTAAGGAAATAGCGTGATCTGAAAACCAGCTGGAATCCTCTGTTACTTAACAGAAATTACAGCAACCATCTATAAATTACTGCCTTGGCTAATACATTCATATTTTTGAGGTAATTTTTCACTTCCTCACCTCTCCTTTAGTAACAACCCTGCATTAAATCCCAGCTCAAAAAAGTCAACAGGAAATTTCCCATGGACTTTAACAGAACCAGGTTTTCTCACTGTTTTTCTTCTTGATCTAGATGAGTGGCCATGGAAATCTTTGGCTGACAGATTTATTTAGAAACAGTGAGACACCTAGATTTTAAATCTTTGCTTTAGCCTGTCTTTTCTTTGAGTGTGTGCTTTGGGAATACATCTAGATAATTTTTATATTTCAGTGTAAATCCCAAAGTAAAATGTCACTACTAACCCATCATTTACCAATTTTTCATTTAATGGATTTGGGTTGAAGTGTTGAGCTTGATCGGAAAAATTAAAAGTTCGTTTTTTTTACTGAGCCCTGATGACATACGTACAGGTGGCTCTGCCTTGGGCAATGGAAAGCACTAGATCATCTCTCCAAGTCCCTGTCACCCCTATGACAATTTAACTAGTTTGCTTTAAACTTCAGTCAGACATAGACTTGTGGCTAAGACAGATCAGAAAATAAAAAGAACATGCCACGTGAAAAAAATGTGATGTACTTGTATAATCCATTGGCTACAGGAAGCAAATAACAAGACTTATTTAGGCTCACTATGAACAGGTTTTTAGTTCCTAAATAAGATACCGAGTGCAGTCTTAAGATGTTCTCTTTGATATAAATCTCATGCTGAGGTTCTTTCTCCATATAATGATGAGGAGGCACATTAGAGCTACTAACAATAGGGCCAATGTAACTGTGACCTGAGAATTGGTTTTCATTTTGCCAGAATTGCCTGGGATTAGCAAAACAGTCATCTTCCTCTGGTTGCCATTCTTTCAAATGCTCTCTGAAGAATTCAAATATCCAAACAACTTAAGAGAGACAAGGCTTTGCACAATCACAGAAAATAAATCTTTTGTTTTGTTTTTAAATAAGTCTTTATTGTTCTTGGGCATAGAAAGAACCTGAAAAAGCTACTTAGAACTTGTGATTTAGATGTGCTGTGGCTCTAATTTTTTTCTTTTCATCTTAAGTCTTGCTCCAACTCCTACAGCAGTGAATGGGAATCATTGCAGTAACTTCAGGGCCTGAGAGATCTGCCTCTCAATCTGCTCTGCAGGGACACCCGCTCTCTTGTTTCTTTGCCTTCTTGTTTACTCTTTCAAAAATACACAAAGAATAACATTTTAAAAAGTAAAAAAGCAAAAAAAAAATTCTGGTAACAAATGAAGCAAACAACCTGTCAGTTGTTTAATTTAAAACAATAATTAAAAAAAAGTTTGTTGCCCTCTGGATGCGTATAATGTCAATCCAAGGAAAGAAAGACGCAGCTCTTCCAAAGGAGGCAAGTGAGTGACAGTGGAGATAAAGAAGGGTAAAACTGGGTGGCTCTCAATGGTGAAGAGCCTAGCAGGGTTCCAATACGGAGCTTTAAAACCTTAAATCCTCATCATGTAAGCTAAAGAGCAAAATTTAGTGACCTTAGTGTATGCAACAGTATTTATATCTTAGAAACCCACTGAATGTGGGTGACATATTAGACAATCTTTGCTTAAGGAGTGACAAACTTTCTCAAACTAGCAGCTCCAGGATGTTGTTTATCAAGCTTGCATAGTCTGTTACAGCAGTTTGCAGACCTCTTAGATCTTTTGGGGGGATGTAGGGGACAGAAGAGGGGCTATTTGCTTGCCCTTGGCAATATTGCTTTTAATTCTTGTGAGTATTCTGCTACCTGCCTCAAACAGACACCCAATGAAGACTTTGATTTTTTTATGAGCAGAAAAATTACTCTGTCTTAACAGTGCCACACAGATTTCCTTCCCATGTGATCTGCTCCCAGGGCTAGAAGAAGATGTAAACCTAATCCATGACTAGTTTTGAAGGTGGGCAGAGGAGCTCGAGTCAAGGTAACACTTTGGTCATTTCTAGAGGAGAATTCAGTCCGATTCTGTGGTGGCAATATGTGTCTCTGAGGACAAAATAAAAGGAAAGAAACAGAAAACAAATGGAAAGAAGCTTTGGGATTTGTTTTAGAGCTGGTAAATTAATATCCTGCTTTATTTCTCAGCTTATCACTGCTCTCTCTTTTCCTCTTCACTCAACCTAACCATCAGCTTGACCAAATAAAACTCCTTATATGCCCCCAATAAAGAGGTAAAAGCAGGAAATCATTTTGTGAGGAAAAGACTGACACTTCCCTTCTGTTACTCTGAGAATCCACAGGTCAGACTAGTTTATCTAGTGCAGTACACTGTCCTCTAAAAAAAATTGTGTGATAAGCCCCTTTGTAACCCTTCATTAGTTAAATTTGGTTTGATCCCTGATCTCTGTGGTATCGTCCCCATCCGTCCCCCCCCCCAAAGGTGAGTGAGGATGGCACAAGAGTAGGAGGATGTGGGGAAGAAGCTGGCTCCCATCACCGGCGATGCTGCCGCCCCTGTGAGATACGGCCCTGAGTGTGCGCTGCCTGAGGTAACCAGAGAAGGGTACGAATATACATTTTTAGGAAAGAGACAGAGTTTGTAGGGAAATGTCCTATGTCAGACAGATCCAGAATAGTTTAAATCTCTTTCAAATCTAAATTCCCCATTTTCACATCTTCAAGGATAGCTCAAATCCTTTTTCTTTTTCTCCCGCTATTATTAAGTAAATATATCAGTGGTACCCTCTGACAAAGAGTTATACTTGCAAATTCGGTCATAATGTGAAATAATGTCTGGTATAATTCTAAAAACTTGTATTGCTTTTCAATCTACCCAGACCACCTGTACGCACTCCTCTCTGAAAGTTGCGATCTTATTCAATAATTGTTTGCTTACATATTTAGGGCTCTAGGAGGCAAGTTTTTTAACCTATGGGTCCAATGGTTTCATTAGGACAGTACCTTTTTTGCTAGCTTTTAATTAAGTCTCACTGTCAAAAATTTAAAAAGCTGTTTTGGAGAAACAAACTTTGACGAGGTCCCTAGTTTGTGAATTCACCCGCCGAAGAGAGTCTACCACCTTCTTTGCCATCAAAACAGAACCAAATTTCTAGACACTTCAGACTTTGCTCACAGCTTCTTTGTTCAATGAGAAAAGGGGGGGGGGGGAGGGGGAATAGTTCTCTTGCTGTATTCCCAAGGGAATCCCGCTAAGTTAAAGCACATTTTAATCTCTTGAGCCGGCAGCTTTATTAGTAAGCGTTTCCCAATCTTCAGGGAAATCTAATTTCACAGATAGATCAGAGCCGCTTCAAAGGCAGCTTTCAGTTGCCATCCACCGGGGGACAAACGGGGAGGAGGAAGTTTGTCAGAAGAGACCTTCTCTGAGCCCAAGAGTGATTACCAGAGGTGTCTCCAGCGACCGCCACCCACCTAAAGTCGATAGTACTCAAATGAGTACGCCGGTGCGGACTATATAAGAGAAGCGCATGGCCCTGGAGGGCGCATCCCCCCTCTCCGGGCGCAGCACCGACCGCCCCGCTCCGCGCCCGGCGGAGCCTCCGCGGGGAGCCGGGCTCTGCGGCGGCGGCCGAGGACGTCCCTCCCCAGCCCGCACGCACGCAGCCCGACTTGCCTCCGCCTGAAGGTAAGCAGCCGCCCGCCGGCTCTCCGGAGGGGGCCCGGGCGTGGAGCGAGGGGGTGCCGCTGCCCCCGCGGCGAAGCCCCGCGGGTCGTTCCCCGGCCACTCGCCGGCTTTGCCCCGCGCCCCGGCGGCGGCGGAGGGAGGGAGGGGAGCCCGGAGCCGTCGGGGAGAGCCGGCTCCCCGGCGGCTCCGATTAACTCTTTCGCCCAAGAGGATTTGCAAGGGAGGCCAAGTATAAAACAGTTCGTGAATAACAGAATTTTCCTCCCTCCCCCTTAATCCGAACCGTTGGCTATAATTAGAATAGCTTACTTAGGGGCATTAAGCGCTGCTCGCGAAGCCTCCGCGAGGCTGTTGCGATTGTTTTTGCCCTTTACGCCCCGATTTGCAGCAGTTCCCGCTGTAACTCGCCCCTCACCGAACCCCGTCCAGCCGCCCGTCCGCCCGCTCCCGCCCGAAAACCGCCCTGCGCCGCTGCCCGGGCGGACGGCGGGCGGGCTGACCGGCCGGCCGGCCCGCGGGGGGTCCCCCGCCGGCCCGCTCCGCCGGCGCGGGAACGTCGCGGGCACGGGGAGCCGAGCAAATCCCCCGCAAAGCCCTGGACCGCAAAGAGGCGCGGCGGGGTTAATACCCGTCCCCTAATCCGCGTCTACAAATGCGCCCTCCGGGGAGCCAGCCGGGCGAACGCGGCGGGGCCGCTCGGGGGCGGGTGGGGAGGCGCGGCGGGGCCGGCCGGTGGCGGCGGCGGCGGCCCGTCGGGTCTCCGCGCCGCCTCCGCCCGCCGGCGCTCCGCGGGGCTGCGCCCGGCCCCGGGCGTGCGGGAGCGGCGGGCGGCCGCGCACCGCCCGCCGCGCCCGCGGGGGTGCCCCCGGGCGCGGCATGGGGGGCGGGCGGGCGCGGGGCGAGCCGGGCTCGGCGCTGACCGCCTTCGCTCTCTGCCTCCTCCTCCTCCCAGCGCCGCAGAGATGCGAGGGGCGAAGAAACGCCAGGCGCTGCCCGCCATCGTGCTCCTGCTGCTGGCCTCGGCCCCGCCGCCGCCGGGCGCCGAGGGCAGGGACGTCCCCGCCGCCGGAGCCGAGCGGGGGACGCTCCTCGACCTCCTCCTCCACGCCCTGGGCGACGGCGGCCGCCCGCTGCCGCCCCGCCCGCCGCGGCGGGACCGGGTGATCTCCCGGCGGTACAGCAGCGGCGGCGGCGCCCCGCCGCCGGACCCCCGCGCCGTCGCCGCCGTCGCCGCCGCCCCCCGGCCGCCCCCGGCCGCCGCCGCCCCGCCGCCGCCGCCCCGGCTCTTCGCCGCCGCCCGCCACGGAGGTAAGAGCCGGCGCGCTGCCCCGCGCGGGGAGCCCGGGGATGCCGCCCCCTCCGGGTCCCGGCCCTGCTTCTCCGCCGGCGGCCGAGCCCGACGGCTCCTCCGCCGCGGCGGCCCGCTGCAGGCGGGAGGGGGGCGGAGGGAAAGCGGGGCCGGGGGTGCGCTCCCCGTCCCCGCGGCCCCGGGGGAGGTTTCCGCCGTTGCGGGCGTCGAGCCCCGCTGAGGGCAGCGCAGCCCGGCCCCGCGCCCCGGCAGCAGTTCGGCTGTGGGGGGTACCCGAGACGCACGGGGGGCGAGGGGCCCTCGGGCTTCAGCGCCTTCTGCTCTGCTGGGAGGTCGGTCGCCACCGCAGCTGACCGACAGGCAGGCCCTCCGAGCAAGCCTCGCAGCTTCCCCGCGTCGCAACGCAGCCGGCACTGAGGGAGCCCTGTTTCTCCCCAAACTTAGGACTGCTCCTCTGATTTGCACCGAGAGGAAAAATGACTAATCTGAGAGACAGATATCCGGACCTATTCCTTTAAACTTCCTCTTCAACTTGACGGCTTCCCATGCGATGCATCTTCCTAGTTTTGCCGGGGCAGGTGCTGGAGATCCGGGCTGTGTCGGGCATGGGGGCTTGTTTCACCTTCAGGAGGATGCTCAGGCTGGGGCAGGGAGCCGTCTCCAGCACTGGCATGGGTCAGGGCTGGCCTTGACGAGCAGGGGCGGTTCAGGGCCAAGCAGAGCTGCCTGGTGATATTCACAGACTGTGCTTGGCCAGGAGACCGGGCAGCAGGTCACCTCTGCCGCAGCTGGTTTCGATGCAGAGCCACGCAAAACATTTCCTGCTAGAGCGGAGCTGCCTGAGGGTTTTGTGTGGGTTAGGATGGTGTGGTTCAGCAAGGAGATTATAGTGGCTGTCTTTTGGCTGTAGCCCACTAAGATTTTTCTCTTGTTGCCTGCCTACTGGAGAGAAACCAAGATGAGGAAAACTAGGGAAGTTTGGTTTCTTGGGGATTTGTGTCCCTGGAGAGTCTCCACACATGTGGCTGATGGCTGGTAATAGGTGAGGTCGAGATGCAGCCTTCCCCAAGTCACACTGTAGACTTGCTCTTCTCTGTCCAGTGGTCTGTTTTAAAGGAAATTAAACCCCATTGCAGAAAAACTTGAAGTCGGGTGACAAGTTCAGAAGTTAGTAGGTAAGTGATTGGTAGGGCAGGCACTTGTGCCATGAGATTGCTGCACAGTCTAAGGAAACTGGACTAAAAAAAGACAAATCAAGCAAAGAGTAATTAATATTCTGCCCTTGGAAGCTTCTGCTGCGTGTGATCTGCCCCAAGTACTGAGCAGCCCATCAGTAAGGGGTTGTAGGGTCCCAGTGAACTTCCAGATATTCTTGCTTTTTCAGAGCGTTAAGTCTCTGGTAGTTAACGGAAAGCCAGCCCAAACCAGATGGCCACAGACTTGTTTGCTGACTGGAAAAGATGCTGCTGGTTATCAGCATGACTGGTCATGAGTGATTACTTACTGTGGCTTGAATTCTTTATGTGCTGTGAACAAACCCTCAGTGTATACTTCTCCAGGAAAACAACATAAAAAGGTTCTTTTCAAGGCAGAATACTTGAAGCCTTACATGTGTCTTCTTTTCAGGAGAACGAAAGATAGAAGAGTATAAACCTGAGAGCAATAGTTACTAGTATCGGGTGGCTTGAGAAAAAGTCTATTGTGGACAACAGTGTCTCCCATTGGAGATGTTTACTCCTAACTAAATAGTTGTATTGAGCTAGAAAATAGAAAATGTATATATTTCATAATATTTATATAACTTTGGAAGGGAATTTTCTTGGAATTCATCAGTATTATACATAATAAGGCTTTGTTTTCTATTACTTGTTAGTTTTAGTAACTATTTGTATACAAAAGGAGTGGAACTTCTGCACATCCTTAGAGGAGTTCTCCAGTTGTCCCTGGCGTAGGTGCAGTGTCCTGTGGGCAGCCACAAAGCTAGCTTTCTCTCCAGCCTAGAAAGGGCAGAACTGCACTTTAAATAATAGTCAAGTTTTCATATTCATTCCATTTGTTATAACAAACAGCAAGGATACAAATTAGTACCTGTTGTGATGGTGTGTGTGTGTTTTTTGGGATAGAGAACTGTGACAAGGCTTTTCTTACAAGTCGTCAACCCTTTTCTTACAACTCCTCTACCCTTTTCTTACAACTCCTCTCACCGACACATTAACAGCAGCTTTTTACTCCAGCTGGTAGTACCTGAGCGTCAGCTGAAGAGAATGGTTCATCTTCCCCTCAGTCAGGAAAGGTGTTGCATTCAGTTGAGTATGCAGCCAAGCATTTAAAACGGCGGTTACATATTATTGCTTAAAATCAAACCCAAGTGTCTGATTTAAAAGAAAATTGAGCAGCTCAATTGCTTCTTTTGTTTGAAACACAAAGCATCCAGAACAGTGCCATATACAGAACAGAGCATGCAAGGAGCATCACTTCTGTGTGTTTTCTCTTTTTTCTTTTCTGAGGATGCTGCTCCGTATTATCAATGAGCTGAATAGCAGGAGGGCTGAACTGTGCTTCCCCTCCTGTTCTTCTCTCTTTCCCTCACTCTCAGGGCTGGTCCCAGCTTTAGTCTAACCGCACGATGAACTAATTCAACTCACTGAGCCTCACCTCCACGCACCCCTTTCTTTTATTTCATTTGGGGGCTTGGTTAGCTATTTGCATAGTGAGGAGAGCTGGCCTGGAGTGCCACTGGATGAATTTTAGGAGCAGCACAAGGCGAGTGGCTGGAGCACGTGACCAGGGGTGAGGTTTGAGAGGGGATGGGACCTCCTCCTTACTGCCACGGGGACCTGCTCATTTAGCTCTGGCCATAACGGAAAAGCACAGCACCATAGGGTGTCTTCAGTGGGGTTGGAAAAAGAAGGGTGAGACACTAACTGTCAGGCATCCTAGAGGTACCACTCGTTCATAGATACATAACTAAGATGTAAAAGCAAGAGTGGTTGGTCTCCGATGCCCCACGTGGCTGTGGCTCGCAGGCGATTCAAGGGCAGGTCCTGGACTAGAGCTATGGCACGGGAGTGACAGCTGTGCTCTGCTTCATGCAGGTTCCTTGGGGGGCAAAGGGGCACGACAGCACTGAAACAGGATGGACACTCAAACCTGCCCTGCCGTGTTGGGGCAGTGAGCTCCTGTGGCATGCCTGGAAATGCCTCTTTAGGTCTTTTTTCCCCCCTTAATAATCAGGGGCATATTCCGTGTCGTGTGCTTCTTGGCCATATGAAGATTTGTATCCTGTATCTTGTAGGTCCCAGAAGGACACCCACATATGAAATAAAGACACCAGTTTCACCATCACTTTAGCTGTCTTAACTTTCCTCTTTTAGGCCTACATGTTCAAAGTCTTCTCTCGCACAGATCTGTACCTGTTTTTCTTGGTGACCTGATTAATGAGAGTGAGCACTTACTCTGAAGAGTATATTCAGAAGAAATAATGTATTCCAACTAACCAAAAAGCAATCTTCATCTTTTGCTAGGATTTCTAGTAGGATGTCACTAAAAATACAAGCTGTTCCTTTGAATTATTATATCTAGTGGGATTAAATTTTCTGTCACAACATCCTTTACTTGCCTGATTTTCATGAAGTTTCTGTGCTCGAGTGTGGGGTTTTTTTGCACTAAGAAGTGGCTCATAAAGTTTTTAAGCTTAGAGATGAAAGTTCCTCAATGGGCAGTCTTTTTCCTAACTATCCCCTGCTTCTGATATGTAACTGTGGTCAAGTTTTTTTACAAAGAACCGAAATAAATATGTATTTTCACAAAGAGAGGATTCAGCATCAGGTTATTTTTGAATATCACGTTGGGGGAACTAGAATAGTTTGGCATTCTTCTCAGATTTTCTTTGTTACCTTTATCCATACACTTTCCACAGAACCAAAATAGCTGCCATGTAATTAGATTTAAAGAAGTCTTGGGAAATAAAGAAGTCTGCATTAACTGTTCTTTCCTTACATACTCCCCACGACAGTGGAGAAATGAGCTATCTAAACTTACAAGGGGTAAGGGGCTGAAATTTGTCTTTGTGCTGGGAGACCAGCAAGACATTTTAAAACATTTTGATTAGTTATTTTTCAGACATGAAGGAATGAAGATAAATATTGCTCTCAATTTACCAGTATGTTCAAATTAGCCTCCTGAGCATATCTACTTCAGATTTAGAATAACATATCAGAGAAGAGAATCTGGCCCTCAAACTATTTAAACTTTGAGGTTAAACTTAAGAGTTCGATTTTATGCCAAAATTTCTTACACATCAGCAGAAGAAAACTGTAAGTTGTCCCGTGACATGGTGCTAATTTAACCATTATTCATAATGAGTTAGATTTGAAAGATATGTTTGAGGTTTGTTTTAGTTTATGGTTGAATCAAAACCATGTAACCTTATGTTACATAAGAAAACTTTTGTTCTTTTTACACACTTAAAAAATCTCCTGTAGGTGTAGTGATAGTTACAGCTGGAAGTCCCTAATGCTGGAAGACCTGCTGTGCCTAATACTAAACTACTTCAGTGAATGTAATTACAGATCTGGAATAAAAAAAGGAGTCCACTGAGGAACGTAAACCTCGTCTCTAGGAAATTAAAGTGTATGGTACGGCATAACACAGAGTCCTTTGTAATACTTGCGTCTTGTCCAATTATTATTCCTATTAATAAAATAGCATGCTTTTTTTTTTTTTCCCTTTTCATTCAGGAGGCTTAAAAGAAGATGAGAGTTAATAAGAATGACATTCTCCAAAATCATGTTTACCGAAACAGACATTACCTCAGAAATTAGTAAAACAGTGGAATAAAATGATTTAAAAGAAGAATAACTGTTACATTAAAAAAGCAAAATAAATTTTGTTGGCTTATAGTAATTGTTCCTGATTCCATATCTGAAGTTTTTGAATAAATTATTTTTACAGTGAAGTTGGTGGGTAGGCTTTTCTGGAACAGAACCAGGCAACTATATTCTGCTTTCAAAGGCTTAATATAATCTGTATTCCAAACAGTTAAGGGACTTATTTTTCTTTATTTTTATTGAGACGGACATGATAAGCAAATAAATTCAAGATCTAGTAATTAAAAGAAAATGTATTCTCATAAATTAACAAACTGAATGAATCATCAGATAGCAGAATTGTCGGCCTCGGGTCTCCCCAGGTGCTTTCTGCCAGAGCCTCCAGGTAGGGCCATTCTCCCCGGCTGTGGTACAGAGCACATTTTTAACATCTTGTCCTGCCATATAGATGTGGCAGTCTATATGGCAGTCTCCATGGGAGAATGCAACTGGCTTGGGTACTGGAAGCAGTAAAGATGCCATAGGATAATATGCTGCCCAGGCCGATGGTTACTGAGGCAGCATCAGCGGGGCTGCGAGGATCTCATGACACCATGATGCAACAATATGAACAGTCCCAAGGAGTTCAGTGGAAATAAGCATCATCTCTGCTCGTACCAAGATTAGGTGTCAATTCTACCCCCAAAATATGAGTAGGCAGGATAGATTTTTGTTATCTAGTGTTTCATTTGGGTGGGGAGAAAGAATTACTTTTCATTAAATGTATTGATAGCATTTTGATCTCAAAGCCATCTTCAAAATTTCGATGATAAATTCTCCTGAACAAGTTGATACTGGTCACTTTTTAATGGCCCATTACTTACTGTTTCCTGTAAGAAATACATAGTTCCACAAACCGATAGGTTTAATTCTGACAAGTGCATATTTGTAAACTGTATTTGTATTCATAAGCATATTTTGCTTTTTCCACCATTTTTGCTGTTTTTAATGGAATAAGCCTTGACTTTACTACCTTTCATTCAGGTCAGCTGTTATTTATAACCAGCATTTCCTTCCAGAAAGTGTTACTTTTGTACTAGTTCTCCAAACTGTAAGATGTCCGGGATCTCAGTGCCTCTAGTTTGCATGCTGGCGTTCTTAGTTTCTGATTCAAGTAAGTCCCAAATGGTGCAGAGGGTATATTCCTTTAGCCTTCAGTTCCACGCAGGTGCTTGGATCTATCATTGTGTCCTGCTCCTTCATGGTTATGACACCTTTACGACCTGTAACCCTGCTGCTACATTTCTTTCCTTGACTGCTTGGGTTTTTAGGTGTATTGTGCACTATGCCTTGTAATAGCAATATTGTGTTTTTGGCAAACATGACTGCCAAGCAGTAGAGGTAGGCCGCTGAAGAGAAGGCATCTGAAATCTAGGGTAAGACAGAAATCTTCCATATCACAGTGGAGAATGTCAAGCCCATGGACCAACCCCAACAGCAGATGAGTGAATGAGCAAAGATGAAACATAGTTGTTACGGACATGGAGGTTTAGATTATAATGAAGTCCATCAGAGTAGTCCTTCAAATGAAGTGATGATGCTGGCTCTCCAAGGGGCTCTGCTCTCACTTCCATTAATCCCAGTGCAAAACGAGGGTGCTCGATGCCGTACAGTATTGACCTGATGTGGCGCACTCTCCTGGCACGCGAAGGGAGAAACCTTGTCGAGCTGCAGTACGCCGGGCAGCAAACGTTTCAGATGGCACTGTGCTCTGCCAGGAGCAAGATAGGATGTCAGCATGTGGAAGAGCTTTTTTGTTGGGCTATGGTGTACAAAAAGTCAGTGACTTTTTCTTTATTCAATATGAGGAGATCTTATGGGTTTTGTTTTAGTTCTATTTCATATTTTTATAAAAATTGTATTTAGTGTGACAAGAGACACAGTTACTAATGTGTACGGTTCTGGCCCCAGAAAAGTGAATGTCAGAATTTTCACTGAATTACACCAGGATTGGGCCTGAAGTACACCAGGACTCCTCCAATATGCAGGGAAGTGAATAACAAATAAAACAGAAGTTTCACTTCAAAGTAGATCCAAGTGCATAACTGTCTGTAACTCAGGAACTATAGCATGCATTTTGAATTAGTCTAGCTTGGCCCTGAGTCTGTGAGCAAACTGAAGAGTTGATATATTTTGTATTCTTTTTTTTACTGTAGGCATGATTTGATTTTTCAGTCAAGAAAGAATGGCAGGTCTCTGTGTTTTCCTGGTTTGTTATTTCAGGTGTTAATCTGCTAGGAAAAGCCTCTGAGAGATGGGCAAATGGTAGTGCACAGGTGTAAGACTTTGCAATATTTTTGTTTGGTAAATATGCTTTAGCCTTGAAAATACACTGCTTCATGTCTGGAGATGATGTTGATTTTTAAATATGTATGTATACAGGGAGAAAGATTTAAAAAGATGAGAAGCGTAACCATGCAAACATACATGCATATATATAGGCACACACACTTGTCTTTTAATTAATGGGTTTTGAGGGCAGGCTGAGGGAGAATGATGCGGTGTTTCAGACCTACATGTGATTTGAAAGTTACAAAGGTGGCTTATAAATGTAGACTGTATTTTCCAAAGTGCTTACAACAGCATAAAAATCATTGCATAGGGGTAGTCATTGTGCAAAGCTATAAGCAAAACCTCATAATCATTGAGGGACCCGAGAAAGATGCACCGTCTAGGAAAATAGGCACCGGAAGGCTGCAGAGAGAGGAGGTGGCTGGTTCCATGTCTAAAGTATATGTACTGCCACTATCCGCACTGGGATCATTTTATTCTTAAAGAAGATCTCTCCAACTGACCTGAAAGTAATTTGTAGGAGGGGGAGAATATCCCCCTTATTAATACTTACCTGTTTTCTAGAGAACTAAAATTTTCAGTGGTGTTTGTCTAGTACTTTTCACTAAAGTAAAAAAAAAAAAAAAAGACTTAAAGGTGAGTAAATCTTTGTTACTATTTTGTAAGACTTGCTTTAAAACATACCAAATAAATGCACTTTAGTAGCCATAGTAAATACCTTCTTTTCCAGTAGAAGCATTCCGCTGATGTTGTACTGAAAAATAATTTTTTTTGTTAATTTGTTGCTTACATTTGGTTTTGATGTTGAGGGATAATATTAAAGCAGACTGTTAAAAAAGAATATGGTGGTTTCTGAATGTATGCACACATGAACAGTGTTACACGGGATGAGATATATTTTTTTAGTTGGAAAAAAATGTATTCTCTGGGACATTTTTTTTTGTTCTTTTGACTCTTAAGCAATTGCATATACTCCCTGCCCATGAGACCACAACGAAAACTTAACTCTGGTGAAGAAAATATGTCAAAATGAAACTTGCAAAATGAATTGAAATCAGGAGAAGATACATGATGGAAAGCATTTTGCTAGGAAAAGTGCAGCTGATCTCCTGTGTTAGCCTCAGTTGATGGTTAGGCTTTTCTGTTCAATTTAAGGATGAGTGATTCATTTTGTCACTCGTGAATTAGAGGTTACTACTTTAGTGGAAGTCCTACAGGCTATTCATTCGTGTTTTGGGCATTTTTAATGTTGGTGAATTGGAAAACACTTGCTCCAGTGAGGGAATTGATTGACTATTGATTACATACTGAGGGTGCAATTCTTTATCTGTAGGGTATAAACAAGATTTAACACATGAAGGATCCAAGCATTTGATTGGTTAGTGGCCATTTTTTTATTATCCTATGTTTTGTTATGTCTGCTGGGCAAAAAAACCATTGATGTGCACTGTTCCACTGATGTTACTAAAACAGTACATAAAAATGTGTTTGCTTAATACAGGCTTTAACAACAAGGGAAAATACTGTTTGGTGTTACAAATTGTGGCTACGTTTTAATCCTAATATTTTGTTTTTAAACATACAGTTAAAATGGTTATGTAATCAAACAAAACCCACTTAGGATAAAGGGACAATTTTGCATACTAACAATATTTAAACTTTTTTTTCTAAGGTTTCTTTTTTAAAGCCTGTTAGGTCTTTTTTTGCCAATTCAAGTAAATTGGTTAGATTGCATTTTAGTACGTGTTCTCTTACTACGTGATTTGAAATCTGTGTCTTTGGCTTAAAGAAGAACATTTAAAGTTGCATCAGTAAAGCAACTATTGTCATGTTGACAGCTTCAGGAATGACAAGTCACAAATCTACTTAAGGCTTTGCTACTTAAATTATGTTCTCCTTTTTACTTGAGCCTGTAAAATAAAGGTGAAAAGCAAAATAAAACCCTGCTGGAAAACAGTCAGATGCCTTTTTCCCTTAACCTTTACTGTTTATGATATCAAGCTGTATGTGATGTGTTTCAGTAGAAGCAACCTTTGAAATGAAGTGTTAGGAAATGCATCCGCATCAGTATATGTGGCAGTACTGGATATATGCACTAGATTAGTAAAACCCTTAAATCCCATTGGATTAAAATAACTGAGGAGATAGCTGCGATGTTATTACTGTAATCGTGATAGAGTAATTACTTCTTCCTTGTCTGTTAATGGCATAGGATGCCTAACACGTGAGAGACTTCTCTTTTGCCACTGAAATTTTAATTTAGGAAATTTAGGAAAAATATTTTCAGAACTCATCTTCTACACGGTGGACAAAACCTTACCAAAACATACCAATGTGAGGATTTCTTGTGGTCTCTGGAGAAATCTTCTGGGTCAGAAGACAATCTAGAGCAGGCTAATCACTTTCATTTTATGCTGTGGGCCTAGAGTTTGAGTGGACCTGTTGGTCAGTACTAATTTAGCAAGATACCCCATACAATTTGTGTTTCCCGTTATTATATGATCAAATCCCAAGTTTGCATGTAAAGTTAACATACACAGATTTCCCCCTCTCATTCAGTAACAAGATGCTTTTCCAGATGTCAGGCAATTTTCAGACTTGTAGAAAAGGGCTTACTACAACATAAATCCTTTTTGTGGGTAAGAAAGATGTGCACAGGTACAGCAAATTTAACACCCAGATGTACTGCTTATGAACAGGGTAAGTCTACATCATGAGCGTGGCAGAGTCACTCTGTGTATAAGTTTGTGGTTCAGCTGCATGGGACTATAGAGGGATCCCTTGTCTAAGCTGCAGTCAGGGCTTTCAGAATCCTTAAAACAGATCCAAACTGCACATTTACACTGAAGCCCACTGACCCAGAACTGAGCAGCACCTCCAGAAAAGCCTTGCTTCTCCTTTACTTTTGTCTGGGATAGCTATTCCTTTCTTGTTAGAGCAAGGAGTGAAATGAGTAAATGTGGAGATTAAATAATACTAACAAGGTAGGTCTTATCTTAGAATAGATAGAAAACCTCTTGAATATTAAGGGTAACAGTTCCTTTTCTCTGCAATTACACTCTCCATCTCAGAGTACCAGAACATTATAGCAGTGAGAGCAGTATTGAAAAACAGAGAAACATTAACCTTGCTCAGTCCCAGTATATGGAAAGTGTTTTCTGGTTTTTATTTAAGACCAGCACTTTCTGCTCAGCACATTTTGGCCCACTGAAATGTATGGTTTGCATGTATTTTACACCTACTTAAGATCCTCAGAGATAAGACCTCCAATATTAGTATGTCTATAATAGCTCACTACGTTTGGTGCATTTATATGTAACACTCAAATATTTTTATCCCAGTTACCATTCATAAGATGTCTCCTTATGTAACTGTGATAGGGTAAAATGACCATAGCCTGAGCACAAACATGGCATATGTTCACTGGGAACACCTTTAAGATAACAATTTAGAATAAAGTACTTGTGAGGGAGAAACAGTGGATTATTAATCTGTTATGATAGTTCGGAATCTGTTATAGTTCAGAAAGAAAGAGAAACATTTCTAAAATAAGCACAGGAAATGTAAAGTACAGTTAAACATTACCATTTGCACAGCACTCAACCTGGAGCCTATTCATATTTCAAAAAGAGCAGGGTCTAATTAAGCTCTGGCAAACTCAATTCTATTTCCTTTCACGACGATAGAGTTTGCCTATGTTTGTCAGTGCTGAGTTTGGCTTGTATGCAGTTAAGCACATGTCATCAGCTTTCATTCAGATGATTCAACTAGTTCATATATTGCTTTTGATTTATTGCAGCTGTTCTTGTGTTTAATTTATGCAAATATTCTAGAATCTACATTTATTAGCAACCATGGTAGCTAAAACAGAATACTTGCATAGAGTGCTGCAGAATTGCAAGAAGTGAATTTCCTCTTCAAATTTATCAATGTGTAGTCTCTATATCTCATTCTAAGAGTGGTTCTGCCTTCAGTCAAGAGCTCTCCAATAACTTTCCAGGCATAATTTGAAGTCTCTGGATTCAGCTGAAATATCTGCCGTGATAGTTCAGTGATTTCAAATAGCTGATAGATGAATGAATGGAAATTGTTATCTGTTACATAAAACCTCCTTATGAATAGGAAAAGATAGCTTCAGTAAATTAATGTCTTGAATAGTTTGACCAGTCTTGCCTATACATCTCATTATTTTCAGTGAATTATCCTTTTATAGTTTAATGAACAATTAGTATTGTAATACATCTTTCCTTTTGGAAAGAATGAAGTACATATTCACAGCTTAGTATTCAAAATAGTGAGGGTTTCATAATGCCATACATTTTCTCATTTGAATTGCTTGAGGGATATCCTAACCTGTTTATTAGAATCTCTTAGGAAAAGAGAGCTCTTTTGCATATACTCATATATCAGGTCTGTAATTGTTTTGAGATTTTTTCTTTTACTTTTCAAAATAGATATGTACTTCAGTGTTTTCCATGTTCATATCTCTGACAGAGGAGAAAAGAAGAAAAAGGGTGTTTTTGAATTATGCACGTAGTGCTTATCTGTATGTGTGTGGTGCTTCTCAAGAGGCTCGCAATGCAAAGTGTAGTTGCTAAATTCTTTTTTACATTTCTTTTTCAAATGTAAAACTTGTCAGAATATGTTAATCTAGATCTATATCCATTCCAGTTCTGTTTTCTGGTGATCTCTAATAGTAATAGCAGAAGAGTCATCATATACACTACGTTTGGCTTATTTCTTAATCCCACAGCATTTTATGATGGAAACAGGGATTTACAGAGAGGAAAAAAAAGAAATCCATGCTTCTTAATGTTCTTTTGCCAAACAAATATAAAGGTCTCCACAGGCAAGGATTAACTAATACAAATATGCTTTCTGAGCAGCTATTGAAGAATTACTAATAAACATCATTATAGCTAAGTTCAAGATATTCATCCGTGTAAATATATCCTGTTATAATTTCATTACGGTTGGCTGAAGCCCTAGGAGAAGCCAATGTTTCAACCTCTTTGTTCAAGTCTTAATGAATTATTGGAAAGTGGCTGATTAGAAAGCATTGAATCAGAAGGGGCCACTGCATTCTGAATGTTACTGTCTTTGATGTTTACCTCCCAAGTTGACTCATTTCTGTGGCCAAAAATCTTGGTACGCGAAGCTGTGAGCCTGCTTTGCTGGGCCATTATATCCCAGTGCATGTCTGGAGGTCAAATGTGGTAGGTAGCTATTTAGTAAACATTGTAAGTGTTCATTGAAGCTCACACCTTAGAATAGGATTCTGCCCAGAAGTGGGGCACAACTGTATTGTAGCTAAAGGGGATACAACAAAAGAAGTGGGATGTCCAAGTAGAAGTTTAGTTTCTCCTTAGACTAGGCACACTTTCCATACTTGCTCCCCTACTTTTTTTCTGTGTGGTGGATCTGCTTGTCTCCTGCTTCCAGTTGCTTCTGAACTCAATGCCTCTTCAGCTGTCCAAGGCAGAGTCTACACTGTAATGTGAAAATACCTGTTTGTGACACTCAGGCTGCTGCACTCTGCTGGGTAAGAGCTTGGGCCTACACTATGTATCAGCGTATACTTGAGCTTTCTCTTCCAGAGAGCTCCAGATTTTAGGTAATGAAACATGAGCACAGGCATAAAGGATTAGGATGTGAGTGCATCTCATCTTGAGACTGGAGTCAGATCCTTGACTAATTCCTTGACAATGTAAATGTATTCAAAGAGGTGGATGAAGTTTGAGTAATTGGTGCTGTGGCTTAGCATTGTTCCACTGCTTCCCCAAGCATACTGATGGGGCAGTCCCTCTGTGAGGATTCACATTTCCCAGCAGATCAGTTCCACGCTGGGATGCTGCCTAAAGTAAACTCAAATAAGAGCAGCGATAAACTACATCCTGGTCTTTTCACCTCCATTAAACTAGTCTCATTTAAAGATCTTTTCATTGTGTACGTCACCTAAAATAATGTAAATGGAGCAGCCGTTAACCACAAGGTTCCTCACTCAGGCAATGGTTGACAAACACTCTAATCAAACAATGTTTTTTTCAGTTGATCCTGTCTTCAAGGTACCCCTTAACACGTCCTCTGCTCTCCTGGGATGGAGAGGGGGGTTTCAAAAGTTGGCTTGCTTGTATTGAGGGTCTTTTCTTTAAGGATGACCTTGCAATATGATAAAATTCTTAAGCATGGCCTCCACAGATAGGAGTGACCCATAGTTTAAGGGTTCAGAGCTTTTGAGACGTCTCATTGGTAACATGCCTCAGACGGATCCTCAGTTGTACGTCTTCTGAAATACCGCAGAAGGAGCATCATAGCAGACTATGTTTTCACTTTAGTTACAGTAGCCTCTGGATTATTTAAAATTAACCACATAGCTTTAATTTGAAGAGGCAAGCATTCAGGCTAAGAATATTTGAAGCGTGGTAATGAGGGCTGTAGCCAGGCCTCTTACTCTTTCACATTAGAGGATGGCGAAAGTTCCGAGGGTGCAAAGGAGGAGGAAACAACATGAAAGCTGGTTTTGCCAGACAGGTGAAGACTTATTCATGCTGGGAGCATCTCCAGCTGGGAAAATCCATGGTTGTTATAGCCTTTGTGCCACCAGAATAGAAAAAAGGGTTGGCTCAGAGAAGAGAATCTGGCTCAAAGAACTTAAAATAAATATCAGATGTCAGAGCTGTGACTTAATTGTTTAGCTAAGTAGATCATGTGAATTACACACAGATTGAGGACCTGGTTTTGCTTCTGCTGAAATCAAGGAGAACAGAATCAGGCCATACTCTCCTTCCAGTGTCTTTCAGCTCTCAAAACTGTGTTATATGAGAGTACGACAGCTTCTAGAATAATTTCTTGTACCAGTCGGGAATCCAGAGAGCTGCTAGTACACAAGTACATTGTGTTTTATTACTGTAGACATAAGCTAAGACTCTAAACAGAATGCATTTCCTTAGCTGCTCTTGGTTTTTATTTCAAAATTTGACATTCAAACAATGGCTTCTGTGACTCTAACTGTGGAAACTGGAACTCCAGGTTCAGACATTGGTTTCTGACAATAGCCAATTTCAAAGAGATACATCGAGATGTACATGTATTTTCCCCCTTTTAAGGCAGTCTCAGATTACAGCTCTGACAGTCTCAGAATTAGACCTACGCCCCAACGCAAAGACATTAGCTTATAAATATCACCTTGAGAAACGGGAGTTCTGAAAACCTTTTAACTTTATAGTGAAAATTTATTTTTTCTTCCGTAATGAACATATAAGAGATGTTTGTTACCTTTATGAATAAAAGGAAATAAAACATTTTTTTCTCTTGTTGTTACACTATTGCATATTTCCTTTAGCATTTTAAAATTCTCTATTAAATGAAAAAAATGCATGTTTAATCATGAAGGCTTTGCAGGAGTGAGGAAACTATCAGAAGAAAGACAGTGGCAGCTGAAAACTTGAAAGCATTGTTTAGTTATAACCAAAAATAAATTACCTGGAGCTGACTGACAATCTTACATTCAGGAAGAAGGGAAAGATTTTGGGAGAAGGCTTCACATGTGCAATTGAAAGTACATTTCCATTACCTGGTGAAGAGCCTTCACATAGTTCGACTGACAGAGTGAAATATTGGTAGACAGGTGACAAAGAAAAATGTTTAGAAAGATCTACAGCCAATTTGGAGACTGACATGTATTTCTACAAATTCTGTCTGGATAATGAATGACTGTTGGTACAGCATGTAACGGATGACATTATAAATGAACGGAGCATAGAGAAATTACTTAGTATCATATTTCTGGACATACTCAGAAGATACTGTGGGAAATATTCTGATTTAGATAGGGCAGTTTTTAGGTGCTGGTTTCTGCATTCACACTGCAGAGGGCATCAGAGGGTGGCAAGCACCTCTGTCCCCTGGCCAGGCAGGGTTCAGCCTCTCCAAGCTCATGCTGATAATACCATTACTGCAGTCTTTTAACCAGCAACAAGGTGTGATTTCTTTTTCTGAGAAGAGAAGTGAAAGTACAGTACGGTGTCCAAGCACTTAGCAAGCAATTACTTTCCCTTCAGAAACGGTGAGTTAAGCAAAGAAAAATCGGTTTGAGGGGGAGAGAAGGAACATAACATTACCAGTGTTGAAAAAGCTGAATAGATCACAGCAGGCAAAACTATCCTCCCCATCCTCTGTCTGCCTATCCTGACACTTCAGACATGATTAAATGCTTCTTCTGTAGCTCAAGTGAGTTAGCTCCCTCCAGCCTCAGGTTATGTCCTTTCCATAGTTCAGTGCGCAGGCTTGGAGGAGCCAACTCTGGGGATAATCTGTTGCCCTTAAGAGGGTGTTGAACTGGAGGCTGGCAACCCTTTTCAGGCTGTAAATAGTCATTGCTCTGCTGAGGTAGGAAGGCCTCCCTGGAATTACTGTTCATGCCGTTGGTTGTCTTCATAGCAACGACTGCTGCTAACTATTCTTGTCACTCTCTATTCCCACTCACAGCTCAGCGGAAACCAGCCAAGGTGAGGAGACCAAGCAGAGCGCAAGGGAGGGGAGAAGGCAGAGTGCAATGGCTGGGCAAGAGTAGGGCATGGGCAGGGAAGAGTGGGGACAGCAGCTGGCTAGGTCCTTCCTGTAGGTGTGAACAGGTCTTTATCACCCTCCCATGACTGCAAGTCAACCTTTTCTTCTGCTAAGACTACTGGAGAGACTTAGTTAAAAGTAGTTTTCCTCCATAGCTTCCGAAGAATTGACCTAGGTACGAGTGAAGGTAGGAATGATAAGTACGTGTCCTTCTCCTGTGCCTTGTATCCTGTGAAGGTGCTGCAAGTGATACAAGATGAACACCATATGCTTCCATGTCTGTTTCTCCTACTTTTGTTCTCTTACCTCTGGATGTGTTTTCCAGCTTCCTCCATTGTACTGTCACAGGTGCTTTCACTTTTGTACAGTATTGGAAATGTGGAGCACCGGGAGTGGGAAACTGAGACAACATGAACAGTTGTGGTATCTCAAAGATGGTCCTGTAAGTTCAAGTCAGAAAGTTGGGTTATAAAGGAAAGAACTTTCATATCCTTCCCAAGTGGCAGCATAATAAAATGAAAAAGAGCAAACTCAAGTAAAATTAGTATGTATTTGCTTTGTTTACTGTTACTGTTTTGATTTTGTGAACGTTTCTGTTGAAGGACTGATTTCACCTGAAGCATAAAAACCCTTAGAGACAAAAGTTTGTGTCAGAGGACTTTGTATCACTTGACCGCCCTTCACTTGCATGAAAGAAGGCAGGTCTCCCACAGATTGTGCTTGGGAGGGACTGTGTTGGGAAGAGTGCCGTGATGCTAGCTGTAATAGCACAGGAGCTTTGCCTTGGGAACTCTGCTTCCATTATGTCCTATGAGATCCAGTAGAGAGGTGCAAGGATTATGGGACTACAGGTCTCACTTTCTTAAAAAAGAGGACAAACTTCACTTTCATTCACTTTCTACCACAGATGAATGGCGAGAAATCTGCGGCAGTGAAGAAAATTTATAATACAAATGAGCACATAACACCTTCTGAGGCAGCATCACAACTGTGGTTCTGGTGTTTCAGAAAGAGAAACTTGAAGAAAGCAGACTCTTTTAAAAAAGTTGACTGTCTCAAGATGTACACCAAAGTTGAATTAGTTTTCATGAAAACAGCAGTGTTTTATGATCTGAAACGTCCAAAAAGGAGCTAGATAATGGACATTTTTTCATAAAAACTAGCTGAATCAGTAGGATGTTACTTATGGATTTACCCTGTGCTAGAAATGTGGCAAGGAGCTTGAGACATTTAATTTCTAATCCCATGTACCCCTTTGTAATTAAGTAATAAATAAATTGAATTAATTCAGAAACTAACTCCATTTAATGATTTGCAGTAAACAAAGAATGAGGGAGTTAATAATAAAACACTATAGCAAGCAAATGTATTTCTTCTCAGGGTAAAAGAGCATGTTTGCATGGTTCATTGTCATATATTTACAAGCTTGCATAGTATTTAGGTAAGACTTAGCATTTAATTAAAAGGACTCCAATAGAGTCAGGAGTAGTAGGGATTCCAGGAGAAATTTGTCCCTCTTAGGTGCTCATAGGCCATGACCCAATGGGGATAATAGCACGTAGAACATAACTGAGATAGTTATTTGTTGAATTAAAGCTAGTATTTCCCACTTAGAATCATATGGCTGGAACCTATTGGAATTATTGAATCCAGCCATCTGCTATTTCAGGCAACACGTCCTAGAATCTTGTTCATAACCTTTTCAAAGAACTGGAATGTGCCTAGCTAATGTAAGACTTGTCTTGCCTGTTTATCAGTTAGCAGAGATAAATACATATCCCTTTCTTCTTGAAGAAATGTCCAAATCACATTAGCCTTGCTTTTTTGTGTTACTATTTATACTGTATTATAGTATGTACAGAATCTTCCATACTATTTATAACAGCATGTTGCTAAAGCT
Source organism: Haliaeetus albicilla (assembly GCF_947461875.1). Lineage (NCBI taxonomy): Eukaryota > Metazoa > Chordata > Aves > Accipitriformes > Accipitridae > Haliaeetus > Haliaeetus albicilla. Next base: position 33,590,096 of record NC_091485.1, on the reverse strand, counting down.
TACTGCCCCATTGCTCAAATAAAGGCTGTACATCCAACTGAAATCAAGTGTCTAAAGTTAGTTGTATGTTTTCTTGCTACCCACCTGAAGGTCTCTAACAACAACATAGCTGAAAAATATTTGGATCCAAAAACCTTTCCATAATTCCCTTGCAGTTACGTTAATGGGGTGTTGATGAGTGAGGAGGACTATGCAGCCATCAGTGAGAGTGGAATTTGACCCTGATCACTATAAAAAGGCAGCATTTCAAACTATTTCAAGACTATTTTTAGAAATCTTAAAATAAAATATAAAATATTTAATTACAAACAACGGGTGAAGAACTAGAAATTTGAAATAGTTCAAATCTACTCCAAACTGTAGTGCACAGATGTCAATCCATGAAACAAATATTATGAGGACATATAAACATATAGTTCTACAGACAAAAATAAGGCATGCTGAATTAGGAAAGCAGTATGCCTTTGCTCTTTATACATTTTTTAATGTGTTCATTTTCTGACTTTACTATGGTTTGTAGGAGGTGTCCTTATCTGTTTTTATTGCCAGTTTTAGGAATTTCTTCATACAATACTTTGTGCATTTTTAAAAATGTTCAGTATTTGCAATACTGCAATTTTGGTAGAACCAAAGACTGCAGTTACTCTCTTGTCAATGACCTGTGAATATTAATCCCCCTGAGTTTAAGAGAGCAACTGATGTAGATAAAGCTTACAAGGGTGAGTAAAAGAGATCTGACATAGGTGAGTAGAGACTTGGGGATAAGAATGAATGGTTGGCACTGCATGTGATGGATTGGCAGAGAGAAGAGAGGCAAAAAATAGAAATGGTGACTAAATCCCAGACTGAGATTTTAGAAGCTGGTGCTTCTTTTTATGCCCATCTTTAGCACATTTAAGAATTACACTGATATTTTTTAATGTAGTGCTCTTGCCAGTGGTGACTAACATGGTGAACTTTATCAGCCATAATGAAAGCAAACCTGTTAGGCTTTCTCTTTGGGGTCATACCATTGTACTTCTAAACTGACTGATGTCACAGCCCACTTTATTGCTCAAGTTCCTGATGAATGTTACAGAATAAAGACTTTTAATTGTATATATGTAACACCAAATATTGTATTCATAACTGAAGCTGGGAGAATTTGAGGTTGTATCAATTACTCAGCATTTAAAAGGAGTATTATTTGCCATGCTCACATCAGAAAAATATTACTGGAATGAATACCAGGGAAAGTAAATGTTCAGTCACTAGTTTGAGTATCCTTAAAAGCACTGTTTCAAACCTGGCAAGTAAATAAGCATGGAAACATTTATTTGACATGGGAGCAGAACTAGCATTTTAGGACTTGACTAATGAGGTACAATCATATATCACAATTTGCATTCCAAATATTGTCTATAAATAAAGTTGAAATACCGAACAAAGATTTTATGGACAGCAAATAAATCCAAAGAGATTAGAATACTGTTTATGTCTACTCTTTGAGAAGCAGAAGATGAATTGACTAAAAGTAATTCATTAAGAATTTTTAATTGCACTCTATTTGTAACCCTTGAGCTCTAGCGTACACTTTGTATCGTGAGAACTGAAGGGGCTCCTGCTAGGTGAAGTAAATGGGAAGCCTGGTAAACTGCTCTCAGAGCAGAAAGGTATGCATGAGTACGTTCAGCATATTCTACGTTCAGTAGATGGCAGTGGTATGCAGTTGTAGATGAATTCAGGATTTTCTCTTGAGCAGATGCTTTCATCTCTGTGAATCCAAGCAGTGATGATTTGAGGGTTTATTTGAAGCTTTTTTTTTTCTCAGAAAATACTGAGATACCAGATAATTTTTCACCTGCTAGAGCAGACAGTGGTAGAAAATGCAAAAAAATTTGCTAATTTATTGTAATCTTCCTTACACAGCACTTGGAAGAATCTGGTAAATTTTGAATTTCAAACAGCAGTATTACATGCAGAAAGGAATGAGTCTGTCTGGAGCATTGACTCATTTTCCATCTATGCCCCGTGGAACTTAGTATGTACAAATCAGTCTCAAAATAAAAGTATTCAGTAAGTGGGAACTGTGTGTGTTACTTAACAGGAGTAGTAACACAGTGACGTCTCGGAATACTGTGCACAGAAATAGATATTTTCCCTTGTCTAAAGGAATGAATTGCAGATCTATTCGGGGGAAGTGGAGTGTGTGTGTGTATAAGCAAACAAATTACTAAGACAATTAGAAATTATTATAAAGCTTTTAGTTATTGAAAACTAGAAGAAAAAGAACAAAACAAAAGCAGAAGTACAGTTTATGTGGTAGAAACCACAGATGAAGAGGCTAAGAGAATTAAATTACATCATTTAAGTAGATATTTTCTCATATGGCAGTTATTTCTAACACAAATAATAGGAAATGTTTAATGATTTATGATTGTTAATAATGGAAGGAGTTGCTCTCCGTTGCACAAAGCAATGTTTTTTCTTGCCTCCCTATGGGAAACTGCAATAGAAAGTGCATTAAATATATCAGTTGGTGAACTGAGTTGTAACACAACCACAAATTTGTCCTAAGGATTTTGAGCACTCTTGGACAGACCCCAGAATCAATTGATGGTCCCCGAGTAGGGAATACAAATGTCACACATTTTCAACAAAGAACTGCATACTCTGTTTCTCTGCTGTATCAGACACCACATGAGGATCCAGAGGAACATTTCAATCTGTATTAATATGGCTGTTGTTTGCAGAACAAAAAAGAATACCATTCTGGTAGCGACGGAATAGCAGCATAAAAAAAAATAGCATTTCCAGCATTCCAAAGCTGCTGGAAATCCTCAGTTTTGCAGCTAAGAACTTTGCCCAGCCGTGGGCCCAGAAGTAAAAGTTTTGTGCAATCTGGTCACAGCCAAAGTATAATAATGAAAGTAGGAAATTAAGATCTTTTAATTGGTCAGGGTACTGAAGAAAGAAGTATATGTTAATTGATCCAACTCTGCTTAACATCATGTGCTGCTGAGGGCTGCGTTAGGAGCTGTTCTCCCGAGCACAGTGAAACCGTAGTGTGGCAAATGCCCTAGCCAGAGGGGGATTGACTCCCTGGGACAGCAGCCCACAGTGGTGACCACGTATTTCTGTCTACCTCTAGCAGAAATACCTGGATCAGATCTCTAGGTGCATGCTTCATGCTCCATTTATTCACAGGGTATTTTACCATGTGATTCCCATGTATGACACTGTAGTCAAACACTATGCTTTACTGTCCTGGTTTCAGCTGGGATAGAGTTAATTGTCTTCCCGGTAGCTGGTACAGTGCTATGTTTTGAGTTCAGTATGAGAAGAATGTTGATAACACACTGATGTTTTCAGTTGTTGCTCAGTAGTGTTTAGACTAAAGTCAAGGATTTTTCAGTTTCTCATGCCCAGCCAGCGAGAAAGCTGGAGGGGCACGAGAAGTTGGCACAGGACACAGCCAGGACAGCTGACCCAAAGTGGCCAACGGGGTATTCCATACCATGGGACGTCACATCTAGTATAGGAACTGGGGAGTGGGGGTGGGGGGAATCGCCGCTCGGGGACTGGCTGGGTGTTGGTCGGCAGGTGGTGAGCAATTGCCCTGCGCATCATTTGTCCATTCCAATCCTTTTATTATTGCTGTTGTCACTTTATGAGTGTTATCATTATTATTATTAGTTTCTTCTTTTCTGTTCTATTAAACCGTTCTTATCTCAACCCACGAGTTTTACTTCTTTTTCTGATTTTCTCCCCCATCCCACTGGGCGGGGGGGGGGAAGTGAGTGAGCGGCTGCGTGGTGCTTAGTTGCTGGCTGGGGTTAAACCACGACATTTACTTAACACCACACCGTACTCTTATCAAAATGAATGTTAACATTTCTTTCTCAACTAGTATGCCTTATCTTTGCACTGTTTTCTATTTTAATTGTTGACTTTGAGCAAAACTTGTTTGTTTGGGTTTTTTTAACTGAGGCAGTACATCTCTTCCTAACATTTGTAGGAATTATTACATATGTAAATTAAGTCATGCAGAAGAAGGATTGTTTGGGTCATTAAGGTTTCTGAATATCTTTTGTGTTTTTTTTTTTAAAGTACTGTTTTTGTAAAGATTTCATGTATTTTTAAGACAATCATGCTGAGGATACTTTCATCCTGGCATTGCAATGTCATTCCATTCACTCATCTTTCTAGTATATCGCTTTACTTGGGTATTTTTCTCTTGTTCTGGTCTAGTTGCATCTCTGTTGCTTAAATTCTTCTGATACTTTATCAATTTCTTTATGAATTTACATTTGAAAGATTTTACTATCACTTTTCTCACCATACTTTTTTTTTTTTGCGTAAACTAAATCCATCTTGACATTGCTGAACGTATGCAAACCTACTACTACTACTACTAGTGTTTCACCTTGTGGTATTGTCACAGTAGACAACGGTTGCCATCTTTAGGCGCTGCGGAGAGTTTCTAGTAAAGAAAAGCTCCATCCAAATAAATGGGACTTGTTTATGTAAGTACTTGAGACAGTTTTGCTGACAGTGTTCCAATATTTGTAGAAGCATGATATTTCAACTGCTGCAAGATTTATTCCTATACTATGAACAAATACAGACTTTGCTTAAGTTGAAGCTTTGGAGAGTCTTGTCCTTCAAACCATCACTTTTATTTAAAACTTTATTAACACATACTGTGTTGTAAGCAGTTTCATGACATGAAATGATCTTTTTTAAAAAAATACTAAAAAATCACATGCTATTTTCATGCCAAACCAAGTCAGCTGCATTTTACTGCTGACAGTTGTCTTCTGCCATTTTACAGCTAGAAAGAAGAAAATGCACAACAAAACATTTGTTTTCTAAATGCCATAGTTATAAAATAAATTTAAACAAAATATGTGGGGATTAAGATTTTCATAAGATTGTATGTGACAGTTGTGCAAAATTTAGATTAATCTATATTAGACTAGGAAAAATTTAGTATAAGTTTGGTAATACAAGACTTGCTGAAATGTATTGCTTTGTATTAAAATTAATTTGGTTTGAAAAAGATTAGAAAATAAGAGAAAACATGACTAGGAAAGAAGAATAAAAAGCAAAGAAAAAAGAGTAATTCTAAAGCATTGCTCTTTCTGAAGAACAAACAATTACATTAACTCAAAACGGCTTCACCAGCGTGAATAAAACCCAAATCAGATCATATAAACATTGTAAGATATAATAAGATATATTATCATTGCTATTGACTATATCATGGACTAAGCATTATATTGTGAGCAAACTTCTGCAAGATTATAATACTTTGAACTGCCTAGCTCTGTTAAGTAACTTCTTGGAAGTGCAGAACAACATAAAACCAAGAAATGTCTGTTATTCCATTAGGCGATATGTCATTTCAAGGAATGTTGTACAACATAACAGTGGATGTGCTGAATTAACAATGGACATGCTGGAAAATGAATTATTAAACCTGGCTAAAAATGCTAAGCTTTAAATATTGTAGTTGAAGTGTGTTGTAGAGAGCACTTTAGCACCTGCATGTAAATCTGACAAATATCATTTAGTTGGCAGACAAAGGTGTAGTGACAACCGATGTAATTTCTGGTTTTATGTCCTGTTGGATACGCTTACATTTCCCTGAAACATTTACCTGCCATGGAGAAGTTTTTCACAAATGCTTTACAAGTTGATTTTTTTAATTCTTTTTTTTAAGTAATTGAGGAAAAATTGCTTCGGATTTTGTTGGGTTTTTTTTAGATGCATGAATATTCTTACAAAAAGAAATGCGTGATGAAGACTTTTTTCTTCTTACATAGGACGATTAAGGCACTTGGCCAACGAAGCAGAGCCTAAGCTCTGCTACTTCACATTTTCTGCGCTTGCCTACAGTACAGCCTGCAGTGAGACGTTGTAGATCCCCTGGTGTAGACCCGAACTAGGCCAAGAGCAGGAGTAATTTTCAGTGGCTGATTTACACTGCTTCTCTCAATAAGCTAAAAATAAGCAAAGGCTGCCTGTTGGGAGCATAAACAAATTGAGATCTTGATTTTTTCCACGAAAGTGATATCACCTGAGGACGTGGAGTCTTCATGCCCCAAGCCAACAAACAGTTGTGTGGATTTGGCTTATTTCAATGCCATGAGCAAAGCTCTTGTTATTTATACTCCAGCAGGACATGAATTTTCCAGGCACAATTACGGTGACATGGTGCTGGAGACAGTGCAAACACAGGGTAAAAGTCAGCACCTGCTGTCATAGCTTTGCAGTCTGAACAGACAAAACTTAAGAGAAACTGAAGGCACAGAAAGGTGAAAAGCCTCATCCAAGGTGAAGCAACTATGTCTTATACTGCAGGTTGAGCACATGCCTGAGCCCAGGGCTGTGGCTTATTTAGTCTTCTACCTCTCTGTAATCGTGTCCAAATTAGGGAAAAATTAAACATTCGTGTCAGCTACCAGGTGCTGAATAACAACTGAAAAGACCACAGAATAATTTTCTAGGGCATTAGCTTAACAACAGTGGTTTAAATCAACTTTGGAAAGTTTACAACAGAATGCAAGAGTGGGGAGCCAGAGCAGCTGTTGCTTGCTGCTTCTTAGCTCAGACCTTGCTAGCTCTCTCCATCATCCCATTTATCCCAGAATGGGATAAAACTCGGGCAGATCCTGTCACCTTTTACCTGAAGCCACAAGACCTTCTGTGAAGTGTCACAGTTTGAGAAAATTATCAGTATGGATGGTTTAGAACCAAATTTGCAGTATAAACTTAACCACTCTGTCTGTGAAGCAGAGCTGGAAAACCCTCTAAATTTGTCTTGTCTCTAGATCTTGCCATAAATAGTATTTTAGACAGAAGATCCAGTAGTAAATCTGTCCTAGCACCATTTAATAGTTGTCCATGGCCATTGCTGTCTGTGGAAGGGATGTAGGATGGGCAGCATTTTGCTCCAGATGAGTAATTATCTGAGGATACACACAGAGCTCCTAATGTAAATAAGAAATCCTTGAACTAAGATTATTTATGATTATAACTGAGATTATACCCAGAACGAACCCAGGATCAATAGCACAAGTGCCTGTTAACCCAGATGTGCTCTCTCTGGTGAGCGGTGCAGATTTTGTAAGCCTGGGCACAAGAATGCCACAGTCTGAATATTCTCCCAGCTGATTAAGAAAAAATCAGTTACTTTATCCCATGGGATATATACTGGCTGTATTTTACTAGTTTGTCTAACATGGTCAAGAATGGATTGAATAAACTCTGTGTGTTGCACACTTAAAACGTTTTATTCTTTCATTTTCCTGTTTCTTTTATGTTTTTGCCAGTGTGACTTTCAAGTGTTTTGATTTTAGTAATGCTTTGCCAATCTTTCTTGCTATATTCATGCTTCTGCTTTTTCTTTGTGAAATTAATATGTCAAAGGAATTTAACTAGCATTGTGAGGATGTGAGCGTACATTGTGAGAATGGATATTATGCTATCTGTCTTAATAGGTGATAGATACCACATGAAATATGACTGGAGTAACTAAGAGCTTGTTAGAAGCCAGGAAAAGCTGGCGTAGATGATGATGTGATGATATTTCACTGCTTTCTGGAAGCATCCTGTATGGACTTGAGATCCTGCTTTTGGCTGCACTGTGATCTGATCGGGAGTCAGTGATAGATATTCTATTCAGAAAAGAAGTCCATTAGTTTGATTGAAATCCTGAGTCCTTTGAGACCTCAACTTCACAGTTGCGTACAGATAGGAGGGCTCGGCTATGCTGCTGGAAGACAGAAGAAGATTACTGTGCTTGTGTTGGGCAATTCGTAGTTCAGGCGGAGTTGCCCCTGCCGTTAGAGCCAGCGGACAGAAGCGTTCCAGTAACCTGTGCTGCCCGTGATTCTCATACAAATGAGCTTAAGTTGTCTTTGTGGAGAGCTAGGGGCTCGCTGTGCTTTAGCAAGCAAATGCACTGTACTATTAAAAAAACCAAACACTTGAAGAAAGCTGAGACGTGGGCACATGTTGAAAAGCTGATTGCTGCCCGGAGGGATGGCAGCCGCAGCAGGGGAGGAGCAAGCACGCACTCAATATCATTCAGCCGCTTCCCAACACACGCCTGACCTAGTTTTCCCTACTGGGACAGGCGTAGCCAGGCTGGTGTGAACCTTGGGCCGATGTAGGTTACTCGTGGGAAGCAGACCCTGCAGCGTTCCTTCCCGGGCTTACCGACACCGCTACAGCTGCGATTTTGTGCTCGCGATGCCTAGCTCCTTGCCTGAGCATCAAATCTGTTATCCTGTTTTTCCTTCCGTGCACTGAGGGGTGGGGTTTTGGCTGTATACTGTATTATGGACTTTTCCTAGAGAACTTTATGGGGCAAAAGGCAGCTACTGTTCCCATAGCAAATTCTATAGACTTTGAAAGGACCTGGGTCTAAACGTCCTTTGTCAGAGCAAGAATGGCCAACCTTTACCAACCAGGCTTCGGTTATTCATCAGTACTGGTCCACTTGAGGCATGTCATTCAAAACTCACACGGATTGTTTCACTCTTTTGGCTTTTCTTATGCTTCATTCTGTGTAATTTTAGACTACCTGACATTTCATGTCAGTAAAATTCTAAGTTTAATGGAGAAGGGATGGTATTTCATTTGCAATAAAGAAACAAGTTAGTTAAAACAGGTTTTTGAGGAATCTTAAGTAAATTAGGTCCCCTAAACTTGCTGAGTTGAGTAAGACTTGGACATTTTAGCTTAAAATCCCAGCCTAAAAATAACACTCATGTGACCTCTGAGAAACTGCCTAAAGCCAGTGGTAAGAATTTATTTTGGCAAAACATCTTCCTATAGTATGAAAGGAAACTTGCTTTCTTCTGAGCTAAATGTTAATTCAGACACGGAATTGAAAAAAGTAGGAGAATACAAAGATTTAAAATTGCATTAGGGGTAAGGAAATATTTTTAGTGAGTAAATATGTTTAGCTGCAGGTCCTAATACTGCGAGTTAATCACATTCCTTGCATTAGAGCTAAGAAAGGCATTTCTTCTGAATTTAGCATAACATGCAACTGTTATATACAGTCACTGTCTGCAATAATAACTGCAGTTATCCAAGAATTTTTTAATACAATTTTTCAGTGGAAAATTTTTGAGATTAAGGGGAAATATGCTAGTTCTGAGAATATTTACTTGCATCAAAAGTTTCTGCTCTAAGCCAGAGGCGGCATCCCCACTGCAAAAAAACAAAGAGAGTAGAGTTGTTCTGTTAGCTCCAGTTTCTGTTCTGCCTGATTCCTTTGGCTGTTCTGAGACTTGTATTTTCTCTTATACTTTTTGGAAGAAATACCATACATGGAAAGGGAATATTTTTAAAATACACAACAATTTTCACAGGAGAGAAGTACTATTTTTTGACTAATAGTGCAATGAAAATATGCATGGCCCATATCTTTCTTAGCTGATCTGTAGGAGACTTTTCTCTTCAGGTATCTTTTATTTCAAAACCTCAAATATGGTAATTTAGTTTGTATTTATCTAGGTATTTTACATAATTTGTTCAGATACTCAAATACTTGTCATAACATGATAACTTATTATATTAATTTATATAAACATTTCTAAAAATTATAGCTCAAATAAGACCTAAGATGTGTAGAAATGTTTGTCAGAAAATCTGATTAGAGTGTGTTGTAGGATGACCATTTGGTATTCATCTGTGGATTACTTTGAAACATTTCACAATGTTGTTTATACACACACATACAAAACTATGAAAATTAATTTCATAGTTAATTTGGGAACCTGTTGGGTCTCTTTACAGCAGACATCTTGGCATATGATGCTTTCAGAACTTTTACTGTAATTCCTATATTACAAACATTTTTTTTTTCTTCTATCCTCAGAAATTTTTCCAAGAGATTCCAGTCTAAAAGACAAATTCATAAAACATTTTACAGGTAAGGCAGCTGCTTGCTCTTAATTTACCTACATGTGAATATTCTAAGTAGCCACAAGAGTCACACCATTAGCTTTTTTGAGGTTCTTCACCAAGTTTAACATTTGTGAAGTTAAATTTACATTGTTGAGGAGTAGATTTACAGAACTCTAATTATGGTTTGAGTCTCTCTTTGAGTAATCCAGCCTAAAATAACTTTCAAAACATGGTAAGTTAAAACATTCATGATTTAAAACCTATCGTTTCATTTTTATCAACCTATTGTTGCTTGTTGTTTTGCAGCTATACTACAAATTTAATAGTTGTAGGTACTGCATGTATACACATCTGTATGCTCTAGATACTGCATTGTATATCTACGTGCAAACAATTTGCAGTATGGTGTTAAAAATGTGATGTGTGAGCACTTACCTGCTATCTCTGGCAAGTAATATTTTAATGAGAGAACTCAGTACATTTTTAATTTTAAATGTTTTTTCCATAATTTTTGTCAGTCCTACCGAATCTATTTTCAATTTCACTAATTTTAAAACTTCTCATTGGACTGCATATATCTTTCAGAAACAGACCTATGTGGCCATGTAAGTTTTCACTGTATCAGGGAAATGCATTTTGTCTTCTGTCTCATGATGTATACTTGTGGATGCAAACAAATAGAACAAGGAAAGATTAAGCAGTGTAAATCAATCAGAAAAATAATTTGCTATTTCAAATATAAAAGTTTAATATGATTACAGTCAAGTACTTGTACTTGAAAACTGAGATGGAGTTGTATAACGCACTTACCTTTGGGACTATTTTGTAACTGGAAAAATATTGTACCCTCTCAATATAAGCATAAAGAGTTGCCAACAGTAGGATGCTTGCACTGATTCTTTAGTCTCCAGTTCCAAATGTTCTGTAATTCAAAAAAGTGAAGGTCTCAGAGTATGACACTGCAAATCTGTTGGTGATTTTCAATGTTACTGGCATTAGTGAAACTAAAAACTAGAGAAATAGTTGGCAGTTGGAGCATGAAAAAGAGAACTGGAAATAATTGCACATTTCCTCTTTGCTGGAAATTTCAGACAGTCCTTGGCAAGAAAGGAAAGAATTTGTTGTCTCTTTTGCATGGGGGAGGTGTCCTCAGACCTTTAGGATATGCACAACTTTTAAGGATCTTTCTGCCAACTGCTAACAGCATCTACAGGAAACATGCCACAGCCAGCTGGCCCTTCAATTCTACAGTAAACAAGAGTAATTATGAACCTTACCATTTTCAGCCCATATGAGAAAGAAATGAAAAGAACATATAGATTGCAACTATGCTATCCTATATAGCACAGGAATACTGAAATTTCCTCTCCTGGGGAGGAGACAGAATGAAGGTTTGCTTATATTAATAATTGCCTTTTCATTTTTAACTTTGGAAACTGCTCAGCTACCATAAAAAAGCTCAACATAAGAATCTGAGGAAGCTAAATAATGAATACAGCACAAGTTTCATTACTCAAAAACAACAGTGAAAAACAACCATGAGTTTTACAGAAGGTATTTTGAGAATACTAAATCACAGAAAAGAAAAAGAGAAAAAAATACTTGAAGGTCTGTTTCTGGAGCTAGTCATTAAATTAATAATCCTTTTCTCCATGAGTTGTTGCCATCAAAATTGCTGAAATTATTTGACTAACATTAGCTGGAATCAATAAGGAAAGCAAGTTCATTCCAAAATTCTTGAAGTTTGTTGGCTCAGAATTTCTGCCTACATCTTTTTTTCTTTTTTTTTTTTTTTTTTAAATTGTGCTCCAAAGATCATCAGTGATGGGCTTTTCTGCCTGTTTTTTTCTTTTCCACAGCTTTATTAGGTCCTGTAATCTGCAGGCATTTTCTTAAAATACAGCCTAACATTGTTTTTCTTGATTCTGTTCAAATCATAATCCTTCTATTAACCTTAGTTAAGTAAACTGTTCAGATATAGTCCTTACCAGTTCAAGAGTTAGAACATCCTAAGCTAATGAAGTTGTAAAAAAGAGAAGAGAAGGGGAAATCAACATTATCTTTACAGTCCATAATCTTCAAGTTTCAGGATTAAGAAAATTATTGTACACTTCTAGTATGCCAATAGTAGACACATTTTAAAGCCAAGTAAGAACCATATGTAACAGTCCTCGACTATAGGACAAATCATAAATAATCTTGTGAGTCATAAAGCTATCTATCAATTCAGCTTGAAATAACAGCTGACAGAGTGCTCTGTAAGGCACAAATAAAATTAACAGCCTGTTTTTGATGGCAAGGAAGAGAGCTAGTAAACCATGTATTATCTGAAGGGACATGGAATTTATTTATTGACAAAAACTGATGTTATCTCCATATATCTTGGATAATTTCAAATTACATACTTTCTCTTGAGCCTAATTACTCACTCAGATAAAAAATGGCAACAATTTTCCATTTCCAAGTTGCAAAGGCTGCTTTGTCAGTTTATTGAAAAGCTTATTTGTGGCTGAAAAATCTCATGAAATCTACATATTATGGTGAAATATATCTAAAGTTCAAGTGTGTTCACTGTCATAGAGAGGAATCTTCTCTCAAGCTTGTGGTAGTTTGGCTCCACTATCCAGACAGAATTGGCTTGCTATGTTTTACCAGGCTGATAAGCCACCTTTCAAGTTGTGAAATAATTTTTGCCCAGAAATGCTTACTATCTTCCTCTGACAGGAAAGTTAGTCAAAGCAGCATGATTCATATTGATCCTTTTGTAGCGCTGCTTGAAACAAGCTCTTCTTATTCAGGGTTTCTATTTGTGCTGAATTTAGAGGATGCAAGTTAAATTTACTCATGCAGTTAGTGTCATTTTATGTCAGTGTTTTCTGTCCAAATCACAGGAAACTCATCCCCAGCTGTCGGTGGTAGTATTCCTAGGCAGGTTACATGATGCAAATACTACATTTTTGCTCTACTTTTCAACTGGGATGCCATCAGTAATACCTTCCCTGGGCCATCAGCAATTATGGAAGGGCTCTTTGGCAACTTGTTACCTTTAAGCCATGTTTTGGAGACCAGTAGCTTATCAAATACTAATGTGGGCAGATGACACATATCCAGAGAAGGGAGCACATGCTGGTAGAACAGAGACACAGCATGCTAGACCCTGGGCACACGGCTTTGCCTCACCCAAACATTGAAACACATGCTGCCCTCTGCACATCTGCACCCTTTCTTGCTAGGACTACTTTAACAGGAGATGGGTTCCTAGATGCTATTCAACTGTCATTTTTTTTCCTCAACACCCTCATTGTATATTAGGAACTTCATGAACCATGTATGTGCAAATTAGAAGCATTAGTACATGAAGGTACTTCATCTTTCCAGGGCTTAGAAACTTATATTTGCTTAAAATGTTGCTTTTATTTATCTTTAGAAATAATATCTGCATTCCATCTACATTATTCCTTCTACATTAGAATACTGACTACTGACAACATGAAATTCTGTTGTAGTTGCACCTGTCTATTTTTCACCATATAAGAAATTTTACTGTTAATTTTGAATTACTGGAATTTCAAGGCTAAGCCAATCCATTATTTCCAAGGGCCATTTTTCTGTTATTCAGATCATGAGCATAATAGCATAGCAATAGTATTTCTTTCTGTTATTTCAGTAGCATTGTTATACTGTGTTGCATCATATTTGTTTAAGATGTAGTAAAAAATTAAATGTGAATTTGTCAGAACACTTGGAAGTTAATTCTATGTGTTGATGTCATTCATTGAAGCTGCAAAGCAGTGGCACTGAAAGCTTATGGTTGACTCCTGCTTACTTTCAAACAGGACCAGTCACATTTTCGTCAGAGTGTAGCAAGCACTTTCATCGACTGTATCACAACACAAGGGACTGCTCAACACCAGCCTGTAAGTAGTAATTAAAGTACCTTATAATGATAGCTGTGATGTTTGTTTAAAACCAACCTACCTTTCCTACTAAGTGTTTGATGTGCTGGTACTTTTGTAACTGTTGCTCTTTACTTTAGCACTATACTACAAAATATACCCAAGGTCTTCTAATATACAGAGATTTTCTATTAATGTACTTGCAGTCAGCTGCAAATAATGGAGTTCCTTCAAAGTGAGACTAGCAGAAATGAAATGAAAACTACACTCTGAAAAACCAGTCAGGCATGCTTATGCAGAGGGCAGATACGAAGCCATAATCTCCTTCCTGCTCCCTTTACCTCTACTTACTAACTTGTGCAATAAGATAAAATTGAACCGTTCTCTGTCATCTTCTCTTAACACTCAATAGTGTGGTTATATCTTGTTTTTTTAGAATATTTCCATTTGTGATGATAATTTTCTATTATATGACCATTGTTAAAGAACACAAAATCAATTAATTCATCATTTCTGTTATTGATACTTTCAGTTCTTATCAAACAATATTCCAATATGAGATCCACAGATTTGCTTTAACACAGCCTGAATGTAATTTTGTCAGAGGTTGGAAAATAAAACTGTCCTAAGATGTTATTAAATGGATAAAACAAACAACCAAACCAAACAAGCAAAAAAACCCAAACAAAATGGAAATCCCTTAAAAAAAAGTCACTTGGGCATTCTCTAGTGCAAAGGACAATTCAAATAAAGTGAGTGGAAAATAAGCAATACCATTTAATTAGAAAAGGTGAATCTCATTAGTGATGTGTAAGCACAAACTGTGGACCAGGATGCTTTGGAAATTTTTCAGGGTTTAACATGAAAAAATAATGACACTTCTTGTCTGCATGACTTAGAAAGATGGTAAACACTTTTTGTGAGCAGCTGAGATGCTCTCACCAAAGCTCCACACCTCAGAGGATCTGGCTTTTGAAAGGGTCTGCAGCAGCCCTTGTCTCCATCCACCCTTTCACTGATCAGAAGTTAGAATGTAGAAATCCATGGCTGATCCTCAAAAGATATACATATAGCTTTGTAAGTGGACATATGAGTAGGCTAGACATATATCTATTACATGCTGCATGACAAAAATACCATGTGTGTTGCATATTGCATACTTTGATACATGGATCCAGAGTATATGAATATTATTTGGACTCCCCTGTATTGCCTGAGTGCTTCCCTTTATTTATGAATAAACACAGTCATAATATTTCTCTTCTAATTAAATAGCTTTTCTCTAAATTTAAAAACAAGATTGTGGTTAGGACTCTGTGAAGAACTGATTTTTAAGTTCAACTATCAAAGCAAAATGTAAAATAAAAAATGTAATTAAAACTAAAGCAAGTTTTTTTCCTGCTTTACGTCAACCAAACCCAAAGCAGACAATGAGTTTCAATCAACTTGAAATGTTCTGTTGATCTGAAAAGGAGAGCTAAACCCTCAGAACTGTCTCCAACCTATCCAGCACTCAGGGTTTAGAATTGCTATCAAGGCTGATCATAGCCAGGATCTTTTCCTGTCTCTTTGAAGGTGTTTGATATTTTCTTTCAAGGACACCTTAACCACCATAGGATGTCTGAGGATGAGTTACTTCCTCTCCTGCTGACATGGTTATATTCTGTACAAACATTCCCTGAAGAACTGAACTCAGGTTAGCAGTCTCTTGCTGTTTGGCACAATTTCTATTAAGTTTTATTAAAATACTTATCAAGCAAGAGAAGAAAATTTCACCTAAGTATTTCTTGTTACCAAATAGTTAGATCTTTCCATCAGAAAGAATGTCGGTGGCTCAGGGGCCACTTGAACCAAGTGGTTATTTGAACCAAGGACACCTGAGAGAGAGACAGCAAGTAGGACATGAGTATCTCTAGTCTGATGATTAGGAGATGTACTTAGACATGGCAAATATGGATTTCCATCAATATTAATACTAAGTGGAACAATAAAAAAGTTTGAAAGAGCCTGACCTCAGACAACCTCATAGTCTGCTGGTTAGAATAGCCTCCCAGTTAATAAGTTAAATTCCTTCAAGTAAAGTTAGGAGTTGAACCAGTACTTCTACACCTTAGGAGGAAACTACTTGGTAGAAAATTAATTGCTACCATGACTCACATTTCCTTTAGAGCCCTAGCTAGGATAAGGTACAATGTAATTTTGCATCTTGCACACATGATTTCATGAATTTCCATCAGAGAATGTTTTCACTGTGTAGAGTGTCTGAAATTCTAGTACAAATTCTACATTAATTTTATGCAGTTTTTTGAGGGTATCTGGCAACTGAGATTCATTATTGCTGTGGGTAATTTTGTTTTATAGATTATAAAAGGTGTGCAAGGTTGCTAACAAGATTAGCAATGAGCCCTTTGTGTACACAGTCCTAGGATGTTTGCTATGTAAGTACCATTTTTCCCACTCATTTTCTTATTTGTTGAATGGTGTAGTGATTTACTTCACACTTGTACCTTGTTATCAGGTGTGCATACAGAAATGTGATATTAACAGGGTACATCAACATGCAGCTCTGGCATTGCTATAGGGACTGACTGGTTCCTCATGGAAATACAGATAAGCACAGATACCTCTGATAGGCCCCACTGTAATTTCCTACAGGTCACTTGTGGCACCATAGTCCATAATTATGCACTGGGTGACCTCTTACTGTTCAAAATTTTAAGGAGTCTGGTTGGTGAAAGAAAAATGCATGAGAACTTCGTCAACACATTTATTTCAGGCATTTCAGAAGAGGGCTTTGTTGTTAATCCATGGAAGAAGCAGAATGTCTTGGTCTCAGGTCTGCCAGTGCAATTTTCATAGATACCCTGTCACTATATTCATCTTTGGGACCACTTTTCATTCCCAGATTGTCTCCTGAGAGTTTCTCTAAAGTTAGTACCACTTCATGTGGTGAAAGTAAACTGAATATAAAGATGTGACAAAGCTAAAGGCTTCAAGTAAAAGGCTGTGGAAGCAACCAGTCCATTCCTGTTTATGAATAGCATGTTAAATGTGTTAAATATCATTGACACTGATAAAAGGAACATCTTCAAGTGAGCTGTTTTCTCCAGTTGTTCAAATATCAATAAGATGGTTACACTTCCAACAGTAACTTGAAAACCAGCACTGGTTATTATTGACCAATAAAATATAAAAAATCAGTGAATTTAATTTATTTAAATTTCTTCAAAGATGGTTTCCTTTCACCACCTCCTCCTGACAAATACTGCAAGCTTGGAGTTTGGGGGAGTTGTGTATGTCACTTCTTCCTGCATCAAGACTTCAATTCATACTAATCAAGAATAAGAAAGGAAGAGTAGGATATGAGTCAGTGTTAGCTGATTTGATTTCCAAGTGGAGGTGGGATTCATTTTGGTGGCTGTGAGAAAATGCTTTGATGAACATGGCAATATTTCAATGCTGAGAAGAAAGGACATAATTTCTTTTTCTTCTCCTTTCCTTAACTATTTTCAGTCTGTTTGGCCTCTTGCCTTCAAGGTCTTGCCGATAGTTTTGAATATATCAGGGGCACTGAACCAGAAACTGACTAGGGATCTCATTCTTTGCTAGGATCTCCCTCTCATGACTAGGGCAGGAATCCTGCTCTGAATGCCCTTTTTTTAATAAAGTTTGGGTTGTTTTTTTTAGGTGCCCAAATTCCTGTTTGTTTGTCAGTGTTCTCTTTCAAATCTCAGCTTTCTAAAACATCCCAGCACTCTTTCCTTTTCTGCACTTTCACCTATTTAGCTTGTGTTTTTCCCTCATCTGTATCCCTTTACACCCCTGAGTTCATAGCTCAGGGCTTTCTGAAAGATTACTGGGTGTTCCAATACTTTGCTTCCTTTTCTTTTAAGAGGATAAGTCAAAGGTCTGCCTCCATATCCACATTACAGAGGCATCTATCTCATCCTATTTCCAACTTTAAAATATAAAAGGATCAAAAGTTGCTATGATTTGCAAATCCAGGTGTTCTAATTTGCCTGCCAAAAATACACTCAGAGAGATGACATGTGGGGAAGGGAGGGTTTAAATGGTAAGCAATGTTGGCAGCTCATGTTCACTGTGTTCACTTCAAGTTTTATCTAGGCTGACTTTCTCTCAACTTTGTTAAAAATAGAGAAAACATCATAGGAAAAAGTAGAGCTATGATCTGAGTGTTTCCCAGCTGCCTCTGTGCTCCTTCACCCTGTTCCTTCACCAAGTAGATAGAAGTGGCTAGTTTCCCCTAGAGGTAAAACGGGCTTAGGTCTTCCTGTTTACTCATATCCAGTATCTTTTTGGAATGGAAACATTTTCCTCAGCAGGATGAAGAGTGGCAGGAGTCGCTCTCTCTTCCCTCCAAATAGATCGGGCAGCACAGGAGTTATATATGTTCATCCCTCGATAACACTGCGTTTCTAGCATGATTCTGTGACTGCTTCTCCTCCGTCTTTTGGCACAGAGAATCTGTTTTCCTCACCACCCTCACACTAGCTTAGAGAGGACAGGGTCATAGTTCCTGTTTGCTGTAAGGGAATTTGCCTTTGCTTTAACACCTGAGAGACTCTTGGAGATTCTCGGTTGACTTGAAGAAGGAGGCTCTCCCGCTTGAAGGACTGGCAGCTATTTTTGAGCATTTCTCCCACATGCACTAAAATAGGCTGCATTTTCCTCATAAAAAAGAGCTGCGGGGCTATTATGCGAATATTTTCCTCCCTCTCCTGGATGTGCCCGGGTACAAAAAAGAGACGTGCCCTTTTCCCGTTAGAAATGAAGTTTTCCCTGGGAAAAGCCGGTCTTCCAGCCAGAGCTGCGGGGGGGGGGGCGGCCGCGGCCTGTTTCAGCACCATGGAGAGGGACACCGCGGGGGCGGCGGCGCGGCCCCGGCCCTGGGGCTGGTGTTGGAAGCACGCCCGTCGGGGCAGGGACTGGCCCTTACGGCTTCTAGGGTTGGGGTTGGGTTTTCGGTTTTGTTTGGGGTTTTTTTTTTTGTGTGTGTGTGGTTTGGTTTTTTTTCTTCCTAATTCAGATCCTTGCAAATAGAAGTGAAGAATTTGGTGAAACCCAGAATCTAGAAATGCCCATGACTGTGTATGGGAAGCTTCCTTGTACGATGCAGCAGCATGGACCGCTATGCGTTAAACCTCTTAGCATGGACGCTGAGGATTTGCCACGGAAAAACTCATTAGTGTTCACAGGAGGGCAAGACCCACTGGCATTCTGGAGTTAAGCTTAAGATTTACGCAATCCACAGGAAACTGATTTATAAACAGAATGATACTAAGCGGGCTGCCTCTGTGTTTTGAAACTAGTTATAAAATGGCATGTCCTTTTCTCTTGCAGACTTTCTACTAAGGAGAGAATTCTGATTTGCCAAGAAAGTGCCTTGAAATCTTCCAAGACAGAGAAGACATCTTTTACCTTTTTGATTTACAACGTTTTGTTACTAGATGCATTTTATTTTCATATATTTGTCGGACATTCCATGTTTGTGTGAAACATTATTTTATTTTAATTTGTAAATTTGTTGCCTATAGTTCAGACAAGCCAATTATTTAAATACACTGTATATAAAGAATACTAATGATATACTGATTAAACGTTATAACCGTATGCAGGGAGCTGGTAAAATTTTGCTGTTTCTCTTGTTCCATTGTATTTACATCATTCTGCTCAGGCTCTTACTTTCATTATTTGCACTAACTTGAAATGCAGAAGTCTATGTAACTGAAATCTGAATACGCTGTAAGTGGGGAAGTTTTACTTGCCATGGAAGATATTTTATATTATGAAGCTTTGTTAATATATACATATATATTATTGCGCATCAGAAAAAAAATTTGCTCAGAAATGCACCTTGCTTTCAGGAACATTTGTATGACTATTCTGGATTTTCATCAGTTACATTTGTACTGGCACTTATGGAAAGAGTTGCAAATAATGTAAATATAAAGACTGGAAAACTGCAATGCGGTTTTGGTGGAATAAAGAACATAAAAATAAACAGTTTTCCAGGAGGGGTTATTTAAATTTATTGAGAGGTTACTTATTTAATATATAAATTTAATTTATCTGGTGAACTTGAAATAATTTTCCATGGAGAACTTCAAACTTGTGGCTTTAGTTTTTTACAGCATTTCGTTTTCAAGTGGTAAATTTTATTCAGATATTCATTCTTCAGCTGAATGAGGTGCAAACAAAAATGCATCATGCACCCACTGTGAACAAGGGAGACCTGCTGTGAGGATGAAGAGAGGGCAATAAAATAGCCCAGTAGAAGAGAAAATACTTTAAAGTATAATATCTTAAAACCAAGGGATATAATGAATTAATTTGGCTGGTGACACATCAAGCTTAACTATTAGGGAAGAATCCAAAGCACAGTTGCCACATCTTTCTTATTTAAAATCAAATTGTGATGATAACATTTGCTACCCATTTGTCTCAGATTTTTTATTGCAAGCTTATACGATTGCTTTTCAAAGAAGCCAGTATGAAGTGAGGTTTTTACAGTCAGGCCCAGAGTAATTGACAACACACATTGATTACTGTGCCCAAATCGCAATTCTTGTGATTAAGTGACCATTCAAACTAATCCCCTCAGATTAGATGTTGCCTCTGTCCTTTCCCTCAGTGTGGACTTCCTGAGCCCCTTAACTCCTATGGCCAGCACTTGTCCCTCTACAGAATAGCAGGGAAGCTCTGCTCTGGTATTCCTTGTCAAATACCAAACAGCTGCCTTATTATCGAAAGGGGCTTTGTTTCTTCCTTCTACATTGTTCAGTGTGTTTCAGCACCGAAGTTGTGCAGTGTCCTACGATGCACCAGGCAGTCCAACCCAGAACTTCTGCAGGTGCTATCTATCATGTTCTGTCGAGCAACAATATATTACAGAAGGTGTTTCTAACCAGCTCCTTAGTCGCAGCTGTTGAAGTAGTTACTCCCTCTGTAGTCCTGGCTAGAAGGTTGCCCTGTGCCATTTGTATTTATGCTTAACACGGTTGTTTTTCAAACTTTTTGCCATCATGTTCTTCTGGTAAGAGCAAAGTTTTTAAGCCTCATTCTAATCCATGTTGGAGGCAGTATTCATACTGAAGATACACTAGCATATGGGAAATCCTAGTGGCTGAATGGTGAGATGGATAACCTTCTTTCTGTGTGAGTATCATACTTCATAGAAGGTTTATCGGCCAAAACACTTCAGCCAGAGGAGGAAGGATGAGGCCCAGAATAGAGATCAGAGGCTCCAAGAAAAGCATCTGTATTTTTTGTATTTTTTGTCCTGCCTTTGTGATTCCACTCTGGTTTGTTTTCTCAATTTTTAAAAAAGTCCCTCCTTTCTTTCCTCAAGGGACTAAAAACAATGAAAGGAGAAGCAGAAAAAGTGGTTTTTTTTCTGACAGTGACTTTTTGTGATATCTGAATTCCAATAAGAACACGTAATTTGGGTTATTTAATATAATTTGGGGCCTCATATCTAATGTGCTGAATCAAGAGCTTCACCTTTGTGAAAATAAAGGCATCCTTTTCCTATTGAGTAGAAAAGTGATCAACTCCCTATCTTTGAGAAGATTCACAGATGTTACAGAGATTCTAAGCAGAGATTAGTATGGCAAGTTAAAATGTTGATGAAGAAAAAGAAGAACTTCGTTAACTGAATAAGAAGATAAAAAACCCAGTTCTAATTTCACAGAAGTCATACGGCTTAGATTTTTTCTGGAGGCAAGTTATTCTTTGAGACAGCTGTGGCACAGATTCCTTCTTTCTGTTAGGCCCTAGAGACTTTTTGATGCTCAGTACTCTCTAAATGGCTGGAATAAACCCCAGATTTTCTGTACCCTCCCTCTATACATTCTTTTGGCACTGTTCATCATAGTTTTTAGATGCAAAGCTGCTAAAGTTAGTAGTACAAAAATCACAAAGTAGCATAGCATAGTCACTTTACTATTTAAGCTGAAACATACCTTGTATTTCTTCTGTTCTCAAACTTGTTAATGGGCCTGCATTTGGGGAATCAAGTCTAGAGTGTAGTTATTTGGAAACACAGTAAAGAACCAAATGCCATAGAAGCTGAGAGGAGATGATACACTTTTAAGTAAGCTGTGTTTTTTTCTGGGTTAAATTGATTTCATACATGATTGTTGTTTCTTCCAGCTTTCCTTTAATTTTTTCCATATGATTAAATCTAAATAATATTTTGGCTTCAGAAACAAGGTCTGCTTACAGCTTTTCCCATAACCATGTTGTCCCTGCAGGTTCAAAAGGTTCTATCTAATTTCTGTCATGATGGAGAATATTGGATAGGGACAGGGCCAGCAGCTATGGTAGTGCCTCATCCCTGTCTTTCACTCCAGTTAACTGATTACTTTTCTCAAGCAACTTCATTGCTCCAGACTTCTGAATTTGTAAAGAAAACCAATGCAGGCAAATAATATTGTTCCTCTAGCATATTGCAGAGGTATTCACAGGGCCACCAGCAATTTAATCTGGATCTGGGTGAATGGAGACTATAAAGCAAAGTTCAATTTTCTCTCTTTATTGCTGAGACCATCTTATTTTGTTTATCACAACACTGTAGAAGGTGTCCTAGTCTGTGTTTTCAGTGCTATGCAAATGCAGGACAAAGACCCTATTCTCATCTCAGTGATGTTAAAGCCATAGAGTAAAACAGTGTGAGGAAAGTGTATATGGAAATAATGACCTTGTGATGATCGGTGAGGTGGATAATGGCTCCACTGTGGGCTGTCTAAAGGCATCACTCAGAGATTTGACAGCAGACAGCAAGACAGCCAAGCAGTTTTATAAGGAACTCTTCCCATGAGAGCTGGCTCTGATCAGAGAGTGGATTATTGGATGCTTTTTTAAAAGACAAAAAAAACAGCTCTAAACCTACATAGGCAATAAGTGATGGTACAAAAATTTTGTAAGGGTCAGAAAGTGAACTTTCAACATTGAATGAGACATGAGTTTTAAAAAGAAAATATTAACCATAGAAGACCTTGAAAATGAGGACAAGCAAAAATATAGAAAGCAAAAACTTGCAGAATCACCTTGGACACAGGCACCTGGTCACCTTTTGTGAACACCAGTAACAGTGATGGTGGAGTAACTGAGATGTAAAACGAATATATGCTCAGATCATATCTTAAAGATTATATAAATGGCTATAGTGTTTTTCATCTGGGGGGAGGCGGGGGAGAGATGGACGAAGTTGAGACTTGGTGACCAGATAGATGAATACAGTGGACACAGGAGACCCCTGATGTAGTGACCCTACTTATTTCAACCTGGCCAAAGAAACCAGCACCTCACAGACATCCCTTTCAATCTCACCTGATCCTCCTGCCCCACCATGGGATCCCTAACGCACCTGGGTCAGAAGCTTGCATTGGTCAGCAGAAATAGAGACACTGCTCTCAGACACGTCAGAACAACCCAGCACAAGATGGTTTAGCGTGAGAGACTGAGCTGCGACATCTGGTTGGTGCAGAAGGCTAGGATGGGTGACTGCCATGTTGGGAAAGAATCTGCCTGACATGTGCCCCACTGCTCTCACCATCCCATGGCTAGGTGCTACCTGCACTGGACCTGAGCTGGGAAAGATTGCTAAGGAGAAATAAAGGAGAGGTGCAAATAAAAGGAGTGAGGGTAGGCAGCACTTCCTGCACTAGAGTATGGGACTGAATTCCCTATGCTAATATTTACTGCTGGCCTACATTTTATTTCTTTCCTCCTCCATTAACCATCTAACAACTCAGCTTACTGCCCAGTCTTGGACATTACCTCCTCATTGTCTCCATGAATACAAAAGCCTTATCACCTGCTCACAGACAGATGTTAAAAAAAAAATCAGATATAAGCTATCATTATTAAAAATCCACCAGGTCAAGATTTATGAGTGCATAAAAGAGATGACTTCAGAGAAAAAACAGGGTGCAAAAAAATTTGTGAAACTTTCATGTAGCTTCACTGTAAGAAAATAGTACTTAAATACTTCAACAGACAAGTTTATACCATTTGGTAGCATGAGTTTTGCTTTTTGACCCAAGGATGTGTATTATTTTCAAACATATCAGCATCACTTTACTGTCCATGTAAAGTGTTACTAATGTGATTACATTACATAATGTAATGAGTGTAATTAATTTAGCTTTGGTGATCATTTGTCCTTATCAGTCCTATAATTCTATGAAAGTGCTGTAATTCTGCCCTTTGCTTTAGTATCTGATTCATTTGCTTACTTGCAGTGTCAGAAAATTTCTGTGCCCTCTTATTAAAGACATTTCTGCTAAAAAGAATAGTCTTGTCATTGACATTGCTGTCCAGTTTTACACTGAATAAGGTTATTTTTGTGTTTTGTATATGAAGCAACAAGTTCAAGGAATGATTACTACCTCAGTTACTACAAACAAAACTGATATCTTCTATTTGAAATGTTCCTTGATGGTCATACACTCTTACTTACAAAGCACATTTTGCAGTAGTCTTCTGTTCTCTGCAGTATGAGCTCCATTTATTCCATTTGCCTCCCTTAGAACACATCGTCTAAATAGTAAGTATGTTAAATGTTTCCAATTCATGTAACCGATATTTCTTTCTTAGTAACATTCACTTGTGTTACTGCTGAGCAATGAACTTATGTTTTCATGGAAATATTTCATTTCCAGATCTCGCCCTTTGGTAGAAAATGTTGGCTCAAAGTCCATCATTGTATGTGTGCGTAAGTATGTAATAGGACTTTTCTCATATGCATTGCTTTATGATTATCCACACTTAATTTAATTTTCTAGTCATTGCCCTGTCACCCAGGTCTGTTAGCAAACTTTTACAGGTCAACTTTCATCTTTGATACCCAGTGTGACTTCTTACCAGCAACAAAAATATTTATGATTGATCAGTTTTTGATCTTGCTTCATAAGAGAGGTGTATATTTTGCATTCGGTCATAAGAGAGGGCTAAGAGAGAGAACAGGCTGCAGGCTTTCCTTTCTTCCCCCTTTTGAAGCCTACTCCTCCCAGTAAATATGCCTCTGTCTTACAGTGTTTTCCCTGGTCCGGCTAAAAGGTATAAAGAGCCATATAACTCATGCATTTTCTGCATGGCGCCTTGAATGCTTAGGTAGAAATATGGGTGAACATACCCTCCATAGTTCCTTTGCAGATTGCTCAGATGAAGGGATAGGACAGAAATATTAATTTCTTCCAAGCATGCTTTTGGTTACATAAGACAAGCTGATGTTTGCCCACCCATTCACCTTCATTCTGTGCACAGATACGATTGTACCAATGTCTAAAAACTGGAGTGTGAAGATAAGCTGTGACAACCGCTTGCAGCTGACTGCATAGGGAACTCAACAGTACATATACCAGCTCTGCCTACACTGCTGATAGAACTCTTTTGTGCCACCTGCCTCAGTGCTACGGCATTCCTTCTGTCAGGGCGTCTGGACCTCGGTATTTCTTACTGTAGGTCTAATTTCCTGGGAGTGTTGTAGAACTGGTACTCAGTGCTCTTTGGTAATGTTCCTGATACCTAGAGTAAGACAGTGTGAGAACAAAAGTAAAAATGCTCCAAAATGGAAGCTGTCGCTGATCCTTTAGGACCTATGGAAATCAGAAACTTCAGGAACTGGCAGGGCTTAATGTGAATACTGGTTTGGAGAAAATAGCTTGCTTGGGAAATTCCTATGGGAAGATCAAAGCTGCTCCTGAAAATGGCATGACCCTAATGTATAGCATGTGCAGGGGGGATAGCTATAGAGTACAGGATGAGAAGCAAGGTCCTAAGAGAGACACAGGCACCGAGCATTTGGATTCCTGAGATCTACAGCATCCCAGCTTAAGCAGTCATACTTTGCTGAGCTGTAAAGAGATGAGAAATTTTATCTCATACAGAAACATTAGTGTAGGGCAGAAAGAGAGCCACAGGTGGTCTTTCCCTGACTGGTGGGAACTAACCAGAGGACAGTCTTGGTACCCTGCAGGGAGCCATATGCAATTCCCTTCTGCTCTTCAGTCTTTTTTCCTACTCCCTTTGCCTTTTGGAGATGAAGACACACATAAAGCCATAGGTGTTCTGCTAGGTTTTGGCTAGAAAGGGAAGGGCTGAGAATGAGAATCTCAGCAGACGGTAATGATAGAGGATTTAAAAAAAACCCTTTGTAGCCTATTCTCATTAAAAAGGTCAAAAAAGAAGATGGAGAATCATCAAGTTATGATGCCTGGATTTTTATCCTGATGGTTGCAATGCAGGAATTCAGACAAAGTATAGAATAGGTACTTTTTATGGACAATATATAATTTCAATTGCTTTAAATTATTTAAGTCTGTAAGTGAATGATTTTGAAACAGTCTGTCATACTCTGTTGTACAAAGATGCGTTAATTTATGTCACTGAAGAGGTCAGCTTGCCCCTGAACTAACCTAAGTAATGTACTGTGGTAATGATAAAGCTGAAATATCCCTCATGAGTAATTCTGTCACATCACTTTAACAGTAGGCTCTCGTGTCTGTCCATTGCATCACATACTGTAAAGAGAATAATTGGTCCAGCAGAATAACGTACATCTTCATTATGCTTTACTGGGTTTCTACTGTGATCCTTTTTTTACATCTCATCTTTCTTCATTTGAATTGCCAACTGCTATTTGCACAATTAAGAGTTTGTGTACCTATGGCTTTAAATATTTAAAGCTGCAAGTTTAAATAGAGAATCATAAGCAAGCCGATACATGCGTCCAGTGGAACTTTCTACCGTGGCAGTGCCTAACAGCAAAGTTGAATTTACTCTGATTTCTTTCTGGTTTTGATTGGAGGATTGAAACTTTTTATTGAACGCTCATGGTGCAAAAGAAACAAAAGATTTGAAAGAGACAAATGTAGCGGTAAAACTTTTACTGCACCTCATAAGGCTGGGCAGACTGCCATTTTGTGGCTCTGTCAGTTGTATATAATCATCACAAACCGAAATGCAATAATTTTCTGGAAGTTAACCCTCTCTCAGAGCTTCTGTGTGTCTGATGTACAGAGTTAAACACAGCTAACTCTCTGTCTGTATCCATCAGCATTACATCCGTCAAGAATGTTTCCAGTCATAGTAAAACAAAAGCTGTCCCCATTCCTATATTTTATCATTTCCATCTAAACTGTGCTTTAGTAGCAAAATTGACAATATCTGTTTTATAACACTTTAATTAAAAAATGAGTCCTTATTTCAGGGATTTTTTTTTTTTTTTTTTAATCTGCTAGCTCTCTGCTTTTCCCAAACAGCTCTGCTAAGTACAGCTGAATACCTTGTTTCCAAATACTGAGAGGAAATACTTTCAGAAGTGCATAGGAGAGCTTTCCCAGGGAGAGAATTTCTCTGCACTTCAAAGTAAAATCCCCACTGAGCAAATAAGATTATATGAGCTAACTCAGTCTTGAAGGTAGTGTATACTTAGGAATATTTTCAATCAAAGTGTCTTCATCCTTCCTCCTATCTGCTACATATATAAACATTTACCAAACAACCTACTGGCTTATATATGTGTACCTTATGTCTTATTCTGTTGATCTGTTCAATCTATAACTTTTATATTTTTAATCAATATACTGATGTAATTATTGTCTCTTCCTTTCTAAGTTAATTCTAAGGTTTTATTAGATATTGTTTTCCAACCAGCAGCTAGTATTGCATTGTCTTTAATGAACTATTTAGCACCTTGTATGTGAATGATAATTTGTCCTGCTTCCTGAGGAATCAATTAATAGTGAAGGGCAGGGAGAATGGGTATTTCTTATACCCAAATATTTCATGTAAGAATGCATTTGGAATTAAGTGTACACAATTGTGACATCTGAGTTTACTCAGTTTTGCAAATGTGGCCAGGGATGTTTGAACATGAATTATGCAGGTGTTTAAGAGGAAGTATTTTGAAAATATATTGTAAAGTACCCAATTTATTTTTAAACGTGCCAGACTGGCATAGAAAGATGTGACCCATTCAAAGATCTCTTGCTGGGTAAAACCAGTCTGGATTAAGAGATTCAAATTCTTTTCCATGATTGCCAGTCATCTTGCTTTCTATATCCTAGCCTGTGAAATACAAAATGCTTGAACTTGCTGGGATATGCAAGTATGTCCCAAGTATTCTTCTACCAGGTTCTGGGGATGAGAGGTTGGAGCCAAATATACTAGACAGCTAGAGGAAATCACAATTTGCTTCCTGAGTTTTTCACCAGGACTCATGGATACTTTGTAGGAAGTTTTAAGAAAATACGTCATGAATGTCATGAACATCATGAACTAATCTATTCAGAAAGGAAACTTCCTAACTTGTAACAATTACATTTAATTTATTGGAAGTTTTTTTTTTTTATATCTCTTTTTAGTCAAACCAGAACCAAACTGCCCCTTTCCATTCAGTGTAAGTGGAAAGAAAATGGAGTCCATTCTACTAAAATGGATGTATCTTCTCTGCAGTGCTTTGGACTGCGCTCCTTATTAATCTTTATTTGTGTTCATACTAGTCATTTGATAGCATTGAAAATTTTGAAGTATTGAGTTGAAACAAATTTCTCTGTTTTCTTAGAAAGATACAGAAGCTAAATCAGTTCTATAAAAATGAGGAAGGTCTTCAGTAATCACTATCTTATACGGTTTTAATACTCCAGAGCTCTTATTTTTCTTTCTTAGCTTTGGTTCTATGTAGTAGTCTGTCTTTCATCCACACAGAAGTTCTTCATCCTCTGAGCACCTTTTCTTCTACAGACAGTAGAATTTAATTTTAGCATTGATGTTTTAAAATGTCAAAAAAGCATTTTAATTCTACAGTCCGTCCTTCAGGGCTTGCTTAAGTTATGGATAGCATTGTACAGTCGAACCTGCAAGTCCAAGAAGTTATATTAACTGTTGAAGTTTTCTGAACTGAGTAGGTGAAGACATTTTAAAGACAGAGCAATGAGTTTAGTAGACTAGACTTTCATTTTTGAAAACATATCTCACAGTTGTCATCATATCACACATGATCTCAACATCTTTACTGCAGTTCCCATACAGTGTAAATTGCAAACTCCTTGACATAATTCACTGTCTGAAAAGTCTATATGGTGATGTACTTTATAAGAGTTGGCTATGGACAAACTTTAAGATGATGTTTAGGAAGTCTAAGACACTAATTAATTTAACTGTCACACTCTGAAACGGCCTTTAATGGAAGTTTTTAACATTTTTATGATGGGACGCAATATGTTTATGAATGAAAAGATTATAAACTGCCTTCCTATAATAGCTAAATTCTGTGTCTCAAGAGGTCTCTCCCATTCCTATGCCACAAAGAAAGACAATAAATGAAGGTACTGGCATCAGAGACTGAGGTTTGCAAGATGCGGGGAAAAGGGTCTTAAATTTCACCTGCTCTTGAAGCATTCATTCATCTTTTCATACCCTGAGATTAACCTGTACCACTCTTACATGAATTGTGCAGCTTCCAGGGCACATTAAGCAGGCTTATGGTGTATTTACAGGTGATAACCAGGCACAAAGCATAAAAACACTGGTTCTGAACACCAGAGGTCTGAACATGCCCAATCACACGCAGACCCAGG
Source organism: Haliaeetus albicilla (assembly GCF_947461875.1). Lineage (NCBI taxonomy): Eukaryota > Metazoa > Chordata > Aves > Accipitriformes > Accipitridae > Haliaeetus > Haliaeetus albicilla. Next base: position 33,560,689 of record NC_091485.1, on the reverse strand, counting down.
GTACATAGCAGGCTGGCACAGCACATAAATCGGCAGCTTATATATTGTTGCCACCTGAATAACAGGAATATTTTTTTAAGTTTAAGGCTGAACTCTTTTTGGTGAGACTGGATTTTGTCAGTTTATGCAGTTATATTGTATTTTCCCAAGCAAAATAAGTGTAACCATGATATTGGTTGAATTCTTGCAGTTAATCCATACACAGGCTCACGGCTCAAGGGTGACACCAAACTGAGTGCCAGGCTTCTGAAGGAACTAGCTTGTTCTCCACTGTCTGATATCCTCGGTCCAGGATGGATAGCAGTTCTTCAGGCCCAGTGCAAATTAACAGAGAGTGGCAGAGTTATTGTCACCGCTTTGATCAAAGAAGGCTTTGGATTGAAAGATTTTTCTAGTCATTTTTCACTAAGACTTGAAGGCATCACTAATAGTAACAATCTGAGAGAATTTTCTTTTCAGTTTTGTCATCCACTTTGAATAATAACAAGAAACACTGATTGAGTCACACTCTTTATCTTTTCATCACAATACTGATTTTTGGAGAAGAAGCAAGGAACTCAGAGTTTTATTAGCATGAGACAAAGGAGAGTATGTCAGGTATGACTTTTAGTTTATTAGACTAGAACTGAGTGAGAATCTCCCTGGACTCAAGAGACCCTGGAGACCTCACAGTATGGTGAAGACTAATGTGCTTTGAAAGAGAAGTAAGCTTTGTTTTCATATGTGTAAATTATTATTGGAAAGAATAGAGATGAATTCCAGACTGGTTCATGTTTGAAAGGAGGGAACAATGCTTAGAAATCCCAAAATTAAATGATATGCCTTTAAATTTGTAAACAGAAATGAAATGCAGATGCCAGTAGAAAAACTTCTCTGAATAAGTCAGGGATGAGGAACAAAACCGATATTCTTGACAGATCAAGTGATCATGGAAATGACAAAAGCTCCTGGAGACGACTAAAATGTAAAATCTAACTACAAGTCATCCTAGAGCTCTGGAGGGAGAAATATAGGGCAAATTATAATAAACCAAAAAAAGGGCAGTCCAAGATGGCATGAACAAGTGACAAAATGTATCATCAAGTATGCAGATACAAAATTTAGAGCGTACTTATCTCTTTCCTAATTAAAAAAAGGAAATAAACAAGACTGTAAAAGCTTTTCCAGATATTCAAGGCAAGCCCACATGGGAGCTGTCAGAAACCTGCTGTCTGAGGTGTAAGCTTGGTAACATGCATCCTCTTTTGGTGAATAAAACACAGTCCTTTTGGTTTCTTTTAATTTTAATGTTTCCAACAAAAAATAGTGAACTACGTCAGTATTTAACATTGTTAATACATGCAGTGGGGAGACAGGGAAGAGCAGAGGAAAAGGTATGTGATGTTTTCAGTAGACTCTCTGGTGGACTAGGGAGTACATATTCCAAGGCACCTTTCCAGTTGGTGCTCTGCCCAGAATAGAAAACCCTAAACCAGAACCACAATATGTGAAGCTGCTTCAATAAATCTGGCTTACACAAGTGTTTAAGTTTATTAAGACTTCACTGCCTGAAAGCTACTTGGAATTATTGCTACAGCTGGATTATAACATTCTCTCACTGGTCCAGTATTCTTTCCTCCATGGAAATCTCATAACTTATGTCTACTCCATCATGATGATTGCTAGCTTTGAGCCAGAGGAGGCACATGTACGATAATATTTTTTGTCATGTGGAATTTTTATTTTTAAATCAACGTAAGGTCTAATAATAGCTTGCAACATGATATTTGCAAAATATCTCAAGGAAGGTGAGATCTAGCCAAAACTTCCACTAGAAGAAGTTGTCTGTATGCTAAATCTGTCATTCATAAATAGAATTCCTGTCACTTGTTAACTAAAGAAAATGCAATGGTAACAAAAAGACTTAGAGGTGACCTTGAGACTTGACTCACTCTCTACAAGATTTAGCACTCTCCCTCACAGATAAAAGTTAGATTAATTTATTTTATCTCTGGCATCTAATCATAGGAAAGAAGGGACCTGGAGAATGGGGAGAAAATGATGAGACTTGCCTAAGCACAACAAAATCAGCAACATCACAGCTTTTAACTAAGATATTCCAATCCCACTGCATGTCTTGGAAAGTGCATTCTAGTATCAGGGTGCACTATGTTTCTGTGGCTGTAGTCTTTGCTAAAAAATATGTGCTTCCTACATTTTTACCATCTCTCAGTGCAAAGTCGGGTATGTGAATGAGAGAAGTGTTTTAATAGGCTGCCAGTCTGGAAAAATAGAAGATTAGAAGAGGGAGGAGAGCATGTCTATTCACTTTATTGCCTCAGAGGCTATGAGATCCGAACTGACAATATCAGGGGCACAACATAAAGTAAGGACTCTTACTGCTTTTTTTCCCCAAATGCTAGACACATTTATCCATACGAGTTTTATGTGCTAGATTTGGTGAATTCAAGCAGCTGTTCTTGAAGAAGGCAGTATGTGCTCTTTTCTCATTTTAATAAACTTTCTCATTTCCACGATCTCACTTATATTTTGTCTTCTATTTTCTATATTTTCTATATTTTCTATATTTTGTCTATGTAGAATCCAAAGGCACATTTAGACAGATTATAAATAGCTAACAGACTGATCTTAAAGGAATTGTCAATGACAAGTAGTTATTAATGAGGAGAGTTGTTGAAAAGGGGCTATGTAGAAATTAATGCTTTTAAAGCCTATTAAATATTGTTTTCTTTATGATTTGAAAGTATGAAGTTATTGCTGGTAACAGTCATGTTAAGTAATCACAAAAATATGGTGATCATATGGATTATTTGATGACCAGACTGATTATAAGACAGGCTTCCTTTAATATTAGCAAAACTAAGGCTATACGTGTAGAAATACGAAATACAGACCATATATACAGAATGAAGGTTTACATCCTGAAAACTCTGGCAAGAGTTCTAGGTTCGTATTAGGTGTGCTAAGAAGCTTTTTAATGAGAGACAAAAGTGGCACTACCTTTGTAATATGTTGCATCACAGTGTTATCTTACCTTTATAGCTCCATAACTGTATCTTATCTGTACACCTCCAAGGTATGTAGATTTGTTGCATAAGTGGAGAAAGAGCAGGGAAGGAATACAAATGTCTGGGAGGGGGAAAGTATATGTTAGAATGACAGAATTAAAGGGCTTAGTCTGCCTAGAGGATTTTTAAAGGCTACCAAGTAATGAATAGGTTTCCATGTTTAATTACTTTCCCAAGGGAAAGGCACAAAGGGACTTCATAAATTTGTATGGAGAGGTACAGTAAAGACCAAAAGCTGGAAGCTGGTGTTATGCAGATTCAAATTTGGAATGGCACTAAATCACTAATCATCTGTTCAAAAAGTTAATCTGTCAAGGTATGTTGGATTCTCTGGAAACATCAGGAAAGAATTAAAGCTGGAGGTTTTTCTAAAAAATGTACTAAGTTAATTCATAAATTATTAGGCTTAGTAAGTAGCTAAACATATTAAGATGTCTTGGCCTGTAACACATAAAAAGTTGGATAATCTAATGATCCTTTCTGGCCTTAAACCTGTGCTTTTCATTCTGTCTGTTTCCTTCTAAATAGGACTTCAGGAGGAGACTGGCAACGGGTGTACTCTATAATGAGGTAGTCCTGTAAAAAGTGATAGGACTGCCCTTTTCCACAAGAAAATGCAGTTTTATTCATACTGTACTTATACCATACAAATAAGCTTGATGTATCTGAAATTTCAGATGCAAAGGCACCTCTATTGGAAACCACTTTGTTATTCCAGGGTAAAGAATAAAATCTATTTTGATTGACACTTCTCCTTCCCTATTCGCTAAACTATTAAAATTAAGGCTCTTTCTTGACAGCTTTTTTCTAGGCACAGAACAGACATGAACAAGCCAAATATCCCTGTTATATGACTGAGTTAATAGGTAATGACACATCACATAGTTTTAGCTTTCCCTCTTAGTGGCTGTGTATGTGATGGGAGATCAGATAGAGAAAACGACTGTTCTGTGTAACTTAACTTTTTCTGAAGTTGACCGAACACAGTGAATGTTTCTTTTTTATTTAAAAATTTTTAAAACACTTCCATGCTTTCCCAACATTATTCTAATGCTATACTTGGCATGTGTCTTTTGTGGCCGACTATGAGCAGCCACGTGAGCCCTGTACAATTGCTATGGAGACAGAAATGGAAAAGGCAGTGTCTTTCCAGAGTGATCCAAACTACAAAACACCCAGGAATTCTTGCTGTACAGTGACATTAAATTGTCTGAGGATGAAAATCAGGCTGTGATAAAAATGCTAACCCCATAATTTTGTAAAAAATGAAGTCTTCTGGTATTTTAAAAGAGTTTTTTGATTTATTTTTTTTCCTCTACCTGCCTTCCCCTAATATAACATACCTAAAAAAGAAATATATAACAGTCTTTGGCCTAACTGGTCACTACAGAAGAAGATTACTGGCAACACTGAAGTATTGCCAATGAATAGCAAGGTGTTTTTTTTATGCACTGAATTTATATATGTCACCATCACACAGGCAAATGTTTCTGACTTTTAGTACAAGAATAGAGAAATAAAGGAGTCCTGCTAGTACTGTTTAATTTGTCTGTCAGGGAATAGGTTATGCATCTTCTTCCATGCTGAACAACTTCTACATAAAGGTCTGCTAACGCCTAGAACAATTCCCACAGACTTGGCTTGTGATGAAAGTGACCTTCTCTCTGTGTCCTGCATGGCCTGCTTCCCATTTGGCCAAATGTGAGTCCCTGCATGCCAGAGATCTGCGCCATACATCCTTTGTGTATCTGAATCATGACAAGGATCAGCTGATATAAAGCATGAGGAGAGACATGAAGGCCATGTTCTCAAGAGCCCTGTGACTGCAGGGGGCAGATTTGCACTAATTCACATCAGTGGTGTGTGTCTTCAAAGAATGTGAAGCTACGTTTATATGCAGAAGACTATCACATTAGCATTACGTTTATGCCATCTGGCACTCAGCCACACTTGTCCACAATGTTCAGTGTGCCAGACCTATTCTGCAACAGCAACATGTGTATCTCGACCCTTTGATCTTAAGGATATTTATATAGATCATCACTTAGAAAAATGCTCTATTCTGTAGCACAGATGTGATTTGAAAACCAATTAATCTAGTTACACAGATTACTTCAGTGCTCTGGATCATCAGGGACATCTGGATCATCATGCATTGCCTTATGTAGAATATTCTGACATGTCAGAAAACTGCAAGAACAGGTAGACTGTCTGAAAACAATAGCATAGAGTGGATATTAGCACATCATTAAAAAACCTTGTGTGTAATACATGAGTAGTTCCATACACCTCTTTTAGTGAGCTGTGCAGAACTTGTTATTTTCTCCTGTACTTGTGTCATCTTCTGTGCTATTGTCAATCAGAACTATCTGAGCACACTGCGCAGTGATACTTACATGTAAGGATCACCACTGGCCACTAGTTCTTATGACGTAAATTGTTTACTTCCTCAGAACAGATCAATTAAATGCTAGTGAGCTGCTAGAAAAAATATATAGTACATAAATTGGAGTCCTGTGTTTGCTTAGCTATTCCCCTTTAATTTTATAGGATGGATTTTCTTCTTCTGGTATGACCAGGCATGCTAAATTTCTAGCTGCTATTTTCAAATAAAATTCTGTCATCAGGCACCACTTGTCTTTCAAAGCAGCCTGGATTTACCTGGTCAGCTCGGAATACTTTCCTGCTATATCTTAGCAGAGATGGAAAGATCAGAATCTACTTTGAAAATGGTAAGGAAGTTTAGGAAATTAACTTGTACAGTAGACAGAACTTAACAGCCTGAGACTTTGTCTCTGGATATCTTTAATTAAGTATAGGAGAGCTGAGTCCTATATCTGTGTCGGAGAGTTACTGTTCAGTATCAAAAAGGTAGCTGAACATGCTCCGAAAATTTCTTTAATCTGCCAGTGTACCTAGAAATTATTGCCAGTGTAGTCCATGCTGTGGGTGCTTAAAAGGAAGCCAATTCTTTTGTAACTGATTTTCTGGAAAATCCTTTGTATTCTTTTCAAAAAAGAAGTGATAGCATTTGTTTTTTGTATTTATGCTACTCTGTATCCTTTATTTTATCTGTTTGATAGTTTTTCAGCTATAGACAATCTTTGAAATCACAACTTATTTTTTCTGTGCTCTGGGCTACAGAAATAAAAAGCTTTTGCAATTTGAGTGCTTGTTACTTGTTGAATAATTCATGATTGTTTGGAAGACAGTAAAATTACTGTTTCCAAAGTCCTTAGATGGTTCAGGTTAAACTTTCAATAGTGTCACCTAACTTGCTGCCCATCTTGAGAAAGCTGTAAATTCTGACAGCACTTAGTTTTGTCACTGGCTGTTTTGCCCAAAATCAATTAGCAAGTCTGGAAAAATAATTTGACCAGTGCTTCTTTTGTTTATATTTCTATCCTCAAAAGCAATGCTTCAAATTCTATACACTGAGATACTTATAAACATTGTCTAAGTAGCAGCGTTGCTGGAGTTGTTGAGTTTACTTCTGGGGTGTGGTCATGTGTTTAGGGCTGAATGCTTCCCATCTAAATTAAGACTAAATTTGTCTGATTTCCCTATATAGTAAAAGAAGGGAGAGAAGTGGAGACATACTATGAGTCCACATAACCCCAAAATCCTGGTAGTGGTGTATAAAAAGAGATGAGAAATTACTGGTGTCATGAGGAAGATAAAGGAGGAGGAAGGAGGATAGAGGATTTTGTGGGTTGCTGTGAAAGTGCTCCCTCCTAAGTGAAGGAAGTAGGGGACAATATCAAATGTTGTAAAATATGGAGCGATGGAGCAAATTGCTTCCATTTGTAAGGAAAAAGTTATGTTAATGCTGCCATTTGATACAGTAGATATATGTGTAAGGCATGTTCCATTTCGGTATTCATGGGGTTTCTTTCTTTCTTTCTTTCTTTCTTTCATTATTTATTTTTCCCTGAGTAGAACAGCAGCTTTCAAGCAAGTGAGGAAGGGACAAATATGTTGAAAGAGTGCATTGCCAGTGAGGTAGGATATGGGGAAGAAGAAACTGTTTGGGACAGGAATGAGACTAGGGCATAGTGCAAGGAGGGGGAAAGAGGAGCAGAAGACCATGGCCATGGAACTTGCTGAACCCACCCAGGAGGCCAGCCTGTAAGATAGAAGATAGTTTCACTGTTTATGGTAAAGAGGCACTCTCAATGTATACTTCTGGGTGAAAAACTCAAGAAAAGGAATCACTAGCTGTGCCCAGCAAAACTCTTAACGGCTAAGTGAAAAAAATCATGGCTAACGCATAATGAAATTGGCAAAATACAACATTTTGCTAGATTAGAGTTGGCACTAACAGAATCAATGTGTTCTAGGTCAATTGGTAAAATGGAAATAAATGATAGCAGATGGCTGCTTGGGCTAAGTGGGTAAGTAAAGCTCACAGAATTACACAGGATTTGATGTTTCTAGCAGCCAAGCAAAGTTGCATGGTGCACCTTGATGCCATTCTAGCCTGAACTCTCCAAACCCAGCTGGTCTGGGTAAGTCTGCCCAAGCCAGAAAGTTAATTATTCCTTAAAGATGGCATAACTCAAAAATAAATACTGCTTGTCTTTTTTATTCTTATTTTTACCACCAGAAGATGTAAATGTCTTTCTTGTGGCTGTCTGAAATGTAGTATTTCTTTCTATCATAGTATTCATTAGTCTCCATCTTTTTTATAACTTAATTAAAAAAAAACCCCATATATAAAATGAGAAGTTTGGGTTTGGCTTCCTCAACCAAACAATTGATTCTACTGTCTCCTGAAGGCAAGCACCTGGGTCTTCCAGCTTTCATGAGACTGAAGTGAGGACACTGCAGACAACCTCGATCACATTTGGTCTTATTGAAATCATGACAATCTGCTGTGGTTGGTTCATGTAAAAGTTTCTGGGATCTCTTCCAACTAGCAGAACATCACTACAGCCTCTTTCAAACTGCTGTATTGGGGCTGCAGAGCAGTGGCTAGGCTGCTAGAAGCAAAGCCAAATGAACAGGACATGAGACACAACTGGCCATGACTGACACGGTGAGAAGCCAGGAAAAGCTGCTGACAGCGCCATGAGGAAGGGCTGGTTTTCACAGGTGGTGAGGGGGGCGATGTGAGAGCCATCTGAACTGACAGACAAAGCAAGGGGAGCGCTGGGGACCTGCTGGCAACAGCAGCTGGCGTGGCCACCAGCAGCCCTGTGGTCCTGTCCCTCCACCCCAGCTCATCGCAGCTTACGATGAGGTTGCAGAAATATCCCTCTGCAGCATGGAGGGATGCTCCCCCTCACCGGGCCAGCATGTTGTCTGCATGGGAGCTGCATGGGAAATAGCTGAAAAGCCATCTCACTGCAGCAACAGCCTTCCAGATTACCTGGGCCTACAGGTTCACTTTGTATCCTTAGCATCTCTCATGTCCTACTCTTTTCTCCTCTACTTGTTTTCTGCATACTTATCCATCAGTAATCTTGTAGATATACACACAAATCTATATGCATATGTAAACACATCTCTATGTTCTAGATCTGACGTCTATATTTACAAACCTGATTTAGTGTTGTTAATAGCCCAGCTCTGAGACATTGGACTGGACCTACAGAAGTTTCTTCCAGCTAATATTTCTGCGATTTTTATATTGTCATACATGCATCACTATACTCAGTTTTCATCTTGCAGGTATCACTTTGTACAGAAAGTCCAGCTGCTCACACAGAAATGCAGTTAATATTTTTCATGTGAACAATCCAGCTTTCTTACTGAAGGTGCTTATTCATTACAAATCAAGTTAAATGGAGAAGACAAAAGTGAATCTATTTGCAGTAGATTGAAACATTTATTTTTTACTGTGGCATCTAAGTACTGCTCAGTTTTTAATTTATTCATCCTCACAATTAAATTTTGGAGGTGGAAAATCTGTGTTAACTGTATTATAACTCTAAGAAATGGAAATGCAGAGACAATGTCTCTAGGCTCTGCTGTACCTTGTATATGAAATTTTCATTAATGGGAAGACTAACCTGTGTTGTCTAGCCAATGTAAGTGTCTGGACTATGGGTTATTCTTATAGTTGCCTTTCTGTATCCTGAGGAACTATTTTAGCTTACTGTGTAGTGAAATAACTTCAAATAGAGAGAGAGAAAGCAACCCACACTGTGAAAAATAGGTATGGATTCAAATCTAGTAAGAAAAAGTGAAGCAGTAATGTAGAATTTTTTGGAGGGTTATGTGTAAGATAAAGCATTTTTATCTACTGGAGCCTGAAAGAATTGCATCCTTTTCTTACCACCTTGTGCTTTATAATGGAAAGGAACAGGCTGGTGGCAAAATCTGACTCCAGGAAAGAGCTTGTGGTTTTGAGTCACAATTGCAGGGTAGTGCCTAAGTGACCCTCCTCAGTATGCATGTGTGTGTCGAGGGTCACTGTTTGCTTGCTTGCTTTTGCTTGTTTTTTAATGACATCCAGTTCTTTGGCCCTTAGCGTTACCACTGTTTTGTAAGAAGTCTGCGAGGAGTTTTTCTACTTCCTAACCTTTAATACCTACCTTAGGATCTCGTAGTGGTAAAGATAAAAAGGTAAGTTCCATGGAATGTTGGTTTAGAGCACAGTTCCTCTCTATTTGCTGTAAAGGAAGTGTGAGGAGACTGGCTTATTACATTCTCTGCCTAAAGTTATGAAGTAAATCACTTGTGCATCTCAATGACTTCACTTGAGAGGCATCAGGAAATTTGCTGCAGAGCAGCGATGACTCATACTACTTGAATTTTTATTCAGCTAACATTTTGAAAAAAATATATATTGGGCAGAGTTTAGAAACTCCTGTTGTAAAAGTATGTTTTAAAAAAATATGTAAATTAAATAGTTCAGGGATAAACCCAACACATTTATTTAAATTTTGCACATATGGCTTTCTATGATACTGTCCTGGTTTTAGCTGGGATAGAGTTAACTGTCTTCCCAGTAGCTGGTACAGTGCTATGTTTTGAGTTCAGTATGCGAAGAATGTTGATAACACACAGATGTTTTCAGTTGTTGCTCAGTAGTGTTTAGACTAAAGTCAAGGATTTTTCAGCTTCTCATGCCCAGCCAGCGAGAAAGCTGGAGGGGCACAAGAAGTTGGCACAGGACACAGCCAGGGCAGCTGACCCAAAGTGGCCAACGGGGTATTCCATACCATGGGACGTCCCATCCAGTATAGGAACTGGGGAGTGGGGGCGGGGAATCGCCGCTCAAGGACTGGCTGGGTGTTGGTCGGCAGGTGGTGAGCAATTGCCCTGCGCATCATTTGTACATTCCAATCCTTTTATTATTGCTGTTGTCACTTTATGAGTGTTATCATTATTATTAGTAGTTTCTTCTTTTCTGTTCTACTAAACCGTTCTTATCTCAACCCAGGAGTTTTACTTCTTTTTCCGATTTTCTCCCCCATCCCACTGGGCGGGGAGGGGGAAGTGAGTGAGTGGCTGCGTGGTGCTTAGTTGCTGGCTGGGGTTAAACCATGACAGATAAATTTCAGTGGGTCAATGAGAAGGAAAAGCATGATGCTTCACAGGAAATGGAGATTGAACCCTGCTCAGATAGAGATATGAAACATTTGAACTCCAGCTCCCAGGATGGAGACTGAAGCTCCCATTTACCACAGAACTGGGTGCTGCTGTATGGATGGGTGGCCATGGAGCCATGCAATTGCTCCTCTCACATGACTGAGGCATCCCCCATGTCACACTGCACAAGGGAGGAAAGGGAAGAAGGAGAGAGAACATAGCTGTCATTGGTAAACACTGCCCTTGACAACATATGTCTACTTCAGGTTTTTGACATGTTCGGTTTTGGACACGTACTACTTTCGGTTTCATGAGGAACCCCCCTTTTTTTCTGCCTTTTCTCATTTTTTTTTGCTTGGGTGTGATTTTTTTATCTCTAGACTGAACTAGGAATACTTATTCCTATCTGAAGAGGTTGGTTCGCTACTCCAGGTACTTGAGCTCTATTTGAGGCCTTGGTATCTGAGCTTTGTTTCAATTAGTAGACAGAAGAAGAAATGACATAACTTTAATCTTTCAGCTTACCTTATATTTTAGAACTGACACAGAATTTGCTTGCAATGCTGTTAACAATATGGTAAATCTCAAGAGAAATCTGTATAGGCCAACAGTTCAACATGCATTATATAGAAAGAAAAACTATGCTATTGTCATAACCCTTTTACGTGATCGAAAGAGATTTGCAGAGCTGGTAATGCCAGCTTTGTTTGTAAAGCCCTCTTTTCTGTGAAGTTTTTAAAGAAGATTATTATTTGGTGGAAGGACCATTTTCTCTGACAAATTTCAAAAGCGTAGACCTGAGTTTGGAGTAGTCTCTAGTGAGGGAAGAAGTTCTGTGTTGGGTCAGCACTTTCCCAGGCCTTGTGCAGGACTGTGTCAAATCAGACCTTTCCTGAAAGCCATGTGAAAGTCTGCTCTGGCCAGGTCAGGGAAGCCCAGATCAGCCAGGCCCTAATTAGCTGTTGAGAACAGGAAAAACTGAAAAACAGTTTAGGTCTGTGAAACAGCAGTTATAATTTCAGCGCTGAAAGGATGTTTAAAAGTTGGGTGGTTTTAACTTTGAGGATAAATGGTTTTGAATCCAGTTCCACAGCTTTTAGAATGAAACTGAAGCATAAGAAAATAGTATATCAATACAGAATTTTAAATATTGCACAGAGGAAAAAAATATACACTTTGATGCAAAATATAGTGTGTATATTTTAAGACTGATTTGAACCACAAGTCACTTTGAATTAATATTGTTATAATTACTTTGGCAAGGATATAAATCTGAAATCTGCCTAAGTGCTGTAGGCTTTACTTATTTCTAAGGGGATTAATTATACCACAATAAACATTTGAGCATGGAATAAGTTAAGAAGATGAAAACAGGATGACAGTAATATTTTCAAATATAATAAACACAAGCTTTTTAATTTTCCTTCAGGTAAAAATGTACTCCTTTTAAAACATTCAGAAGGCATAAAACATAATTCAAAACAAATACAGCAAATCTGAGCAAACCATCACACATACGAGGCAATGGCCTATCTTTAATTTTCCATCTCTTCTATGGATGTTTATGCACCAGTGCTTTTCTTCATTTGTTGTCTTTAATATTGTGTCACCAGTTCATATAATAGGATCTTCCAAATAGGCCTTTTGTATGTAGGTGATGTGGGATTTTGCTTATCAAAATTTCTAAAACAATTTGAAAATACTAACTATGAAGAACAGTAGAAGAATACACGCCAGCAGCTTTGGTAGTAGTGCTCTTTGTAGAATAAGCTCTGTTTGCCACCAAAAGCAAGCTCAGGGACTGGGGAAGACAGGTGAAATTGTAATCTTACAAGGAGAAAGGAATATTGCTTGAAGAGTAGGGAGAGATTTACACTGGGTTTACTCTTCCTTTTTATGTAGCTATCTTTTTGCTTACACTATCATGGAGATGATTAAGTGGGCAGATATGCTGAAAAAGACACACTTGCTTCACTGTGAATAAGGAGGATGCAACATGTGTGTTTTTCCATAGGGAGTGAGTATAAATATTTGGGTATGTTCTGCTAAGGCCAACCTTTCTTCTGGCCTTTTATTTCAGTCTTTTTTCAGCTTCCCAGCTTCTCTGCTTGTTCTGTATCCTTTCTGCTTTAGGATATCTACTTTGTTTCTCCTGTCTTATGCAGATGTGTATGTCCATGCACGTGTATCTGCACAGGAAATATTACCACGTCAGAAGCAGACTTTCTAGGAAGAGTCATGTGCTAAATCTGGCCCTAGAAGTATTCACAGGAAGGTATACAGAGGCCAAGAGGATTTTCTCTGTTTGGCATTCTTCAGCCTCTTATTTTTCCTGCTTTGCTTTTCTCTTCAGAAGCTGGCTTGGAGCTATAGTGGATGGTGAAGCATTTTAAAAACAATGTGGTGTTAAAACCATTGAGTGATACAGCTGCCTCCTAAATTTTTTAGCATTTGTATGAGCACCTTTTGTTTCAAATTGGAGAATGAGGAAAAACGTAAAAACTAAGGGAAAATAATGAACTAAGTTCATTCAAGTTTTCATTTTGCAGAGATTTCTGTAAAATAATTTCCCAAGAAATACAGTGGAAGCCTTACTGCTTGAATATTTAAACATTATTTGAACAAATACTTAGAAAAATATATTGTAGGGAACACTCCTGCTATCAAAAAATGGATACCATGACCTAAAAGCCATTGCTTCTGAATTAGAACCTGTTCTCAAAAGCTCTCATCACCAAAAAAATCTTGCAGACTTTATGTCTGTTTGCTGCACCTGGTCTGTGCAGTGAGCTTGAGCTGGGTATGAGTCTATGATCTAATCGTTATTCAAAATACTAGGATATCAATACAATGTATTATATACAAAAAGCTCTGTAAGTGAGTTTATAAGGGGTCCAATGAACTGTGCATTAGTTTCATTTAAATGTCTTTACTTTCTGTGAGATAGTTCAACAACAGCAGCTGATGAGTGGGTGACATTCAATGTCAAAAAATAATCAAAGATAACACAGAGATCAGTAAGCCTAGGTGATTAGAACTCGAAAGGATAAATGTTATTAGTATATTTATGATTTAAAGATAGATGGTGCAGAATTGAGCTGAGGGAGATTGGAAAAATGCAGTTGGCAAGCAATGTCTCTCTTTATTTTGGTTAATAAGATATCCAAGATTTCATATGCTATTGCAGAGCTCAATTTGATTACATAAGAAATGTAGAAGATGGATAAGGTTAAGCTTTTGCGCAAACTGGACTCATTCCTCAGCTGTCTCCAGAGGCTTGGAGATAGATGCCCTGCTCTCTTCCCCGGACCAAGTCCTCTTCCCAGTCCCTCCCCCAATCCCCTCCAGTCCCTATTCCCAATCTGCAGCAGAAATTGGAGCTAAAGAGTGATTGCGCTTGCATTCCCTTGCCCAAGGGCAGGCTGATGGGATCACGGGACTTTCCCAAGATTTCCTGGCCATGCTTTCCTCCCTGCCCAAAATGCAAACTCAGAGAGGCAACTCGGGGAGTAATGGCAGGAAGAGGAAACTGCTGTTGGCTGCTCCAGGATCTCGTTTCCCTCCTTGAAGCACTTTCTTTGCTTTCTGTTCTGTAATATGGTCCATGCTTTGCCCAGGGTTGTAGTCACTGTTTTTCTTCTAGGCTCACAACCATTGTCTCCGCAGTGCTCAATAGTAGAACAAACATTTAAAATACCTCTGTATTTGTGTCTTTCAAAAATGTATCCTTTTAAGGTCATGATAGCATGGGAACATAAGAAACAATAGGAGAGCAATGCTTTCTGTGGTTCAGTAGGAATCCGTTCTTCTAGATACTCACTGCTTAATAATGTTTTGTTCTCTGAACCACCTCATGTAGGGTTATGTTCCTGAGTCTGAGTAGCAGTTTATTTTCAGTTGTATCTCACTACTACTTATCTCCTGCAAAGTCATTGTCATATTTACCTCCTTAGACTGCCAATCAACTCAATAATTTTAGCGTTTCAGAGTCCAGTAGTCAAATCCCTGGGACCAGGTATGTGAGTAGCTTTTGGCCAGCTTGATAAAATATTGGAAATGTATTTGTATCCACAAATGTTTATACTGTATTAAGCTTATTTGGCTGGAATGAAACAATCTGTACTCCAGAAACTTGACCATCAGTATGACAGAAATATGACAGTAGAGTAGCAATGGTAAAATGCCAGTGGAAATTAAGGTATATTATTATCTGTGGGTATATGTTAATGGAAAGACACCAGTTTATTAGAAGGCTGGCAGCAGATAAAGTCACAGAATAATGTGTTTGTATTACTAGCAGCACACCTATAATTAAGGGTTATTAAAATCAAATAAGAATTAATACCTGAGTTGAGATTGTGACAGAGACTCAAACACAAACAGTGGCAAAGCTGAAGTTAAACTAATTACAAACTGGTCTAAAGTTTCCTGATTAAAGTGTGTTTTCATGCATATGATCAGGGCAGAAAAATATTCATGCATTTCCACTTATGAGGAAAGAAGAAAGCAACAATGCTTAAAAAGAGCTCTTGGAGGGATTATGTGAATTTTTGTTTCTGCTGAAGTAAGGAATAATTCCTACAGATTTTGTGTGTATTTCCTACATTTGTTTTTCAAATGGTATTTTACCAAACCTACAGTTGTAACTTAAAAGCAACTAGCATGTTCTAACTAGCTTTTCAGTTTTTATTTAATCAATATTATTGAAGTATTTGGAGTAAGCTCTTAAACATTGAGATATAGTGGTTTCTATAGTGATATATTTAGGCATGATTCCTCTTCCAGACCATGAAGGGGGTGACACAGAAGATAGGAATCTTACATCATTCTAGATGCCCTTGGTTATCCTGGTCCCAAATCCAGAAATGTAAGGTTCCTTATAGGTCCTTTTACATATTTGCTAGCTCAATGCAAATCAGCTACCTGTGCGAGTCTAAAATGGTACTACTCCTCCTACTGTGAAAACAATTCCTCATTAGTGGTACCAAGTTTGGGTCAAAATCTGATTCAATTACATAGATTTAGTTTAGTGGTGTTACTTGAATAACTTCACATAACCAAGATCAGTTTTGGCCCACTGTATTGACTGCAACTTGTCAATTTCTGATGAAATTATGTTACATAGCTAAAATGAAATTATATTTATTCTCCAGTTATTCAAAAATATTTTATAAAAAGACATAATATTTCATATTTGAGCAGGTTACTAGTCAAGTAGTACTGAGTTTTATGTTTTTATTGGTTTTGCATATGTATAGAACTGGAATCTCAGGTGTCTACATACATTGTTATGGCTAAATAATCCTGCCTACTATTAAAGAATCCTTACTCAGTAGCAACAAAATGAAAATCTATTTTTGAATATTTAACAAAATTCCTTTGCACAGAAATTTTGGTCATTGTCAGCTGATTAGTCATGTTTCAACATTTAGTTTGACATTTAATTTATATTTTTAATCATTTTGTCCTCAGGGAATGAACAAATGATTATGAATGGTAACATTTTCTTCTCACTTGGTAGTGTAAGTTAAAAACACAACTTATCTTGGATTAGAGAACAGACTAAAACAAAGATAAACATCTGTTGAAAACCTATGCTGTATCTATTTCAGGTAGTATGCGCAGATATGCTGTTTATATGCATATGACTATTTATCAGACATAGGAATATAGAAAATAATGGAAAAAGATCAGTGAACTCCACTGAGTAATCTAATCAGTGAATTTTCAGATATTTATGGTTTGTGTTTGTAGTGTTTGAGTATGCATAGACATTCTAAAATGTATTACCATTCTGACCCATCTGATCTGCGTGCCTCATCATACATGAAATATAAAGTGTCTGAATTCTTTGCAATGACATCCTTAGAGGTTATTCAAAATAGCAAAGTGATAATGACAGCAATAGCTAATATATCAATCACAGTGTAGTAGCAATTAGTCTGTTTTTTTCCTCAAGCACAGCACTAAGAATGACAAGTGCACAGCTTAGATTACTCATGCTGTCTACTCAGACATCTGAGATTTTCTGATAGCCATCCAAACTTTAATCATGCTACACTGTTGCTGCTAAATAAAATAATATACTTCTGTGATTTATTTCATTACTATCTGGTTGATATAATGTGCCAAGTGAGAGTATTTGATCCCATTCATGCTGCAAAACCTCCATATAGGCAAATAACATTCCAGCAGTAATCTAAGGCCTATATGAAATGCTTGTGAGCTACTAAGCAATTACACTATCATTCAAGTGTCTGTAGGCATTGTTCTTCATTTTCATTCGTTCACATAAATTGTGAATAAATGAACTACTCCTTAATCTGGTCACTGACAGATTTGAACCTGAAACTTGCAATTAAAATCCCAGAATACTCAGTAGAACTGTCCCAGTCAGAAAAATTAAACATTTAATCCTTGTCAGTCATGTGACTAGGATAGTGTGTTGGCTTCATGCAATTTTTTAAAAATCAAAAGCAAATAAATCTCCCCCCCTCCAACTGACTCTGTATAGAGAATTATTCAGATAGTGTATTGGAAATGTCAGCTTGTCTTGTCTGGGAAGATTCTGAAAACCAAAAGCATTTCTACCATATGTAGTCTCTGAAGTATATGCAGTAGTTGTGCACAAACTGGGTGGAAATAAAACAGTTTTTGTTTTGTCTGACAAGTTGACATTTTCTCTAATTTTGCATCATTAATATCCTAATTAGGCTGAGCAGAATACACAAGTTTATACACAGTATAAACAGAATATTTAGTCTAAATGCTATTCAAGGTTATAATGCATTAATGTGCCTTTATTCAGCTGCTTCACAAGGCTATGGACTAGATGCACAAAGGAGGCAAAGATGCTCTTGTCCTAAGCACTTACCTGGCACCCAAAACCTTTCCTATGCCTAGGAAAGACTAAATTTCTCTAGGTGTTAGAGTTTTCAGCAGACAATTCCCAGGGGTGCCTGCCCATCAATTGCTTGGCATGTGCAGCACTGTTGAAATCTTGACAGAACTGGTGGACTCCATTAGCCTGAATGGCTGAGGGACTTCCAAGCAGAGGTATGGCTCAACACGCAGGCAAGTGATCTTGTGCTGCCCATTCTGCAGCTGGCCACGTTTACCAGCTGCAGTCCAGAAGCCATCTAGGCATTAACGCAGCTCTGCTGAGGCAAGATGTTTTAGTCTGGGCACAGGGCCATGCTAAAATGGATCTATAGCTTCCAGGCCACAGCTGGCTTGTGTCTGTGAGGTCGGGGAGCTGGCAGAGGAACTCTCAGATGTCTTAGGCAAATGTGTGGGGTAGATTTATATATGTTTCTCTGGACCCTGCAGAGAAGCGAGGCATTCTGTTAGATAAGCATATAATGCTGAGCCCCAAATAAAACACAGCAGGGGAGAAAAATATAACCTCTTAGTTCAGTTCTGATCACTCTAAGGCCCAGTCTGAAATCCCTCAATTTCTTGGCATGATTCATACTCCTCATTGCCAAATTCATACTCCTCATTGCCAAGTTAGAGGGCAAAGTTGTATATGGACATGGTCTCTCAGCTCTTTTTGCTTGAAACTGTTCCATTTAGGGGTGGGCTAATTGCACAGAGAAAGACCAAACTCATCCAGTGATGTAACATCTAGAGTTGCTGGTGTGGTATGTTACGTGTTTCACACAAAGTGGGACAGCTTCCCTTAGAGATAATGAATAAGCCCCAACCTGGAATAACTTGTAGCTTTTAATAATCTGCACATTTCTTCATATGACATGCAAGAGTTGCAAACAGGAATTTAAAAGACAAAGGTGCTAGAAACGCACCTGTCATTTTCTCTGTTAGTATACAGAACACCCAACTTTCTTTTCATTTTAATGAAATGGAATACTGCATGTGATTTTGGGAAAAATATTAAGAGGAAGAGAAGTTCAACAGTTATTTCCCTGCCACAGGTTTATATAGCTGAGTGGTAAATCTTTTTCTTTCCATTATGCCAACTCTAGTTAATTACCCCAGGTTAAATCCTGCAATAGATGTTTTAACTTCTATCAGCTTAGCATTTTGCCCCAAGGCTTTCATGCAAATTTTCAGTATTTTGAGAACATTACAGGGCTTGACTAAAAGCTCTATGTGGTCTTTATTAAACAATTTAATAGCAAATACCTAAAAGAATGTTTGCCTTAAAACACTTCAATAAAAAGAGCTCTCTAGCAGCCAACATGACAGGCCCAGTTCTATAAAATCCTTGAACTGGTAACCATGTCATTCCTATTGCCTTTCATAACTAAGGGCAGCTTATCAACTCCTTTGTGAAGTTGTCCATGAATATAAAGTACCTGACACTTTTGACATGTGCTCCTATGGAGCTTAATACCCTGTAGCACCACTTAAATCTAGAGACATGTCATTCTTTTAATCTCTTTCCCACCATCAGAAAACTGTCCTTCACATGGTAGTGTGGCTAATTCACAAGTTTCAAATGCAGCTTTGAAACACTCACAACAGATTGGACCTAAATAGAAC
Source organism: Haliaeetus albicilla (assembly GCF_947461875.1). Classification (NCBI taxonomy): domain Eukaryota; kingdom Metazoa; phylum Chordata; class Aves; order Accipitriformes; family Accipitridae; genus Haliaeetus; species Haliaeetus albicilla. The sequence goes on along the minus strand of NC_091485.1, from coordinate 33,541,577 downwards.
AATGAACATAGAACGTACTTGGAGGAAAAGAAATATTTCCTTTTGCTTTAGTGTTGAAAAAGAAAAAAAGAACCATAGTTTCACATGAAAAAAGCTCTCAGATGCCATTTGATCACAGACCTAAGGTGCTGTTGCAAAGTGATGTAGAAGTATCTCAGACAAAAGGATTTATCTGCCCCTGGTTGCACACTTGCACCTGAAGGAAAGGGAAGTGTTATTAAAAGAAACATGGCATAGCTTCACATCATACAGCTTGACTAAAAATTCTTTTTCCACTGGCATGAATCCATGCAGTTCTTTTCTCCTATGATAGGCATTTATAGCTTTGTAGACAAGAGACAGTCATTTATTTATGCTAAGCAGACATTACTCTGCAAAACCACCATATAGTGTTTATAAAATGTATTGTGAATTAAGCATCTGTTAAAGCAGGAAATCTGCAAGGTGAACTTGAAGAGTCCTGGTTAAAAGAAAGTAAGTTTTTCTTTTCTTTCATAGTGTGTGGTGGCTGTCTACTCTTGAAGAATCAAGGAGATACAGCCATGACATTCCAATAAAACAGGTTTTTTTAAACCATATTAATTCCTGAAACCCCCAAAAGTTATGTTCTAAATTTCTTGTTGTAAGGCAAGAGCTAGAATTAAGTCTGCCTGGCAAGTTTAATTGACAGCAGAAGAAAAATAGAAACTATTTGGCTCAAGCTCCACATCTGCAGCCCTCAGTAATACAATTAGCATTAGGGGCAATTCAGCCACCCGTAGAAAGAGAGACTCCATGTTTCTTTACATAGACTTGAGCTGTGTCTTCTTGATGCGAGGTACAAGTAAACACCATGTTTCAGCACTGCAACTTATAACTGACTTTTATAAAAGGCTGAGGATGTAGTTCAGGGGAAATGGATGCTCATACAGTTGAAATTGCCACAGTATTCCCAGATAGAGCAATCAGACTGTGAATCTATTAAGTAAACCTTCAGCTGGATGTTCAGATTTAGAGAGAATAAACAGTTAATAAATGGATTTTTAATGGTGGAAAAAATCCAGAATATGTACTATACTGTAGGAAAAAATATTCTTTTTACTATTTACTTGAAGTGTGAACCTGCATGTATTTTTGGACATTTTTTTTATGACCATACAATTTGGCTGCACAATTGTTATACAGGAAAGATAGGATTACTAAACTCTAGGACGACAAGAGCACTATGCTTCATACTGAGAAAAAAAGTTGTCAAAGGGTCAAGTATAGCTTGGCTGAAAAATTCATATATAGAGGAAATGTGTAAATACATTTTCCTAGGGATAGAAGAGTAAGCTGGTTTGATTCAGTCATAATCCACCTCTGATTTTCTGTTTTCTTAGGGAAATAAACTGGAGAGGAGATGTAGGTGTCCATGGGGACAGGTGAAATCTGGGACAATCTGCATATCCATAAACAAAATAAGCCAGCCCTTGGTGGGTTCAGTAATCATTCAAAGATGCTTACTAGATTGTTTTATTTAGAATTTTAGTTTCAACTGCTTCTGTGTTACAGAAGTAATGCAGGAACTTGTTCACTATGTCATTTTTTCCATATTTTAGTGTTTAATAAGAAGATTATAAGCACTGTTTTTCAAGGTAGTGAAATTTATTGATGTTTTCAGGATAGCTGAATTTGGAAGGGACCTTTGGGGTCATATAGTCCAACTCATGGTTCTTCACTAACTGGTTATAGAGACAGGAGGCAAACAGGAAGAAATGGTCTAAGTTAAGCAAATGCAATAGGAATATTAGTTAAGTTTTGGAGTTGAAAATTAACTAATCTATTGAAGTATCAATCTGTAAACATCATCGTATTTCTTACAAGGGATGAGTAAATGAGAAGTAGAGTGTGAAGAATAGAAGGACACAACTGTCTGCCCCTCATATGGTCTGCACACTAAGGAGATGAAAATCCATCTCTTAATAAGAGGAAGAGGAAATAGGCAGCTCTCAGAACTTTTTGTGTCATGAGAAAAGCGAGAAGAAAGGAAAGGTTAAATGGCCAGCCTCACATTTAGCCAAGACGATGAGGCTCTTCAAATAGCTGTGAATTGATAAATATAGTCTAGAATTGTTTTCTTGTCTTGTGTTTTTCTTTTATAATTGTTTCCATTACAAGAAACATATTACAGTCCAAACTTCAGCAGAGCTAAACTCTTTTGTCCTATATATTGATGAATATTAAAATCATCTTGGTAACTTGACATCATGCAGTGCCATTCCCACAGTAGTAGAGCAAACATAATTAGAGTGCATTGGCTACTCCTGAATGACAGGCAACTCAGCTCTAGGAGACCAAACAACCTACAGGCCCCTTCTCCATTAAGCTGTTACAATCTGCCTTTAAGCTCTTAAATTGATTGTGCCAGTGGGAAGACCCTTAGTCAAAGTGACTGTTAAGTTAAAGGAAAAGAAAGTGATTTTTTGAGGGTAAGGGCAGGAGGAGTATCTCTTTCCAAAACTTTTATGCATCATTCAGTTCTTGTGTGACTGTTACCCTTCAGGAAGAGAAGGGTATTTTTAAACTTGGGTATCTGATGCTGAACTACATGATTTAGAAAATGAAAAAAAAAAAAAAAAAAAAAAAAGAAGACAGCTTTTTCCTGTTCGGAACACCTCTAAAATAATGATTTTGCTGTCATATTTTCTTGAAACAGTGCAAGCATTGCAGGTATTTGAAGAGTCTTCCAATGTGGTATGATACATCGCATTGTTTAGAGTTTTTCTGTATTTCAAGAATATTACCCATATGCCTGCCTTCTGTTGACTGTTAGTGCATGCATTTTCTTATGTTTATTTCTATGGCTTTGGTTTAGGTAATTAGGCTCATCAGATCTACTTGGAAAGTACTTGGCAAGTCCCTGGAGAAAAGGAGGCTGAGGGGAGACCTTATTGCTCTCTACAACTCCCTGAAAGGTGGTTGGAGCGAGGTGGGCGTTGGTCTCCTCTCCCAAGTAGCAAGTGATAGGACAAGAGGAAATGGCCTCAAGTTGCACCAGGGGAGGTTTAGACTGGATATTAGAAAAAATTTCTTTAATGAAAGGGTGGTCAGGCATTGGAACAGGCTGCCCAGGGAAGTGGTGGAGTCACCATCCCTGGAGGTGTTCAAAAAACACATAGATGTGGCACTTCAGGACATGGTTTAGTGGGTATGGTGGTGTTGGTTGACGATTGGACTTGATGATCTTAAAGGTCTTTTCCAACCTAAACGATTCTATGATTCTATGATAAGTATTTTGGTTTCTCAGTCATAGGCAACTCTGTCTCCAATACTGTTAATTCCATTGAAACTGCATTCTCAATTGGATGATTTTTTATTTGTTAAATGCTTCAAAAGCTTTTGAATTTCATGTCTCAATGTATTTTATAAAAACATCCAAATTTTTATTATTAAAAATGTGTAGTTCACAAATATGAGAGATTTCTTTTCTCTAACCTAATTTTTCATTGAAGTCACGTCTCATTTTTCTATAGGATACATATTTCCCTGATGTTAGAGTCACTGATTGTTTAAAAATAGAGCTACCTTCTATCTACCTTTTTGAACTCCATTGAGTTGCATTCAGCATTTTCCAGAGTTCAAGTCTTACTCAGTTATTCATTCCTTCCTCTTGGTAGTACAACATCAAGTAATCTTCCAAGGCAAGCTGCTTAACATGCACGCCTGGAACGTACCCTGGTCAACCGCCTCCATGTGACCTCTTCTGAGAGTTTAAAATTACTCTTCTCAACAAGTCATTTTCCTCATCCACACACAAAGCCAAGGAGACTGAACTTTGGAAGCTTTTTCTTCCTTACATAGGTGGTGGTGGTTATGTGCCAGCAGAGAGGGAAGAGCCGAAATGGATCACACAAATGAATACTTAAAAAATTACTGCAGGATTTCTCTTTTTATTTCTTTTACATTTATGAAATGGTTATCAAAACAGTTTGATTTTTCAAGGCACAGGATGCAGGAATTTGGTTTACAAAAGGTGCTTATTATGAGACAAGATGACATATTGAGACTACAAATGACACCTAAGGAAACATAGTCATAAGGTTTTGTAATTGCATGAGTTTTTGGTGGGAATACCCCTCCTAACCCCTATTTGCTATTGAGAACAATTTATAGAAAACAGAAATGTAGCTGCTAGAAGAATAAAAGGGTTTCATTCTAGATCAAGTTCTGAAATAGAGTTTTCACTTGAAAGAAATGTCTTCTAGAGGTTCTTAAATTAAAAAGTGGTGAATAATTGCACTTTGTCATCGTCAGAAAATAAGTTCTGTCATAACCGATCTTACAAGGAAATAAAGACAAAATCCTGGAAGATCAAATAGGAAAGGTGCTAAAAATAGAAGTTAATAGTCTTTTTTCCAATGGTGAGGAATTATTTAGATTCTGAGATAAAAATGTTTTTCAGTCTGCAATTCACCATTTGACCCTATATCTAATTTTTTAGTTCATTTCCAGTTAGTAATTTAAAAAGCAGATAAAATAATTCATAAAATAATTTGAACAAGAATTGTAGTCTTAAAGGTATTAATTTTTCTAACCTTTGTGCTAGGTGGAGTAGATTGTGCTCACATTTCTTTGAAGAACTATTAGGAGTGATGTTGACGAAATCAGCAAGGTCAGCTCAATTTCATGAGGAAAATAACAAAAATTACGCAGGATGATTTTGTCTGAAGAGATTACAAAGAGCTCACAGAATGCCTTCCAGAAGTACATTGTATGTAGCAGAGGAGGGTTGGGAGATGGGGGAAGAGGAGGGAAGCAACAAGCATCTGGGGAATGTGCATTATCCAAGCAACACAACTGGACCTTGGAGAGGGTACAAGTCTACAGTGTGCTGGCTGGATCTGTGTGTGGCACATCCAGCAACAGCTGCTAAAGGTGCAACTACTGCCAGATGACACCATGGTCTAAGGAAATTGAATGTATGGGGTAGGGGAATTACTGCAGGAGGGAAGCAAACTTGAGCAGCAGGAGAGTAGTTGCCTCTATACCCTGTTCCAGGAATAAATATTGTTGTTAATGAGCTCATTCCTATGTCACTATTCCAGGGAATTAAGTGCTAATCCACCAACAATTGACCCTTCAACTGCACAATATTTTTGTAGAATTTTTTTGGGGGGGGAATTGTGATACAGTCATGGAGGGAGAAAGAACTAAGCCATGGCTGAGTGCCACTTGCTGTGCCTCCACGCTGCCTGCTTCTGCTTGCTGACCAGAGGTATTTTTGTTAGCTTGATTGTATAACAGATAGACCAGACAGATAAATACGGCCTAAATGGACCACCTGAAACCCTGATGGCCAGTGGCTGATTTATATAGGAGCACGTAGATGACTAGTTAGTTTGCTTCCACGGTTTTGCAGATGTTAGAGGGGCTACAGTTAGGTTCTGAAGAACATTCCATGACTTTTTTCTTTTTTTTTTTTAATAAAATCATATTGTTCCTAATTTAGCTGCTGAAGCAAGGACCATACTTTGAGTCATTCAAGCAGCAAAATCCAGTGACTGGTGGAACACTACATATTTGTCCATGAGAGATTGTCTCATGTGAAGTTTATGATCTGACTGAAAAAGAAGTCATGTGTCACAAGCAGCACCACGATGTTCACTTGGCAGGCTTGTTTTCAGCACATTCCCTTCATAACTTAGCTGAATTAAATCTATTTTCCAATCACAATTGGTCTCTTCAGAAGAGAGTTAGAACTTAACCACTACTGAAAGTGGGAGAAATCAAAAGCCTGGCTCTTCACACTCATCACTAAAGGCCAATAAGTACTGATTCTCCAAACAAAGTAATCACTGAAATGAGAAAACATTAATAAACACCTATGGAGGTTACTGGCTTATTTGTTTATGCCAATTCTGAGTATTTTGAGGTATTTATATGAATAAGCCATAAAAACAGTATGAAACTTGTGCATGTATTCTAACACCTGTAGGCCTTCAAAGAGAGTCAGTTTTACTGGGAATTCTTTAGTAAATCCTGGAAATATTTTAGCATTTCCCAGTAAAATTTGATGGGAAAGCAGTATTTGGTAGTTGCCAGCCTACAGCATAGAACTGTCTTTAAGTAACTGAAAGGTAGAATCAATAAAGCTTATAAAGATGCAGGGATAAATGGATTTGGTTTTTGTGTTAAAATTTACAACAATCAAAACTTTTGACCTGCTGTAGTGAACAGTAAGGATGAGGGTAACAAGAGAGTGACTAAAGAGGAATAGGTTAGAATTAAGAATAAGTGTATCTTTATTCTCAGTTCTCAGACTGCAAATGTGCTTGCTAAGAACACTGCAAATTCAGCAGAATGTACATATGAAGAAACAGTTTCTTCAGCAGAGGTTACTGTCACCTTGTGGCTTCAATTGTTCTCCATTTTATAAACGCCATGTTTTAATTTATTCGAGTAACATTATAGTTGTTTTAAAGGGTATTTTTCAATTTACTGTTTGACGTTTAAACGTTATACACCAGAAGCCAAAGATATTATAATGCCTTTAATAAAATTTCTGGATTTTATTCATATGACAAATACGGATGATGATTTGTCATGGACTGGGAACAGGAGAGCAAGATCTTGCACTTACATTCAAACAGCAGCTTTAGAAGTCCTGTGGGCAGAAGATAACTGAAAAAAAACTAGAATGGAGAGAACATCTCTGAGTGGTGGGGACATACTACCATGGATAGAATGCAAGTTACAGTTGCATTTGGAAATGATTTATTAACTTTGAGGATCTTAGAGTAGGAACCATAGTAGCCACATAGCATAGCCAGATATTGCTAACCCTAACTTTGTATTCTCAGTTTTAACTTGCTCATACAGTATGCTTGATAGACTGGGTAGAATTTTTCTTTTTTGGAGCTAGTGATCTCTCTCAGGATAGTTAAGTCTTTGTATGCAGATTAATAGAAAAAGGAGACAGAGAGCAGTTCCTTTGCTGTTTCTCTCAGTCTCTCAGCAATAACATTGTCATTTTTTTTTGTTCCATGTGTCTTGCAAACAGAAGTGCTCTGCTTACATTAGCAGAGATATACAAAAATGCACAGCTGTAATTTCAAGGCTTGATGAACCAATGAAAAGGCCTAAGTTTCTTAGGTCAGTTGGTATCTTGTTAATGAAGATCCCTGATGCTATCATGATAACAGACATATAAATTCTTAAATAGAATAGGAATCTAAATCAACCTGGCTTGATTGTATCAAGACACTTAACCAAGTACTGACATAAGGTGACCAACACCAGATAACATATATTCCTTCCTGGAGCATCCCTGTATAATTCCCAATATTCTGAAGCCAAAATATTAGCGAAAAGACAAGTTTTAAGAGTTAACTGAAGGACAACATCAGAGATTAGAGATTCTGAAACTGAACAGCTCATGATTTCTTTCTGCATTTTCCACTTGGTCAACTTTGCATGGAGTTAACAGGAGCAGTTTAGTATACTGGAGTTCTTTTTAGTGTGAATTTGCGTTGTAAGTATAATTGCAAACTGTACCCAAATGGTGGCGTATTCCTTGATTTGCACCAGGAAGTAGTGGGGACATACCTACTTTCCACTGTCACTAATTCTTACTGCACTGCTTTATCCTCCTGTCCTGTTCACCAGTCTCTACCACATATTCACAAAATCACTTTCTCCCTCTCTTTTATCACTTCTTTCAAACACATCTGTGTGGTCATCTTCAGCACCTTGAAACAGGAGTTTGTAAGTCAGTTTAAGGCATGTTTGTCTGTGCTCCTACAGACCGTTGAAACATGGCAAATTCCAGAGCAAACTCAAGGCACACGTCAGTGTGCGAATCAATTGCACGAGTACAATCCTTCCTCCACACCAGTCTCCTTACAGAAGTAGGGTACAGAAACACAGCTTTAGTCAAACTTCTGAGCCCAGCTGTGGTAGAGCTGCCCTCAGAATACACTGGCCATTCTTCCTGGATTTCCACATATCCAGCACATCCTCCAAAGCCAATGATTAGTGCAAATGGTTATTGAAATTGGTGGGACTGCCAGGCCTGCTTCCAAGCTAAGAATGCTAGATGATGTGGAGTATATTTAACAGCCCAACTTAGCACCTCTAGTAAATTTGAGAATTACTACATTTCTGCCTGCTGGATGAGCCATACTAACCCGGTATGCATGCTTCACTGAAACGAGTAGGTAAAAGTTATCAACTTTTTTTTAAGATGACTTAATAGCACTTCCAAGCTAATGACTTTATCTCTTCTTTCCCCATGGTCTATATGCGTATGCATTATTTACTATGGCTTGGATAATGCACAGAAACATGATTATGCTTGTTAGTCTTGAAGCTTCTGTTGTCAATTTAAATATCTAGTGAGAATGCAAAAGCTGAAACTTTGGTGGTTTTTTTTTTTGTTTTGTTTGCAAAACATTTTTTCTAGTGCTTCTTAATAACAAAAATTCAGGTCTCTGAAGTATTCACTGCCAGACTATGTTTACCTAATCTCATATTTTTTAGCCAGCCAAAGTGAGGTATGTTCATATGTACTAATATTCAGGAGTATACCTTGTAATACACTTCTTGCCTTAGGTATAACTATTTCAAACAAAAAGACGAGTCTTTTCAAGCATATTGTTAAAATATGATCATTCCCTCACAGGAATGCTTTGAAGTCAAATGTTTATGCTTAGTTAGATTTACAAATGCCTAACACAAATACATCAGTTCCCAAGATCTATGTTATGCTTCAACAAAATGATTAGTTATGAAATTGTGCATTAATAAAAACAGTTGGTTCTCTTTGTAGCTCAACTCCCTTTGCCCTCACTCTATATACAATAATGTCAAATAGCTCTATGCAGTACTTTTGAATGACTATACTATACTATAATCATAATATGTGAATTTATATTATGCATGAAAGGTCATGGCCTGTGAGGAAGTCAGTTTCTTTTCATGCATGTACTCCTTAAGAGTTAGCACTTACGGAAGTGAAGCAAAAGGAAAAAAAACAGGCACTGCAAGGAGTGTGATCTAAAACTTTAGTCCTGTAAAAAAAGCACATATATAACAGGACATTTGGTGAATAATGGAAAACATACATAAAAGATTCCCATAGATCAGGGAAAATATGAATTCCAGTACCAAATAGAGGCCTGGATCTTGTAACCCAAATGAAAAAAAGAACTATATCATACCTCTATGAGGTTGCCCATGTCAGTAAATTCTGCAGAATTTACCTCCTTCATTGCTAGTGTAAGAGATGGAAAGATTTACATTTGCATCTGTTATTCAAAATACACTAACATCAGAACACCATGGAACTTGTAAAGAAAGAGCAGATCTAGACAGGACAGTAATTTAAAGATTCTGGCATGTTGTAAATGGTATCATTTTAAGAGAAATATTACACTTCTTGATTTGAGACATCAGCTAAAAATTTTGCACCATGGATATTTCCAGTTTGGAAAAGGAATTGATCATTGAATCAATATACTGGGTTTTGACAGTGCTGTTTATTTACTAGCAATTCACTTACAACTATTCTTGACTTCCCCAAGCACTGAATGAATAAAAAAGGAGACAGCATCCTTATTCACAGCCACAAGAATTCTGAGACTTTATCAGGATCAGTTCCCTAGGGGTTGTTCTTATTGCCTGATGCTTCTTAACAATATGCTATACTTTTTGTCATTCACAAGCCTTTGCAAAATAGTCACGGGAAACCCTGGATCAAAATGGTCCTTTCCTTAACCTTTATTTCAGTAGTGACATGAGCCTGTATTTGGAATAGGGCCTAGTACTATTTTAAAATTTTTTTGAAGCGTTTTTTATCATAATTTTTAATTACAGGGCAGCAGTTACACTCTGATGTATAACTACCAGTACCCCTTATCCTACTTAAAATAACTTCCTTCCCAGATACAGTTTAAAGAGCTACAAGTTTTACAGATCTTATTGAATCAAATGCGTGCTTTCATGTCATCCAGAAATGTCATCCAGTATGATTTTGTAGCAGCACAACTACTACATCTGCTGTTGTAGATGTCCCAGCCCTGGAAACATTCAAGGTCAGGTTGGACAGGGCTCTGAGCAACCAGATCTAGTTGAAGATGTCCCTGCTCATTGCAGGACATTTTATGGTTCTGTGATTCTATGATTCTTCACAGGCCAGAGGACATCCAGAGGTGAGATTCTTCTGAACAATAACCTGGGACCTAGAGAACAGCCGTGGTCCTGGCAAAAGATATCCAGGTCAAAGCACTTGTGAGGGCTGAAGTCACAGGGGAGTTGAAACTCTGAAATATTATGCAAGACTCCATTGAACAATGTGAGTGAGCAAGCCCAAATGTTCCTGGGTATCTGCAGGAGAACCATATACATATCCTGTAAGAAGTAGCTCATAGGGAGGTCCTGAGCCCAAAGCAGGGCTTGAAACCTTGTCTACCACATCTTGGAGAAGAATGGGAGGGAACACTTATTGGCCTTACCTGATGATGATTTTGTGTTTAGCAGAGAAGAGCAGGTTGTTTTCTTTGGGCAGCTTTGCAGAATAGGATCTGTGGCCTGTGGACTTCCCATAAGTTGGAAACAAACTAGGGTGCAAGAGCCAGCCATGAAGGAGGTAGTGACAGTGTTACTGCTGGCGTCCACCCTTGGAGAAGCTCAGGGTTAAGCACTGGTATTTTGTGGAAGAAAGAAATACGCTGACTCAAGTGGTTTGACTAATCCACCTCTTGTTTCTCCTGAAGACATCAGCATATTACTGTGGCTTGCAGTCACTCTCAGGGGCTCAGCCTTTTTTCCCATATACTGTTTTCCTAAGAAACCAAGGTTTCTTTCAAAATTTTGTCTCCTGCCTAAAAATTTTATGTAAGGGAGATATGCCTATCTTCCTTATCTATAACAGAAGAGATTTGAACTGTGACACATTCCTCTCACCCCTCATCTTCTGGAGATGTGTGGTCTTCATTTCACTCTTGTGGATCAGGCCTTCCTATCAGTTCAGCTGGTCTGTCATTTCCTTCAGGTCTGCAAGTTGCCCAGTCCTTCTCCTCATCTATTCCTCAGTTGAGTGGTATAAGACGGCTTTCATTATTCAGCCTGCTTCCAGCCTTACTACACACCCGTTTTTAGCTTTTTATGTTCTCCTCCATACTCTTGTTCCCCACATCAATGTCTCTTTCAATGGTTTATGAAGCTTATAAACCTCATCAAACTTCCCCTGTATGGCAGAGAGCTGGTCTGGGAGGTTGTTAGCCTCGTACCATTGACACATATGTGGTTTTCTAAATTCCTTGCAAACATCAACTGCAAAAGGAAATGTGTTTAAAAGCTGAAATGAGCACAGAACAAAAAGGGAAATGAAATTGCGTCCTGAGAAGGAATAGTCACCATAGGTCTCAAACAAACTACCAAAACTCCCAGGCAGAAAATACATTAACACTTTTGCACAGTTGAATCACTTTTCCCTTTTGAGGCCATATCTCAGTCTAGCACTTATTTAATAAGTGCATCAATTAAGCAGTAGAAGAATTTGCAGTACCTTGTCCCAAGATCCAGCAGAGGCTGGGTGAGACAGGAGGTGGAGGAATGACTTTTGTGGAGACCAGAGGGCGTTTATTTTTTTATTCACTGATAGCATAGCTCCTAAGTATTAAGGAAGTATTTCATGCTTGCTTCAGTGCCTCTTAGGGAAACCCCATCTCACTGTAGTACTGAAATGGAATATATGATTTGGTGAAGAGGCTGATGGGGGTACAGTGATAAAGACAGAGAGTCTGCAAAAGGTCAGTGGGTTTTTGGGTGAGAGCTAGGTGAAGAGGAGAATTTCAAATTCCTAACAGTAGCAGACTGGGTTTTGTGTGACGGAAGAGCTCTGGCAGGCTTCTCTGAGGACAGGGTTTGGGAGGAACTAAGTGTGGGGTGGGTATCTCCTCTCCCCTACTAATTCCTCTGCACCTGTAGAGCTCAGGACTTTCATCTCTTTCTTGCCCAAGCCCCCTACAAGCCCTCCCATCTCCTCTAACTGTGGTCTTCCTTTTTCTATCCTGCCTCTGACTTTTAGTCACCTTCTTCAGCTGGCCTCACACACTCTTCCAGGTTTCAGCTACAGAGCTAAAGAGGCAAAGGACTTGGACAGGGCCTACCCTTGCTGAGAAAGAGGCAGAACAAAGCTCATATTAGCTGACTCTTCCTTCCTCTCCACACTGCATCGTCAGGAGCTAGACTGCAGGACTTTCCCAGGTGTCACCCTCTTGGTACCACCAGGACAAATAAATGCCCTGCCGCCTAGGCATCTGCCTACTTCACCCATGCCTGTACCTGATCCTGTGAGTACTAGTCTTCAGAAATTTTGCAATGCACTGCCACACTATGACTATGAATTTGCAGCGTTAAAAGAAGGTAAACTTTGTTCATATGTTTCCTGTGAGACAAAGGTTTCATTTTAGTTGGTACTGGTGGCTTTTATACAATACTCTCAATAGTGCATTTAATTTTATTTTCTAAAAATACAAATTGTTTTGTAAACTATCAGGATAGGAATATATGCATTAGAAGCTAAGGAAGATTTCTCTTCCAATTATATAAAAATACATGCCCTCTTGATGTTTTGAATCTCTGGGTCATAGAGTTTTTGTTTCAAGCAATAACTTCTCTGGCACTTACAGTAATGTTTTAACCAAAACCATTAAAGTCAGGAAATAAATAAATGAAGGAAGGAAGCAATCGTATTTTTACAGGCAAATATGCACAAGTGCCAACTCCACAAAAATTAACTAGCAGATTTTGGGTCTCCCTGTGACTGGAAATGTGCCAGATAATTTGGCAGATAATGTGTAGGAGCAACACATCCTACTGAGGAAGAGGTAAGTGATATTCATTGGCTAAGGAACAGAAAATTCAGCTTGTAGCTAGTATAAAAGCTTACAAGAAAACATACTTTTACAATAATTTTAGTTTTCAAAGCAAATGCATTTCAAAAGCTCACATTCATATGCATACAAGGATAATACATGAATGAATAGCTATTCAATCATAGTTGCAAATTCCTTTTGCTTTTTATCTTTAGATAAATAAATATGACAGTTTTTAAATTGTGTTTCAGATAAACTTTGAATGTTCTTCCATTTGAAAGTTTATCAAAAGTAACACATAACAGTATCTAAATTACAGTGTTAACTAGATAAATCATTTGCTGAATACAACTGTATTTTTTTATTCCTTATTAGGAAATGAGCATATTTATGTGGTATAACATTATTCATGATCTCAATTTGTCAAAGGATTAAAACCAAATTATCATTACAATAGTTACTAGAAAGCAGTATAATATCTATTTTTAGTAATATATAAGCTTTGTTAATGTATTCTATTGGAAAATCTATGCAGATACTCTAATTATTTACTCTACTCTTTGTCATCTCATTTTAATTGTCTCCTTAGCTCTCATCCATCATTCTTCCAGAAAAGGCTTTCCTTTGCTATAATGAACCTAATTCTTTAACTTCCCCTTTACTGTTTTGATACAGTAGTTTCTCTTCTAAAACACAAAAGTAACGTACACTTCTTAAATTCTTGTTAAAATTAAAAATACATATCCAGATTTTTCAGAATATTCTCTAGAATTTTTAAAAGTAATTGAATATCAGGGGACTCAGAAATGGCTTCCCAAGGGACTCACATGAGGCTGAAAACAGGTGAGTCCTGTAGCTCTCCAGGTCATCTTTCTTGCCCTTCTTCAGGACAGATGCGATGTCTGCATTTTTCAACCATCAGGAACCCCTCCCAATTACTCTGACCTCTCAAAGATGATAGAGATACAGCAGCATCAGCCAGCTCCTCTAACACCCTTGGATGCATGCTTATCTGGGTCCACAGACTTGTGTATGCCCAGGTGGGTTAAGTGATCTCTTTCTTCCTGTGGATACTGCTTCACTCCCACAGGTTCTGCTGAGTCTCAAGCACCCAGGAGGCCTGAGCATACACCTTACCAGCAAAATTTGAGGCAAAGGCAGCACTGTCTACTTCAGCCTTTTCCCAATCCCTTTTCAATAGGTCCTCTGCCCTACTTAGCAATGGACCTACACTTTTCTTAGCCTTCCTTTTGCTAACAAGAATTTTAGAAAACTTTCTTATTGCCCTTCATCTCTCTTGCTAGTTTCAACTCCAGCTGAGTTTTGGCTTTCCTGACTCCATCACTACACATGCAGGCAATGTCCTTGTATTCCTCCCAGGAAGCCTGTGTCTGCTTCCACCTTCTGTGTACTGTCTTTTGGTGTTTGAGATCAGTGAGGAGTAACATGTTCATCCATGCTTCCCTTCTGCCATGCTTACATAACTAACTTTGTGCACATTGGAATGGACTGTTCCTGTGCTCTGAGGAGGCTGTCCTTGAAGATTAGTCTCCTGACTAATCCCCTTTTCCCTCTACAACAGTTTCTCATAGGATCCTACCAAGTCCCTGAAGTGGCAAAAATCTGCTCTTTTGAAGTCTGGGCTTGCAATTCAGCCGCTCACCTTGCTTACTGCTCTCTGGATACCATGGTCTAGCAGTTATTGTAGCCAAGGCTGTCTCATCCAACAGTTCTTCTTGGTTTTTGTATGGCAGGTACATCAGAGCATCTCCCCAGGTCAGGTCCTTCAACACTTTCATCAAGAAATTGCCTTTGATATGGTCCAGAAATCTGTATTGCCCTTCCAGCAGAAAGTGTGGTTAGAGTCACTGATGAGCACCAGGGCATGTGACTGTCAGGCCTTCTCCAGCTGCTGAAAGAAGGCTTCATCTGCCCGGTGTTCTTGACCATATCTGTAGCAGACACCTACTACAATTTTACCTGCACTCGTCTGTCCTCTGATCCTTGCCCACAAGCTCTCAACTACTCTGTCACTTGCCACAAGGGAAAGCTCCGTGCATTGAAGCCACCCGTCTACAAAGAGTGCAACCCTTCCTCCACGCCCACCCACACCATCTTTCTGAACGAGCCCACATTCCTCCGTTGCAGCACTCCAATCATGAGTTACACTACCATGTCTCCATAATCCCGATGAGGTCATACTTCTGTAGCTGTCCACAGACTCATGATTCCTCCTGGTCATCCCTCATGCTATATGCATTGATGTACGGGTATTTGAAATGGCCCCCAAAGTCGTTCTGCTTTTACACTTGCTTTGCATGGCTCAGGCTTTTATCTTTTCTGCAAAGACACTGTCAATCTCTTCACTTTCCCGACGCAGCCTGCTCACCTCTCCCTGCTGCTGCTCTGGCTCATGACTCATAGTGCACTTCCCATGTGAGAGGCCAACATTTTCCCAGCCCTGGAGAGATGACCTAGGCCTTCTCTTCAGCTCCAGGGCCAGGCAGCAATGTCCTAGCTGGACTCAGCTGCGCTAACTGGTGTGAGAGGGACTACATCTCTCTTTCCTGTTTCCTGTAAGCCTGAACCTCCCATCAGGGGTTCAGCACCTGGATCTGAAGCAGACAGAATCTTCCACAAGGAACCAGAGTGGATATCTATAGATATTTTATTATTACTTGACAAAAACCGTTACTATCACCCTATCCATGAAAAAGTTAAAAACTTTTTTAGGTTCACTAGAGAAGTCTTCTGTCTGCCTGTTAAACATAACTTAAATTAGTAGTTAGGGGAGATATAACTCTTAATCCATACATCTGTTGTTATACTCTCTTGAACTCAGCCTAAAATTTCTTACAAAACCTCATATTAATGTCATTATTAATTAGAACCAGAGCAAATAAAAATAAACTTATATAATTACATTACAAGGTAACATTATAATCATTAAGCTTCAACAAGAGCATAGCAGGATTTGTAAAACATAAGCATTTAGTGCTGGTCAGTGCAGTGCATGGACTGGCATTTCCTTTTTTATCAAGTAAAAAGGTAAAATTTATTAACAATTCTCTTATTTCCCTTTTTGGCAAAGTTAAAACATCCCAATAAGTCAAAGCTGTGAAGTTTCTCTCTGAGCCTGGAGGGAAAAGGATGGGTTGTCATGAGGTAGGCAGTAGCATCACAAATAAATGAATGAACTGTAAAAGAGTTAGTGAGACTTAATCTTATCCTCTTTCAGTTGTCTGTTCTTTCCAGAATTGTCATAGACAATAAATTTGAGATACAAACTATGCTGTAACTCTTGGGTAAGTATTCTTTTATACTTATATGTATTTTCTTGTTAAAGTTCCTGATATTGAAAAAAAAAAAATTGCAAAATTATTTGCCCATGCAAATCATCATTCAGGATTGAGGGTTTCATTGTGATGTCCTATGTCATATTTGAACCATATCAAATAAGAATTAAGCTCTTCATAACTTCTGCTTGCTTATTTGGTATTCCTTCCTAGAAGTGAGTACTCAGTAAAGTGATGTACTTCACCAGGAGGACTCCTGTGCTTTTGGTAGTGCCCCATGTTTTCAACTAGATAGCCCAGGTTACAACCAGATGGGACACAGCCTAGGGCTGTAGAAATATCTGTCACAAAGCACTTGACACAGTATTGCCTTATAAGTTATCCTGACTTTTGTGACATTTTTGGGGGAAGTCTTATATGTGGAAGGGTAGGTCAGAATTCATGCCTCTTCCATTCATATTTTCTTCCAATATACTGCCTTGCAAGACTGAGGTGAACAAGATTTTGTAAACATTTTTTAAAAATGGCTTTTCTTTATATTAACATACAAGCAAAGATAGTTGTTGATAAACAGGATTGCTTGCTGTTCATTCTTTCCATATTTAGAGATTCCCTCCTCAGATTGGAAAGTAGAACAGATGTGATGTGACATATAAACAGCTAGAGACGGTGAAGCTGAGAAATGTGAGCTGAAAAATGAAGTGATGTCCAAGCAACTACAAATCATTAAGAGTAATTAGGAAATGTGTACATTCAAAAACCCCATAATTAATTTGCAAGAAACTAAAGTACATTCATGAAGCATTGCATTCAAAACAAACAAACTAAGATTTAATCTCGCACATCTCCACATGCAACTGCTTCTGTGGAATAGAAAATTGAATAAAACATATAGTAGATTTCACATTTGTTCTTTAGTTTCTCCATTCGATTTCAGCTTGCTAGGTAGAATAGTGTGAGATTACAGTTTTCTTTGGATGCTTAGGAACAGTAGGTCAAACTAACCTTGTGAACTATTCCAAAAGTTTATAGCACTGAAACAGAGAGAGCCAGCATTGAAAGACTAAACCTTACATCCTCTTTTCAGAACACATTTGGCTAGCACCTCAGCTAGTCAAACAACTCTGAACTCCTAGTTTAGTATCTCTTTTGAATAAGCTTCTGAATGACCTTCTCTTTCTCTATTCACCAGAGAGAAGTCTAATAAAAAAAGTCTATTAAATTACAGCTTGTCTTTGTGAATACCTCCCTAAATGAGTTATAACAAGGATTAGGCTTCCAAGGCATAAAGTTTGGATTTATAGAGGAAACTTGTGCTTCCAGCTTGAAGGGAACCATAAAATAAATATCCATAACTGTATGGGTATCATAACATGACCCAGCAACACCAGTTTCAGTGGATAGTATGGTCTAAATAAACCACTAGAGTGATGAGATACAGCCTTTTAGATCATCTTCTAGGAAAGAGATTTGGTGAGATATTCAGGTAAAAGGTTTTGTACTTTGGAAAATTTCTAAGATGACCAAAAATGTTCTTCAGCAGTTGTTGTAGGGACATAAGGTATTTATAAGATGAGCTAAGAAAGTCAAAAGAAAGGCTACACTAAAATACAAAATATATTATTTATAAGGAAATGCTAGTATTCTCTAGCACTTAAAAATACTTCTGTATTTCTTTGAGGAATAAATACTGTGCATCAATTTGTCTGTGATCTGATTAAGTAGTGTTAGATGTATATGAGCAACTTACTCTTTTGGTTTGTAAAGAATAGGGCAGATGTTTAGGGCTCCTGATTTGCTAAGGAGAGGAAGTTTGTGATCACAGTGACTGGAAGGGATTGGACGGTCTGCTGCTTAACTTTTGAACTATCAGTTTCAGTTGAATTCCCAGTTCAGTCACTGCATGGTTCATCTTTAGTGCCTAATTCATTATCTTATGTTAGTTTTTCACACCATCTTCTTGTATTCAATTAATAATCTAAGGCAGCCAAACAGTGGTCTCTCATGCTTCCAATAAATTCTGCAAGTTGAAGATAGAAGATTTTCTGTGAGGCAGCAGTTGTAGATATTGCAAAAGATACTAGAAATTTAGAGATACAATGAGGAAAGGAAATAACCTTTATAGGTATAGACTACTAAATTTTCCACTGATCAAGCAAAATTATAATTTATAATTCAGTGGCACTTTGACTTGTCTGCAATGATAGAGGTGTCATCTGCTGCAAAATTCTCATTCAGACAAGTCTTACTGTTCAGTCAGTGACATTACGGCATCGTATCATCTGTGTTGACATCTCCATCTGTCACTGTGATGTTGTCTAGTCTCTTCTTACTCTCTAGTTTTTTGAAACTATATAACAGCAACTTGGAAACTATTTTAAATGTTAGCAGAAGCACAGACTGGAAAAATTTTCTTTGATTTTTGTTACTGGTTATCTTTTTTTTTCCTTCATCATCTTCCAGGTTCATTGCTTAGTAATTTTTAGCTTCCAAGTAGGTGACCCATCAGATCGCTGACCTGCCTTGTTTCCTCAGTTTAATGTCTTTACTTGTAGCTGAGAATTGTTCCTCCTGCTTACTGAAAGCACCTGTTGCTAAAATTTTTCTCACCTACCACTTCTCTCATCTCTCAGTAACTCAGTTCTTCCTCTCCAACTCTTTCAGCTGTCTATGAAATCTTTTCAAATCCTTTCATTAAGCTTCTGCCACTTCTGCCACTAGCTTATCACTGTTAGAGTTCTTTTTTTGCTCTGACCTCCTTTAATAGCCCACTCTCCACTTTCTTCCATCAGTACTTAGCACAGTCATTTTCTCCTATAGTTAATCAGTGCACCTGCTGATCTTGTTTAACTCCCCCTTCATTACAAGTCACCTGGCCAAAGTCATTACAAATTCACCTCTCATAACTATTTCCTCTCCTTGTTTTTCTTAACTTTGTGGAAAAATCAAACCAGATGACCTTGCTTTGTCTATTCTTAAGAGTGTTGCCAAATTCCAAGCCCAAACCCCAGTTTATCCTCAATATGCTTTGCTCTTTCATGGCAGAGGCAGGACAAGAGGAAGATTTGAAGAATGAATGTGTTTCTCTCTTTGCAGAAGACCTAACCTTCTTATTCCAAGACAAAATTGATAAAATGTTAAGTAACTTTCCTCTTCCCTTTGTCTTGCCTTCCCTCTCCTCATCGCAGATGCTCATCTGGTATCCTCCTAATCCAGTCTCATGCTCCACTGATTTTATCCCTCCACTTGATCTCTCTCATGACCATTATCTCTCCTGTTCCCTTCTCAGCCTTTCTCCCTCTCCTTTGCCTCAAAATAAAAGCATTTTTAATCACTTTGATATTTTTATACTAACAAGCTGTCCCAGTTAAGGTCCAGCTACCAGTTCATCTTTCTTTTCTAAGCTCATAAAAAAGTTGTTTAGAGTGCAAATGGCATGCTAAATCCTCCAGACCACTGCAGGTTCCTGACTCCACTGAAACCACTCTTAACTAGTGCCTTGATTCTAACTAATGACAGACCTAGGACTCCTTCATCAGTACCACTTGACTTTTTATCCTGTTGAATTTAATCTTAAAATATTGTCCTCCCTTTACTTCTGTTTTCTTTTCTTTTTGTTCATTTGTTCACTGTCTCAGTCACCAAAAAATGAAAAGTATAACTAAGAAGGCAAGGAGACCTGATAAATCATTGATCTAGCAAATAAGCATGCGAACGATGTCCTTGCAATACCTAAGATCAGGACTAGTCTCAGGAATGAATAGTAAAGTAGGTGGTTTTGACCCAGAATTTGGGACTACACCATTGCTTCTTGTAACACTATGGTAAGTTATAACATAAAGTTAAACTCTAGAGTGGCAGTAACATGCTTGGCTCACCTACTAGTCTTTCTATCATAAATGGGAGGAGCTTAAGGCCCTTCAGACTGAGGCAGTTGAAAAGGAGAAAGGGAAGTATGCTAAAAAAATCATGAAGAAACTTTCCAGGTAACAGTGCCAATACTCTCCATCTTTCTTTGACTCTGCTACACTAATGGAGGAGATAAAGGAAATTGCCTCTTCTTGAAGGGTGAAATATAAAATTATCTTTTCTTTTCTTTTCCTTGTTAGCTTTAAAACTCTGCTATAATGGGGCAACAGTGATTACTCTCTACATGATCTAGAGATCATGCAAGTAGTTAAGGAGGCTAGTTAATGTCTTAACTTCTTGCTACATAGAATTATGGGATAAACAGCCTGAATTTTTTTTCCTTTGCAATGTTCACAGAATATCTATACAAGAATTCAAGTCACAGAGGTTTGCCTTTTTAAAAAATGTGACAGAATACCTCCAGCAGGCATCTCTCACAGCCTGCTTAATAGTGTAGTGATTCCCATACTTCATAGCTTGTGCATGGCACAGATATGAGTTGTTGGGGTGGGTTGTTGTTGAATTTTGTACTGTAACACCTGCTTCCCACAACTTGAATATCTTACCTGCCTGTTAGGCTGGGATGAAAGTCTCATGTTCAAGCAGTTCTGTTCTGTGTGTGAGCTCACTGAATGGTATTAAACTCCAACCTGATACTGTTGCTTGCAGGCATGCAAATGATACAAGAACAGTTATTTTCATTCTTATTTCTGATTTCCCCACCCTCAACAATTCCTAAAGTTTTCATATGGAGAAGGGAAACTATACACAGTGGTAGTCATATATATAAAAATAAATCTTATTCTCAATTAATATAATGCATTACTAAACTGGATTGTGCTTGATATGCATGTTTTTCTCAGAAATCCTTGTGTTGATTAATATGTGTGATCATTGGGTGAAGTGCTACTTATTCTTGGTCTCCAAAATTAAAGTCTGTCAAGTTCTCAGATGATTACTATATTTCTGTCATAAAATAAAAAGGCCATTCAATATCCTAAATTGTGTTTGAAAAATTTTGAGAGTCTGTATAGTCAATTTAGTTATATGATCTGTCCGTGTACTCTCTTTACTGCTGTGTTTCATTAGAAATGCTTTGTGTTGGGATGAAATTTGCTGTTGTCTTGCACTCATTTCCCCATCACTTCAGTAGTGTGTTCTTAGGGAAAATCCACAAATTAACAAACTCTCACATCACACAAAATGAAACCAAATCCTGACAAGGGATGACGCTGGTGCCCAGTAGTAGATCCTTTGTATCTACTTGTTTGTATCTCCTCCATCAGTTGGGTTTTGGGTGGGCTTTTTTTTATTGTTGTTGTTATTACACCAATTTACTACAAGCAATACTGGAAAACAGATAGAAAACTAGAAAAAACTTGCAAACTAGCTAAACCTATCTGCACAAAATAATTTGCAAGGAGGTTTTTAGTATGAAATTATAGTACTCTATCTTCTTCTTCTTAAGAGATGAGCAGGGAAGATTGTATCTGCAGATAATGACTTCATTGTTTCATCTTAATGTACTCAAATGAACTATAGCATGGCTTCCTAAAAAAGTACAAAAAAACCTGGAGCCAGCTAATTAAATAATTTACTTTCAAGTGATGCAGCCAGTTTTTTTATAATAGAACACTTTAGATGACAAGGTTGACTTCCAAAGTTTTCACTTCAAAACAATCTTGTTTTGTGGTTTGTTTAGTGGTTTTGCTTTTTGATGGTGCAAGATGTAGTCAAATGTCCTAATTTCAACCATAGTTAACACTTTTTGCCTCAAGAAGGACCATGTTGCTAAAGCCTTTGTTTTTAGCTTTGCTAAAGCCTTTCAGTATACTAGAGACCTGGGAAACCAATACCACTTAAACATCTGTATTGATGAATGTGGTCTCTGCTGGTCAACATTGATGAATAATTTTACAGTTCAGCTGGCGAAGTAGTCCTCTAGTGTCTGAGGATTACAGGGCATCTTTCTTGAAGTCTTTTTGCTACAGTTCAATCAAATATAAAGATCTTAGCTTGAGTTTCATGACATATAGTTTCAACTGGATGTTATGTGTGAGGTCTGATCCTCTTTGGCTCTTCTCTCTACTTTCTCTTCTAGTGGTCTTGTTTTTAAGCTTGCTACAGCTTATGCTGAGTCATATTTAACAGACTAAACACAAAATCAGCAGTTCTCCTAGGTCAGAGGAACCCATTGCAGAAACCAGAATCACAAAGTGGCTGAGGATGGAGGCAACTTCTGGAGACCAACCCACATGCTCAAAACTGAGTCAACTACAGCAGGTTGCTCAAGACTGTGTCCAGGTGAGTTTTGAATGTCTCCAAAGATGGAAATTCTACAGCCTCCCTGGGCAACCTGTTCCAATGCTTGACCACGCTCACAATAAAGATTTTTTTTTTCCTTATATTTAAATGGAAGTTGCTGTATATCAGTTTGTCCCTATTGCTTCTTTTCCTCTCACCAGGTACTATTGAGAATAGTCTTGCTCCATCTTCTTTACCCCCTTTCATCAGGTGGTTATACACATTGGTAAGATCCCTCCTGAGCCTTCTGTTCTCCAGGATAAACAGTCCTAGTTCTCTCAGCCTTTTCTTGTTATAACAGATGCTCTAATCCCTTCATTATCTTTGTGTTCTTTCACTGGGCTTGCTCTAATATGTCCATCTCTGTCTTGTCCTGGGGAGCTCAGAACTGGACACAGCAATGCAGGTGTGTCTCCCCTTTGCAGAGGGCAGTAATCACTTCTGGTAATGCTCTGGAAGAGCTGACAACACTCTCTATAAAGCAGCCCAATATATTGTGGCCTTATTTTCTGCAAGGACATATTGTTGGCTCATGTTCAACTTCTTGTCCACTAGAACATCTAGATCCTTTTCTGAAAAGCCTGGACTGGTGTCTGGCATGCAGTCCTCCCCAGGTGCAGGAGTTTGCAGTTCCTTCTGCTGAACTTCCTGACATTCCTATGAGCCTGTTTCTCCAGCCTGTTGAGGTCCCTCTGAATGACAGCACATCCATCTGGTTTATCAACCGCTTCTCCCAGTTTTGTATTATCTGTAAATTTGCTGAGGGTACATTCTGAGCCACCATCAATGCCATTAATGAAAATGTTAAACTGTTTTGGACCCAATTTCAACCCCTGTGGGACACCACTATTGCTTGGCCTCCAGCTGGACTTTGTGCTGTTGATCACAACCCTTTGAGCCTGGCAGTTTTCAGTCCACCTCTCTGTCTGCTTATCTAGTCTCTACTTCCTCAGTTTGTCTGTGAGGGTGTTGTGGGAAAGAGTGTTGAAAGCCTTATTAAAGTTGAAATAAGCAATAACCACTGTTTTCCCCTCATTTGCCAAGCCAGTAATCTTATTTTAGAAAGGAGAAAGTGTTTTGGGACAACAGGCTGTGGGAGTGAAACAGCAGATTAAAAATCATCAGTTAAATGTTTTGGCTCCTTCTTGTGTCCTTTTCAAAAATATGTGTCAAGAAGACATGCTATTTGTGAATGGTAAGAATTATTGGCTGAATTCAGCAACAGAATGCAAATTATTCTATTTTTAAATTGGCTTTAAGTCTCCATACTGAGCTCTGGTTTTATATTCTTAAAAATTCTTGCTGCTCACTGTTGAGAAATAGGCTACTGACTACTTTTAGTCTTTTCTTTCAGAGCATACTAGCAGTGTTTCTCCCAAAGCATTTATAAGTAGAGAAGGAAAATATAACCTTGATTATTTTTTTTTCCACAAGTGGCCTCTGATGCACTAGCACAGCATATACAGAGAGATTCTACTGCTTAACCAAACCTTTTGTTTCATGTGTTTTAATCTACTCTTTGACAAAAGCACTTTTAGAATATTTTCCTTCTGTGCTTGTCCACAAGGAGATTTTACAACCTTTCTAAAGAGTGTACAGCTCCAAGAGGCAGGAAATGTGAATTCCGTAATGTTCAAGGGGAAAAATTGGATTCCACTGAAGTCACTGGCTGAAAAAGGCAGTTTGGGATGTTGTTTGCAAGCTAAAATTAGATCACTTAGAAAAACATTAAAAGGAGAGAGTGATTAAACAAATCAAACCCAAACAAAATATCGTATCTGAAAAGATTTGCCAATCTATCATTTACCTATCTGTATTAAATATGCACAAATCAAATACGAGGCAGATGCTAAAGATTTTTATTTCTCAACCCTGACTAATACTAGGAGCACTGCAAATACCTTCCTGCCCTTTGCTTCCTACTCTCTGTTTTTACAAACTAGAAAACAGGGCTGAAGCTGTCAGAGCATATCAGGTTATTTGATGGCTGGCTGGTCAGTTTGCATTCTCTGAGTGACAATGTGTTGGCAGCTGTCGTCTGATCAGGAATGGATGAAACAAAAACATGTGTTGATAAAAAGTTGCCCTGTCAAGCCATGTGTGGTATAAGCCTGACTGTTTTCATGAAGAAAATAGATCTGATTACAAACCTTACAGCAATAGCTCTCCTCCTTTCTGAATCTGTTTACAGTTGTGTACACTGGAAGCGTGCTAAGGACCTGATTTTTAGGTGTAGTATTTTATTGAATGCCATTGGAATTTGGTACATAAAACTGCTAATTTCAAGATCCCAGCTGTATTTTTTAAAAGTTGCAGGAGGATTCTCTGCATGGGACAAGAAGTCTGTAGGAGTACGTATGGCTTTATGTGATACATATGACACAGGACCAGGATACAGATACAGCCTTATCTTCTTGTAAAGTTAAGGTTTTCTAATTTTGCAATTTAAAAATATTTTTTTTTATGTCTAGTCGTAGTTGTATCACAGTTGCCTATTCTAGTGTAAAAGTGTTTAATGCTGCCTTTATAGATGAATGTGGCTGAGAATCCTCTGGGACATATTAATCAGAAAAGGTAAAACAACTTTGGGTAGACATCAGGGAGATAGATCTGCAAATAGTTTTGCAGACTTAACAGTTATTTAAGATTAAGTACTGGAGAAAAAGTTCTTGGAAATTTAAATAGTAAACTTAAAGATGTGCAAATTCTGAATTTCCATCAGCAGAATCACATCTGTAAAAGAAAAAAGAATTGTGAGATTTGCTGTAGGTACTGGGCTGCTCTTTTAGAGGGAAGATAGGGAACCTGGTAGTCAACACCATGAGATAGTCAAGGAGTCACACTGAAGTCTAGCCTTGGTAGAAAACATGGCTTTCTAGATATGTAAAACATAGTTTTCTATTGATAGTTGTAGTAGCTGTGGAAAAAGGGCAGGACACACAGACATAGCATACATGGGAAGGAAGTAGCACTTTAAAGTTTAAAGAATAGAATAAAGAAGGTAATTTCAAATATTATTTACACCACATGCGCATCTTGGAACACCATTTCTTACCTTGTACCTTAGTATTATACTTGGAGTATGCTCGCACTACAAATACTTTGCCAAAAAATTGGGTTCCCAAAACAATCTAAATTGTAAGTATAAAATATAAGACTATGCCTGGATGTGGATTGATGGGAAATTCCAGGTGATAATGTTTGTCAGTGTAATGGGCAGTTGCTTTCACATTTAAACCAGCAAAAGTGAACATCGGGAACAGTAACTTTCAGAGAGGTGGTCCCACCATTTGATTAAGCTGTTGGCATTAGCTTATCAAGGAGTAGGAAACATGAAAATACAGTTTGTGCCACCAGGAAATGATAAAGGCATTTTTTCCAAATCCAGATGAAAAATGTTGAAACTGTGTAATGCTTTGGTAGTCTGCGCTGAGATCAAAGATGAAATAATTCATGTACCATTACACCAGTACAGATGTGAAAAAGAGAAGTGCTACTTGTGGCAGGAGGTATAGAACTGCAGAATTTCAGTTGTAAGTGTGATGGAAGGATGACGTTCATGTCTGTCCTATAACTACCGCTGTGGTGCAGCTGAGTATGAGGGCTGTGCCTGAGTACACACCCTGTACAATTAGGTTAATTCCCTGGGTATTCCAAGAACTCCCCATCTAGTCATCACGTAGATAAGACACTAGGCTGACTTGAGGCAGAGTGACTCACTGAAGTTCTAGCCACTTTCATAAGAAATACTTGACTAACTGTTATTGGACCTCTCCAGGTGGGAATTTTGGGCAGTCCTGAAGATTCTCTCAGGCTGCCGCTGATAGGCCTTCCTTTATTCTTAAATGTGTTGACTGACATCCTGTGTGGAGAATCTGGCAGCCCCAGCAACACCACCAAGTGGTTCCTGCTGATCAAACTGTGCTGTAAGTAGTCAGTAGAAACTTTTCCTGCAGATGTAGAAACAGTCATGCAGGACAGTTGCCTGTACATAGGTAAGGTATGTAGAAGATTTTTAACACATAGCTTAAGATAAGCTGTAGGGATGGATCATGAAGTCATGGAGGACCACAGGTCAGCTGGGTGTAAGAACTGAGCAAACCAGCAATTTGGAGAGTCTCATCCAGTCCAGCTGAAGACTAAGCTGTGAAGACCCTTGCAACAGAGGCTCTCCCAAAACCAGGGATTTATTATTTAGTCATCTACTGCTGGTGATTCTCAAAGAATCAATGTGATTATATGTGATGATATAATGATGATTAAAACATCCTGTGCTGTCGTGAAGTATCTTCCGAAGCAGTGATCGTTTGGCACATCTAGTTTTTAATTAAATTGGCACTTCCTCTAGTATTTACAGGCAGATATGTGTCCCAAAATCATGCAAAATGAATCAGTAACTACCTATACATTTCTGATTAGACTGGCAAAGCACTTCTTTTCAGACACTGACTAAAGCTTCTCTGGCATTTGCCACCTTTAAGGATCTAAAATGTAGACTTATCTAATGGATAGCATAACTGAAGAGACAGCTTCTTTCATCTGTTTGCAACTTGGTTTCTTCCCTGAATCCTACTTCTAAAAAGAACTGAGCTTCCACATAGTAGCTGGTATTCCAATTTCCTGCTGCTGCTGACATTAGAAGTTATCTTTATTGGCTTTCCTGGAGAACCATGCTCTAGTCTTTGAGAAAGCAGCACAGGTTCTTCAGGGTTCAAATTTCCTCTAATGTTCAGTTAAATGCCTGCCTTTGTTTGTGTGACAGATTTATTCTACCTGTATGTTATCTTTTTCACCTTTTCTTACTCTCTAACATAAGTGGCTCTTCAATAACTTAAAGATTTCTAGTTCAATTCTTTGAACAAGACTAAGAAAGTGGAAGATGTGAAATAGCTTGCTCTCTGAGCAGTAATACTTGCAGGTCTGTCACTTTTCTCAAGCTGGAAAATGCATCTTCTACTTAATTTGCCTGGTAATCACATTATCAAATACCCTTTAGTCCTAATACATGTCTTCTTTGTAGACATACCACCTTAGAATTAATTCTAATGTAGGTTTCTTAAACTCCTGATCTGTCAGCAATCTTCAATAATCAACCTGGCTAACTGCAAAAGAGCTGAAACAATAGCTCTGTTTGTGCTGTGTGTACATCCTTGGAGACAGAGCTACCTCTGAGGACTTGAAGTGTAGTGCAAAGCATAGGTTCAAAGCTTTTATATCTACATTACTACAGGAATAAAACCAAATTTATAGAAAGCTAACCAATATCCATAGAAATGTTTTAAAGACTCAGCTGCCACACAGATCCATCTAGCCCTTCATATTGTTTTCCATACTGTCCAGTTTTTGATTCACCATATTTTATTTACTATTTTGAGAACTGGACTAATGTTTCTAAAGAACTGCTTGTGATGATTCCCAGATCTTTCTTCTAGTAGTTACATGTCTAAATAATTAATTCTAAATTGGGTGGGATGAAGTCTATATTTGGAGGGTTAAGGGGTAGTATATTTAGGTTTCCTTTTTTCTTCCTTTTTCTCATTTCTGTGAGACACTTACAGCCTCTCCTACTCTGGTTTTATGAACCAGATCATTTATCTGTTGACTTTAGTAGTATAGGGTTAAAATTCTTAGAAAGAAACAAAATAAAAGTAATGCAGATTAGTATATCCATGAGGATACTTTCATATGGAGATAGGTGAAAATGTCATTTTTCAATAAAATTATTGAACAGAAACTTATCAAAAGGCAGCATGGTTTAACAAATGACTAATTTTCTAATCTTAAGAAAGAACGCATAAGAAAGCTACTAGTCCAGGAAACTATTTGAATTGTTGTACCTTCTTGTTTTATCGATAAAATTGGGCTGGCTACAGAACTACATTCTTCTTGATTTTTAGGGATTAAGTATATTCCTTATTAAGTATATTCCTTATTTTGTAGGTACAGTTACTCTTGGAGGTCTGACACTAAGAATCCCAGAATGAACACAGCAAGTGCTTGCTCATCTGCTTTAGCTCAAACATATGCGGATCCTTCTGCATCCACACTGCTGGTGATAAGCTATGTAAGAAATTCACAGTATATCTCTGTTTAAAGTTATATTTCTATATCATTGAGCTGAATCCTTGTTTTTTTGCACTCCCCTAAGGCAGTGCATTGATGTGAATACACTGATAAGAATGTGTAACATGGATTAATTTATAGAATAACTGACAGCATACCCTATACCAAGGCCTGCCTTGTCAAAACCAGCCCTAATCATGGTATTGATGATGTAAGTATTAAAATAGTTAATAAATTCCCTAAGCTGTCACACTATGATCTTTTCTATCTTATAAATAAAATACAATAATATGATAAATGTCAAGTAAACTCTGGATTTCTTTAGCTGAAATGATTAGTGGAAGCATTCATTAGATGAATAATTGAGCTTTAATAAGCTACGGCTAAAATGTGATGCATGAAGGAAACCTGCAGAATTTTGGAATGCATTTACATTGTCAATCTTCAAAACTGCACCTGATTCTTTACCTGGATGCAGAATTGCTGTGATACAAATGACAGTCCCAACCCATAATAATCAGAGCTGAAGTAATTTTAAATTGCATTGAAAGTAGAAATACAGATTTTGATTATAACATTTAAATGTAAGAAGAGAAGTTCTTTCTGAGGGGTCATGTCTGTCTCTTCAGCTTGTGCGCTATGGTCCTTCAAGGGAGGTCACTAGTGAGAGGTGCCCCCTTAGCCTTCATGAATTTATAGCCTTTTCAATCAGCTATGGAAAGCTTACTGTGAAAAACAAGTTTAAGCAGGTAAATGTCAAATTTCTGTGGATTTCCTCTCCATCTCTGAATGAAAGAATTTGCTTCTTTAGAAAAGAAAGTAAGATAAAACATACTGGGTAACAAATTAAAAGAAAATAAAGTAGTGACAGAAGTAACATCAAGAAAAAGTCAAGAAAAAGCAGGAGTATTCACTACATTCATTTCTGTGATAGGTACACATTCACAGAAAAAAATTTAATGGCAGGTGTATTAAGTGTACTTTGCTGAGGGTAAATGTAAATAAATGGATTTATCTACTTGGATAGTAGGTTCTTTACTAAGTTATCATGTATGCTAAACTGCCAAGGAACCAACTTTTAACTAGCTCTTTACAAACATGCATGTCTATACACACAGACAATTAAGAGCTAGTACCTGTTTTTCATTTTATATACACAGTCACCTCTGAAAACTTTTTTTTTCCTGCAGGGTCAAGATGCTAAATTTTGTATAGTATACCTCTGTACTAATTTGTCCAATGGTTGAAAATGGAGGTCTAAGCAGTAACTTAGGATTTTTCAAGTCTGGAAAAACAACACTTAAAACACTTCAGCCTGACAATGAATGCCATTCTTTAGGGAGGATTTCATTAAAAGACAGTTGGCCAGATCCACAGCTGGAATTAATTAGAGATGGATTTGTCAGTAATTTGGCCAGATGTGTCTCAGATGAACTCTCCAGCTGAGGATGTTCCTCCACCTATAGCAATCTATCTATGATTCACCAAAATGATTTAGCAACATAATTGCTATGTTCTAGGTTTCTTTCAGCCTTTGCAAGTTTGTAAGAGTCTCTTTTGTCTTACATCTTTTTAATGGCATTTTTAGGCTTTCTTATATGTAGACCCTTGTGCAAACACAAATAACTTTTATGTTCCAACAGAAAACTCTTTATATTAAATCCTCTGTGAATGGGAGGTGCTGCAGTTAGTGCTGGAAAATTAAAATATTGGTCTGGTCAGGTTTTGCCTGGTTTCCTACCTGTGGAGTTCCCTAAATCTTTTGTGTATAGAGCTCCTCTAAAAGTTATGTAGGGTTGTTGTCATGTCTAATGCAAATTTTATCTTCAGTGACAACACAGGAGAGCTTTACAATTTATATAAGGAATACTTTAATAGCCATTTATATTGTAAGTGTGTTTATGTAAGTTTAAACAACAATAAGGCAGTGTTCCTTAAGAAACAAAGTGCTTTAACATGTTCTCCACAGTGAACCACACACATGTGCAATGTTAAAATATTACAGGACATGGTATAAGCCATATGCTTAAGCATTCACCAAGCAGCAACTAGTCCCTGACCAAGCCCCTCAATTCACCTTGGAACTGCTTTATTATTTTCTTAATTTTGTTCTATTAGTTATAGAGAACAAAATGTCTAACACCAGAGTTGAACTCTGGTCATTTAGATTAAAGCTAAATTACGTTAGAATAATACAAAACATATACTAACAAAGTGCCATTCCCCCAAATTAGTATAATCTAATATTATGAACTAACACTCATAGCATGCTGTAGAGTTGTAAATGTCTAGCTTTCTAAAGCACCACATCATAGAGGACTAACCAGATTGTCTAGGTAAAAGACCTGATTTCAAAAAGGTTTTAAGGACCTTTGTTCAAGACTGTGAATATGTATCATTGGAACTCAACAACTTGTTTCCACATCCTATCATATAAAATTCAGGTGTTCTTATTGAACATTTCCATATTTATAAAACAAGTGCTTTACAGAGATTTTTAAAAGATATGTTCCTTTCCCAGAACTTTAATGCTGTCAAGTGGATGCAATGCCATAAGAAATAAAAAGGTAGGAAAATATATTCCGAGAATTAATTATTGTGTCTACATGAATTTCTGCCTGAATATTTTATGTTCATGTGCTTATCTGTTGTGTGGTTTTTTTAATGAATGAGGAGTTGCTAGCATGGCAGCAAAGGACGGCTATGACACATGGTGACAGTTCTTCATTAGATTTTCCTGAAATGTAAGGCTACTTGGGAATATATAAGGGTGCATTTTTTAACATTCTTATTTCCCATGAAAGATGTCACTTGTGCTCCTCTCAGAGTGAAAGACACAGGTCAGAATTGTGGCCTTTGGTAAACAAGGATTATATTTTCCCTTGAGATATGCTCAAACCAAGCTCTCTAGCTGTATCTGAGCTTGAGGAGGTGTACTCCACAGTCCTGATTCCCCATTTGGTAGGAGCCTAAGTGTGGTGTAGAGTCAAGGGTGCACTTTTGGATTTCATCTTGACATGCAGTCAAGATACAATTAAATTGTCAATCTGGACCCAAGTCTCCATCAAGTTCTTCTTAGTCCATTGCTGAAATGTAGCATAAATCTCTAGGAGAGATTCTAGTCCTTCCTGATTACCACTGGAGTATCTAAGCACCAGAATGAAAGATAAAGGTGTACACTGTGCTCTTCTGAAATTTCTGTGAAATATAGTATTTATGTTTCGCTTAGGTTAGGTGTTTGTGCTTCCTGTTCATTTTCTTGAAATGCTTCTCTGTAACAGAAGCAACTTTAGATATATATTTCAAAATGTTTAAACATGTATTGAACTTTCTGTTTAGACAGAATATTAATGTTTCTG
The DNA here is from genome assembly GCF_947461875.1 of Haliaeetus albicilla. Taxonomy (NCBI): domain Eukaryota; kingdom Metazoa; phylum Chordata; class Aves; order Accipitriformes; family Accipitridae; genus Haliaeetus; species Haliaeetus albicilla. Next base: position 33,509,807 of record NC_091485.1, on the reverse strand, counting down.
AAGATCCTTTCACCACTTTATTCCTGCTGCAGGTTTTGGGTGTCTTAACGTCTTTGGGATGTTTTAGGACATCCTACATCACAGCAAAGTGAAACCACATGATGTAATGTGGGCACATGTTGCAAAAGCAGAAGGCTCTTCTTCAGCAGCCTCCAGTACGCTCCTAACTCTGCAGTTTGCAGAGCTACTAATCTAGATGGGAGGCTTACAGGTGAGATGCATCCTGTGGCAGAGCAGTGGAAGAGTCCCTCCTTTCCCACATGCTCTCTAAGCAAGTAAGAAGCATTCCCAGAATGAGGAGAACAGACACAATCTCTCTCCATAGACCATGTGTAGGGTAGCATACCTTGTGGCTGTAGCTACAGTTAAAAAGTTCTTAGGTTAAATGCTTGATGTCTATATGCAAACAGCATAACTCAAAGCAACCCTGCTTCTGGTAAGTAGATTCCCCATCTTTAACCTAGCTTGTGGAAACAGTGTAAGTTTAACTGTATTCCAGACTGGTTTATGGAGCAGATTTTCTCACGTAATGAATGTTACCTTACTTGAGACATTTGGATTGCATGATGCTACTTACACTTCCAGTATTTATCATAAATGACTAATCCGAACTCCAGCTTCTCTGTCCATAATCAAAATGAAAGTTTTTTAATTCCAAATATGAAGCTTACTCCTTCTGCAGGAAACCAACTGTAATGAGTATTAGTGTACAGGAGTGTTGGTTTGGCATATCTCCATATGGCATTAATTTCCGCAACTTTTATCCTAACAGCCATATTCTGTGTTTTAACATCTTTCAGGTGCTAGGCTATCTTTACAAGAATACCCATATTAAGTGTAAGAAATTTATTGTGAACACTTAAATTGGATGCTTAAATAAAGATTTTTTTTCCTAGCTTGACAGGATGAAAAGGTGTTTGAATTGGTTTATAGTTCTGAATTGTGCATTGTACAATTGTATTCAAAATACATATCTTTTAACTTTTAGATGGTATATTTAAGTTAATAATAGACATGCATGATTTATGCAGTGCCTATATAGGACTGTAGCTAATTTTTAGACTTCAGTCAGATACCCTTGTTTCCTCTTCAGCTGAAATTAATATAAACAGCTTCTGGGGAAAAGACAGAAAATGCGCATGTAATATATACTACCTAGTGTTTTCATACATATTGGAAACTTGTGTGTATATTTTTTTAAGTATGTATCTGTATGCATTATCTATCTTAGCTACTTATAGAGGAGAGAATCTTTTGAAGCCAGTTAAGTTTAATGTCCTCTTGAATAAACTGCAAAACTGACCTTTGTTTAAATAAGTATTTCATAGGCTATTCATGATTTATACACAGAGATTCTGATGAGTAGGTGGAATTAGACTTACAGCTTTTTTTTTATTTACAAAGGAGGTCACTTTATGTGTATAGTTACTTTGTTTATAAGACAATCAAACTATATGGATATTTTCTGCAGTTTTATTATATAGTAGTAAAGAATAAAGGCTGTCGTTTTCTTTTAAAGGGCTCCATTTCTAAGTGTATATTAAAGGACTCTGCTGTGTCAATAGACATATATCATATATTTGTGTGAATAAGACATGAAATATGCCACATATGGAGAAACCTCATCAGATTTAAGCAAGCATTAAAATGACTTCTCCAGACCCTACAGAGTCTCTCCAAGTTTTCTGAGCAGTTAAAACTGTTTTTAATTGTTTAATAGAATTTTAAAGCAACTATGAGAAAGTTATCTTGAATATATATTGTATCATATTTAATCCTTCTTGACTGATTGTCGTTTGCCTTAATGCTACGAATTTTTGCAGTACTGTTTTTAGTATTCTGATTCAGTCCAAAACTTCAATTTACTCCTGAAAAGCCTTTTGAAACTTCTCCAAACCAGGAATCCTGTAGTTTATCTAACTCTAGTTGGAGATCTGTCCTTAATATCAAACTTTAATCTCCTTTGTTGCAAATTTTGTAAATTATTGCTTGCACTGTCCTTGGGGAACATAGACAACAGTTGATCATTGTCTTCTGTAAGGAAGGGCATTATACTTATTTGAAGACTGTGATCATGTTCCGGTTCAGTCTTTACTCTTCCAGACTAAACAAGCTCCATTATTTCAGCCTTTCCTCATAGGTCATTTTCCACACCTCTTATCATTTTTATTACGCTTCTCTGGTCTCTATCCAGTTTGTTTACATCTTTCATAATGATTCAAGCCTGGTCTGTGTCCACTAACAGGACCATATTCTTCCTAATTTAGTTAAGACCTGGTTTTAAACAATAAGGACTAAATGATTTGATCACAAAGTGACTCAGGTGTAAAACATGTTTGTGTGAGAGCTCTCTCTTAGTTACTAGGCCTAAAACAAGGCTTGCAGAATTTTGTTAGCCAAGACAAAAAAAATGCATGGTTTGTAACACATGGGAGTGATTAAACTAATTTGGGAAAAATCGTGAGGTTCATTCTGTCATTTCTGACTACCTCTGTCAGACAGGAGATGTCTACACAATTTTACTTCTTTTTTCTAAAAAGTGATTGACATGGTACTCCTGACCTACTGCAATGCTTAGGATCCGCTGCTTAAATACAGACAGAAACAGTTGTTGTCCAAATGTTATAGCAATCACTTTCTCTGCAGTTCTAGACAGTTATGCTTTGCTTTTTAAAAAAATAACACTAAAACTCTATTATAATTCAGTGTAAAATCATAGACTTCACAGCCATGCAGTTAAACATTGCCTTTGACCAGATATAAATGATAAGCAAATGAAGTATAACTTGATCTGGCATTTGATATCTGTTCAGAAGAGTGAAATAATGGAGGCAACTTGTGTCTAGAGAACAAATCTTATGAGGAGCAGCTGAGGGAGCTGAGGTTGTTTAGCTTCAAGAAAAGGAGGCTGAGGGGAGACCTTATCGCTCTCTACAACTACCTGAAGGGGGGTTGTAGTGAGGTGGGTGCTGGTCTCTTCTGCCAAGTAACAAGCAATAGGACAAGAGGAAATAGCCTCAAGTTGTGGCAGGGGAAGTTTAGGTTGGATATTAGGAAACATTTCTTCACCAAAATGGTTGTGAGGCATTGGAACATGCTGCCCAGGGAAGTGGTGGAGTCCCCATCCCTGGAGTATTTAAAAGATGTGTAGATGTGGTGCTTAGGGACATGGTTTAGTGGTGGTCTTGGCAGTGTTAGGTTAATGGTTGGGCTGGATGATCTTAAAGGTCTTTTCCAACCTAAACCATTCTATGATTCTATGAATATCATACTGCTGGTGCTCAAGAATATACAAGATTTTTTTTTCTCTGAAATCAGAAGGTGTCCTTCAACTTTAAGTGTTATGTTGTCTAGATTCATTTTGTTCCTCTTGCATGGAATTCACTTCTAGGTGGAGGGATATTTTTCCCTTTGGTGTTATCCATTTAGTTTACAGTTTCTTATAGAAACTGTAGAAGACTGTAGAATTTTATTGAATCATACTTGTTTAAAGGTTGGGGTTTAAAGCATGCCTATATTAAGCATGCCTCCACCAGTAAACTAATTGTGCAGAACTCCAAACAATTCCAAGACTTCAGTTTACCAGAAGTGAGCATCCCCTGTACAAGTATGCGGTAGATAACACCTGGGTACTGCAAAGTGTAACTGCCTGTGAGCAAGAAGCTACTTTGGTTTTGATGTGCCGCTATAATGTTGTGTGCAGTTTCGTCCTGGTGCTTGGAGCAGCTAACTGTTGGAAATGTATTTGTCTGCTTTCCTTTTTTGGTGACTGCTTAGTAAGAGCTGCTTGTAACAGATGATAACACACAGTGAATTTTTATCCAGGAGATACACTTTGGATTGAGAAATAGTTATCAGTCATCTCTCTTTTCCTCCCTACATTTGCTACATCCTAAGTCCTCCTCTTCTCTGTATCCATATCCCCCTGGTACTTTCCCAAACAACTCAGCTACAGATTGCATACTGCTCAACTACCAGTATCCTCTCTCCCAAGCACTTGCTATCTCTCAGGCCTTTTCAAACCTCTTTCTTCCTCAGAAGACTTTTGTGCACACATAGTTTCAGAGTACACCTCTGTACCCACAATTCTGAAGAACTGATCTGATGGCTTGTCTTCAGCAGGTTGCTCAGAATCCCAGCCTGGCTCTCTCCTAGTCTGTGCTAGCTAGTGGACAGCTGAGGGGGTACCCATCCCTGACTTACCTGCCTCAGGGAAAAGCTGCACTCCTTTCACAGAAGACATGTAGCAGACCACTAGGAGGAGCAACAAAATAATTTCACGTTCTTTAGACCTTACATCTGTCAGACTGCTCTGGTCAAGTCCAATGGTCAGTGCAAATTGCAGCCAGGAGCTGGGAAGGGGGACAGAAGGGATTAATGATTAGCAGAACCAATAAAAATAATAGAAAAGAAAGGAAGGGAAGAAATCTGGAAATTGAACTGCATTGTATTATTTTTTTAATAATTACTGATTACTTCTTGTTTGATATTTCTGGTCTTTATCATTTTACTGATTCCTAAGTCATTACCATTACTTTTTATATAGACACAAGTATTTAACGTCCAGCTGCTATCTACTAATAAATATGTATAAGCTATGGGACATGATTTTTTTTGCTTCTCTTCCTTAAGCAATCACTTGAGAAAGTGATGGCATGAGAAAGCATGACTAAGGCAGGGAGTCAAAGGGTTTTTATACCATTTTAGTTTTGCAAATATTTGAAGAAGGCTACTTTTCCCCCTGGTCTCCAAAGCTCAGCTTTTGACCTGTGAGGCTGGTAGATTCCTCTGACTGCTAGATCCAGTGTTTTATGTCATCATTCCTAGCTCCCCTTATGTTCATACTTGTTTGTGCCAGGCTTAATATGCAATGTGGGTCAAATTCAACTGAGAACAATTACTTTGGTAGCATGTCCTTGAAAAGAAATCTTTCTTTTTTTTCTTTTCTTTAATAATCATACCTAACTCTGATACTGTACTTTATTTGTCTGGTGATTTTTTGGTCATCTTTAATATATGTGTCTGCAATACTGGTACAGCACTGACAGTTACTTAACAAGTTACACATCTTTTTCTCTGTGCCCAGTATAGCATGGGATTCAGCTTGAGACTGACAGCTGAATTTAGCTTTCCAGAGCATGATAGCTGTCTGGGCTTCCAGTACTGTGGAGATGTAGTCACTCTCAATGAGGTCTTAATCTTGGGCTGAATCCTACCCCTAATCTTATCTTAGTTTTGAAGCATTTGCTCTGTACTTGCTGAGACTTTAACTTGAAAGCCATTCTTAAGCTGATGAATCTTTTCACTAGGAAAAAAAAGTTAAACTGATGGAGAAGAGAAAGCTTTGGAATTTCCCTGCATTTAGACTAGGGATGCAGAGGTTATATACCCAGACCTCTCTCAAACCCATAAAATTAGAATAGAAAACTCCTGCCAAGTTCTCAGAGCATTTTGGCATTTCCCTGCTCAGTCAAATCTGCAAAGGTAAGTTCAACTATGGAGGAAAAGTCTAAAGGCAGTATCTCAGTCATCCACCCTCAGGAATGGTGGTATGTTTCACAATTTCAGTGGAATGTATCTGTTCATGATACTTGTTTTTTACAGTGTCATCTAAATAATGATAGTGATTGTTTTTGTTGTTCTTTTGTAAAGTACATCCTCCTTTCCCTTTCCTTGTCCACATTCACACTTCACAATATCTTGCCATTTGGAACAGTGTATGACATATTCTTACATCTGAAGAGCTAACGGATGGCCTGAAACAGAGGGAATAGGTTTGGAGACCCTGTGTGCAAAATGAAAAAGCAACAAAGGGATCTGAGAGCAAAGAGACATTTTGTCTAAAACTATTGGCCTCGGTTCCTGAGAAAAAAGACTATATAGATTTCATACAGTTCAACATTTCTGTTGGCTTATAATTTAGTACTGTTATTTGTTATTTGAAATAAAGCACCAGGTTTTTCTTGAATATGTCAGTCAGGAAAGATATAAATGAAGGGTATACCAGGTTGCATTCAAATGTAGTCAGAAGCTTAGTGATCAGACAAATAGTTTCCATTACTGTTTATCAGGTGGTAGTGATGCGGGCCAGTGATACAACCAGGCAAGCTCATGTGCCTTGTAAGCAAGCTTTTTAGTCATGCTCTAAACCTTAAAATAATCCTGAATACTCTCCATTTTTAGCAATGAGGGGAAAAAAAACCCCACAGGCTCTTCAGTATTGTCTGTCCTTTCCCATTCTTCATTCCTCAGAGCTTTGGAAAGAGAGACCTACCACCTGCCTGCCAGGCAACATGTCAAGGGATCCTTATCCTTTTTTTTCTGACTGCTTGCCAGAAACTGGGTTAAGAAAAAAAAGTAGGCTGAAGATAGGAACGAGCCGGTCTTGGAAGCCTGCCCCTTGCCAGTAAGGTGCTGAGTGACCAAAGGCGCTCTCCTATACTGAGCCCTGCACGCTGCCATCACAGGGCTTAGTGCCTGTACATTAAATAGGTTTTGCCTATGTATCTCCTTTTTCACAAGCTTATCCTCTTCAATGCTTTTTATCCATAAATAGATGACAGCTGTGTATATGACCCAGTCAGCTTTAAAAGCAGCAGGTACTCCGTGTACTAGTTTACTTGATGTAATGTTTTAACAGTGAGTCCTTTCGTAGTACTACCAGCAGTCCACAAGATGTCATGCAATCACAAAAATGGCAATTTCTGTGTACCTGGAAAGTACTGCAGTACTCACCTGCCAGAAACAGCACAGTCTGTTCAGGCAGCTTCAGCTTAAGGTGTTCAGACAAGCAGAAGGCCACCCTTGAGCAAGAATGTTCTGAGATCTATTGTAATCTCTTGCCAAGCACTGACTTGCCAACTTGATTTCATCTCTAAATTATTAAAAGAACATGTGAACAAACGCACCCTCAAGCTCTAAGTCATAGCTCTACACAAGTTGCAGATTCAGTGGAAGGGAAAGAAGTTGCACCAGGTTGCCCAACTAGAAACTCAGTTCCGTTGTCTATTTTGAGCATACTCTATGGTTAGCAAGAGTAAACCATAAATGTACCAAAACCAAGACAGTTTATTGTAACTCTCAAACTTGTCACTTTATGCAATGAGTACTTCTTTGACTACTTCTAGAAGTTGCTGTTCTTTTAAATAAAAAATACTTTGCTGCTGCACAGTTTACTCCTCAGAGCAAAATTAACTTACTTCACCTTTAAAACAGTCATAATGTTTTTCCTTTGGTTTGTGCCCTGTGTTGAGTTTTTGCACTTTTCATACACTTATAGACTTTAAACTAAATGTGCTAGTTTGGGCTGGAATAGAGTTAATTTTCTTCACAGTAGCTAGTACAGGTCTATGTTTTGGATTTGTGCTGAAAACAGTGTTGATCACTCAGGGATGTTTTCGTCCCTGCTGAGCAGTGCTGACACAGTGTCAAGGCCTTTTCTGCTTCTCAGCCCACCCCACCAGCGAGGAGGCTGGGGGGGCACAAGGAGTTGGGAGGGGACACAGCTGGGACAGCTGACCCCAACTGACCCAAGGGGTATTCCAGACCATACGATGTTGTGCTTAACATATAAAGCTGGGGGAAGAAGAAGGAAGGGGGGATGTTCGGAGTGATGGTGTTTGTCTTCCCAAGTAATTATTACACATGATGGAGCCCTGCTTTTCTGGAGATGGCTGAACACCTGCCTGCCCATGGGAAGTGGTGAATGAATTCCTTGTTTTGCTTTGCTTGCATGCGTGGCTTTTGTTTTACCTATTAAACTGTCTTTATCTCAACCCACGAGTTTTCTCACTTTCACTCTTCTGATTCTCTCCCCCATCCCACTGTGACGGTGGTAAGTGAGCAGCTGCATGGGGCTTAGTTACCGGCTGGGGTTAAACCACAACATTAATTTCTAAGAGTTTTATTTCTTGGTTGCAAGAAAACATCTTTACACTCAGGATATAAATACTGGGTGGGTGGAATCACCCTTTCTCTGGTGTCTGTGAAGAGAGGGAGAAAATTTCCAAGTGGAGTTGCCAGACACTCAGGTCATACAAGTGCTAAAGGAAGCCTTTTGTCCTAGTTAAATAGCAGGTCTAAATGGACTTGTGAAAAGGATCAAAGCCCCCTGTGACGCAGTCAGCACAATGGCTATGAGCATTTGTCCATGCAAACACTCCTAGTCTGACAGCATTTCAGAAAAGCCAATGTTCCAAACAGCAAGAACTATCATGCACCAACAGCAGAGGCTTTAAGTAAGATTCATACCAATTGCACATAGCGGGTTGTGAGTGAGATGGTAAAGACAGGAAAGTAAATGAATGCAGAACCAATGGCATGAGATTATAAGACCACGACTGCCAGTATCTTGGGTTCAATACGTACCAGTTTTGGTGAAAACTTGAGTAAATGGTAAGGATCAGTTAGTGTCAAATGAAGAAAAAATAACTTTACTGATGGGCACTTAGATGCTTGGCTCCACAAGAAATATATCTTTAGACCATTCTAGCAAATTTTGCAAATTTTGTTATGCTCTGTTGTTTCTTAGGGGTTCGTTCAGTAATTTCTTAAAGTTTAGAATATAGATCATGGTAATTAAGTGTGAAAGAAGATGAGTAAAATCTGGGTTCTGTGTTGGGATAAGATACTTAAAAGGCTTATTAAGATTTATTTTTTTTTCTTTACAAAGAAATATCGAATGTAGTTGAATTTGAATAAAACCAGATACCAAAGAAGAAAAGTAAATGTGAATGACAATGCCATTGTCAAAAGTGCAAGAATTGCCAGTTGGTTTGGCAATAGGCTGGAGCAGAGCTGTGAAAACATGCAGCTGAGTTTTGGCATTCTGTAGAAAAAAAAAAAACAGGTGTAGCTGAACTTCTGTTAGTGTAATTTTGGATTAATTGCAGTAATCATTGTAACATTTGTTTAAAAACCACACACAATATTTGCAACATCAACATATATATTATTAAAATTATATTTAATTTCCATCAACTCCAGACTGAAAGATTCCTTACCATCTCACCATCCTTCAGTATTTGTTGCCAAATTATGGATGATTTTCAAGGCTATTATCAACTTTTTTTCCAAATTGTGAGCTGAAGCACTGCTGTTAGAGGATGTTAGTACTCAGCGTGGCAAGGGTTTTAGCCAGTCTTTATTCAGGTAATGTAGCCACGAACTCTAATGGGCTCACCACGGATCTCAGCTTCATGAAGATTTTAGCTGTAGATATTTTTTTGGCCATTGCTGGGGTGAGAAAAGGGTAGAGGAGTTCTGTTTTGTGTCATGTTGTATAAAGGTACCTAACCAGACAGTTTGTGGCATCCTTAAAGGAGGCCATTGAAATCTGATTGGCAAAGCTTACGTATGCCCTGTTTATTCTGAGTTTCTATTGATTGAATACTAATGTAATGACTGAGTGCTAATGTACTGACTACTAATGCTTGTTGACAAGATCTTTTGAAAAACGAAGTAAATGTAGAAACATTAGAATGCATAATTCCTGACATTTTTTAAAAAAATCCTTCCTATTTACTGTTGTAGAATATGATAGGGAACAATGCGGCTTTGAATGGGCTGTTTGCCATTTAAAATGCTGCAAGTACAACATAAGGAGCACATGGTGACTAATTCAGATTTATTTTTGCAGATGTTTAAGGCATAATATCTTTCTTGAACTGCCTAACAATTTATTCTACAGGTAGTGATGTACTTAGTAACTTCACATTTTTTTAATGTATTTTGAGATGTATAAATATCTCTGTCAAGATTTATTTTCAGGTCTTAAAATGAGTTAAATGTTACAAAGCAATGGGAAATAGAAATGTGGTCCTGAAATGTGAGTACCAGATAGTAAAGGAAAACAGGAGAACAAACATGGTTAAGTCTTGTTTAGAAGAACACTGTTTCAGTATGCATATGACTATAAATGCAGATAATGTTTTCTCCTACAGACTGTCTCTCCTTAAAAAAAAAACAAAAAAAGCAACCCATACAGTGCTAATTTGCTTCTTCCTTTAGTACTTAACCTACCCAGTAGTCAAAGGAACATAGTAATTCATTATGAAGGAACAAAATGGTTTACCCAGTGCAAAGCAAGGTAAGTCTTTCTTCCTGTCCTGACCTCTCTTTCTTTCCCCCCTCTTTCTTTGACCAAAAGTAGCCTATCTTTGAAAGAGTTCTGCTATTCAAATGCTGTTAAATTTGTTTCACAGTACAGAACATGGGGGAGATAGATAGCAATTTACTAAGTATGTAGTGGTCTGTGCAGTACAGGGCAGAATGAACCTGCTTGGAAAGGGATAATGAATCAACAAACCCTGTTGAAATAATTTATATTACACCTTTTTCTAACTAAATACTCATGAAAAGGAACTAGTGAAGTAACTGATACTTTGAAGGATAGTTTCATCTTTCTAATGAAAAGAATTAAGTTGAAAATTGAGGACCAAATTATTTGGTTTATCTTTACCTTTTTATGTCAAGGGGGGCATTTATTGTTTATTAAATAAATGTTGACAATTTTACATACACCAAATGATAGTAATCAAGGGATGCAATAGATCTGCCAGTCTGAGCTGCGGTAAGAGACGTACTATTTGTAGGGAGAAGTGGAACACATGTAATGTTCTATTGGACAAACTGTTCATTTGGTGTATTTTGAGACACACAAAGACTGTTCTTTGAGTAATGAGAAGAGAAGCTTGTTTGGTCTCTTCCTGAGTGTTGTGATGCTTGTTTGTTTCCCCTTATGCCCATGCTCAGATCAGTTGACTGAGTAAGAAATATTAACCTTCCCTAAAGCCTTGTCTCATTACATTTTTAAGCTGCTATGGCCAAAACTTCAGTCTGTTATGAGGAATGACTAGTTAGGACAGAGAATATTAGATTCTTGATAGTAACATGGTTTAGGAGCCAGCTAATGAAAAGGGGAAAGCTGGCAGTACTGAAAGGTGAGTATTGATTGCAAGAAAAGGTATTATTAAACCAAATCCTCAGGGAGCTTAACTGCTCTTTTCACTTACTGAGTGTGCCAGTGAAATTTGCTGAGGATGCAGGGCTGGGAGGTGTGATCAATATAAAGGACATCTGAGATCTGAAAGATAACTAATATCTAGATGATCTTGAAGCCTCAAGGAATAGAATTGGAATAAAAGTGATTAGTACAAAATGTAATATTTAAGCTGAAAAGTTACTAAGAACAGATGTAAAGTAGGCGTTTTTTGGCTTTCAACAGCTGGAAAGAAGGACATGAAGCAGTGATTCAGTTATCTTGTGACCATGAGTCATGTCATGGTGCCATGAGATGGTAAATTCAATTTCTGTTTACCTCAGCAGAGGTAGGCATATGTAGCATCATTGTAGAAAGGACAGACATGAGTTCCTCCAAAATGCTCTGCAAGATTATGACCACAGATACGAAAGATGAACATGGCTTGGAGTAAGCGTGGGGAAGGGCTATTAGGATGAAGCAAGGAAGAGATCTGAATGTTCTTGTTTGACCAGATCCTTATAAAATTTCATTTTTCTTAACACTGTCTAAAAATACATTAGTGGAAGGAGAGGTATATGAGGTAAGGTGCAATAGGCACAGCAAGAAGTGTGTGCAAACTCATCAGAAATTACTTTAACCTGAAAACTAGACAACACTATACAGTTATCACAGCAGAGAGGTTCCAAAACAATCTTCTTATAAGAACAATAGGGACAGAATCAAATAAAAAATGATTCTTCATTAGTGAAAGCAATGTTGTTAGCAAGCAAGGTATTATTTGATCTTTTCAGAAGTTCCATGACTCAACAACTGTGATGTTCTGACTAGTGGCGAGACTGCCTTGAGAGCTTTTTCCCTGATCTACTCAGTAGTTACTTATTTTATTGCCAAAGTACAATGTAGTTACTATTTTTGATGGATCAAGAAACAGATAGAAATACTTACTTTAGCCTGCCTGCAGGTGAAAAATGCTCTGGAATATTTCATTCAAGTCTGTCATTCTTTCTGCATAATGATTTTTATTGTTTTCTACCTGCAAGTCTCTCAATGATAGTGAATTGGAAGAATTAGCCTCTCCCAATTTTTTTTAAGGAAAGCAAATGAGCCTGAACTTCAGCATTTATAGGAAAGTCCCAATCCATAGGGCTGTTGGAAGCTTTTTGAGAAAAACTTTCCATCTTTAGAAAAGTGATGCTGAATATAAGAAAACCACAGAGAGTTTAAAGGACCCTCCCGTTTTAAAAAGAAAAGGGATTTCATGTTACTCATGATTCCTACAAAGAACTGGCAGTAATAGGGAGATGGGCTGAAAAGCTACTGGATTTCTTATGAGGACTAGAAAGCTGAATAAAATTCAGACCAAAGTTTTGGAGCAGAGGATCTTCTTCCAAACTGCTGGCAAAGGTCTCATTAAATAAATGCTATGTAAGTGGGTATATTTTGTATTATAAAAAGTGTTCTTTTTATAAGAATTCCCAGAATAAATTCCTGTTTTCTATAATATTTATTCTCTTATAATTCTGGATATTGTATTATGGAGACATTAACTAAGACAATTAGTCTAGCTTGTATGTTTAAATAAAGGTTGCAGTGACTTTCTTTGCATCTAAAATGACACAATATGGAACTAAAAAACAGTAGCTGAACTTGACAACGTTTGTAAGTGAGTCTTTCTTGCAAGTATTTGAAACACAATAGGATGAAATGGTATAAGCATCAGCACACGTTACTTTTGCTGTGAGGGACCTCCTTTAACAAGTGTAGCTATCAGCCACTCATTCGCGTTTTGGGTACCTGCATGAAAATTTCATTTTCTGGGGTGCCTACTGGTGTGAAGCTCTGCTGTAACGAATGACTGAAAACTTTTTGCTGGAACATGAGTGGGTCAGAAAAGTCTGTGCAGAAGTTGCTTTTGGCAATAACTCTTGCCAAGCATGCATCTACTTTTTCTCTAATGCAATAACTCTTACATCACATGTACCAGGTAATGTTAACCACCTGCTGAACATTTTCAAAGGGCTGGTTAGTTCCTTCTCCGTGTCTTTTCCCTGCTCCCCAATACTACTCTGTAGACCCTTTGACTTTTGTAATAATCTTCTAAACTGTTTAAAATGTTCTGCTGCTGTTTAGTCCGTCTGTTCCTTGCTGACAGTTGTCTGACCCCCTCCGTTCACCATATTGGCAATGGTTGAACTAATGCCCAAAATGGCAAAAACCTGTTACCTTGTTCCCCTGCATAGCTGTTTATCTTCCCCTTGTTTATCATTCTTTAAATTAGAAAGTGAAATCCTTGCTCCAGATGCAGCCAAATCCATCACTGATCCTGCTAATAATGGAAAAAAAGTAATAAGGATGATATTTCAGTAAACATGGATTCTGGTAGTGCTTTCCAAACCTATTTTGGAGTCTGTTCAGCAAAAGGGTTTAATTTTCCCAAGAGCTGATATCACAGTAGCCCAGAAGTATAATATACAAATAACATAAATAAAACATGAAATTTCAAAGGCATATAAATACTATCAACTCTTGCTTTTGTGGAATAAGATTACAGAAGGCACTATCAAAATCCTCTGAAACAATAGTAACGTGAATAGAGAATTGTTCTGACTAGTCTTGGCTTTTAATAGGAAAGAGATACAAATACAACATTTTGCTTTGGATCAGCTTTAGGTTAAAATTTCTGTCAGTTTAAGGCTAAATCAGACAAGATTCTGATTTGGCTTTGGCTGAGCCAGAAATCTCCTGAGCTCTTTTCAAGAGATTTTGGCCATCTTGAATAGCCAAAATGAAGAAGAGATTATTATTTACCTTCCAAAATTCTTAAATGTCAGCATTCTTGGGGAATCAGATTTAAAAGAAAAAGCATTTTTATGATTTTATGATGGTTTTCAACCTATATAAAGAGAGGAATTCCACAATAATGATTTCTGTATAAGTAAAAATCAAAGAAAGAAAACACGGTTAAATAATAAATCATTCTTCTGCCAGGAAGCTTTTCAGAATATTGTGCTAAAATATAATGCTTGATGCTAAAAGTGGCTTACAGAGAATGAATGATGAGCTGACATACTCTGTTATTCTTAATGTAGTTTTTAAAAAGAGTAAACTTAAAACCATGAAAAATGTGCAAATGAGGAAGAGAGTTTATGTGTTTTTTCTCAGAAGAAGTTCTAGACAACTCACAAGTTTCCGGCATTCAGAACAACAGAAATAGATGGTGGCTTTTTGGGCTTCAGCAGGACTTTGACATTGGTATGGCTTTTTTGTTTGGTTTGGTTTGGGTTTCTTGTATGTGTCTTTCACCCATAATGATTGAATACAATTTTAAGTGTGCAAGGTGGGTTGGCTAGCTAGGAAGTGAGTATGATTCTAATTCTAAGTATCAAAGAATCCACAACTTCTCATCACTCTTTTCTGATTTGTTGGCCAGCTTCCTGGAAATCTCAGTGCCGTTAACTTCTTAGTGACCTTAAGGAGAGTGAGTGGCTGTTTAATCATTCTTTCTTCATTAGGAATTATAATATTTTTTTCCCCCTCTCCTGGTGAATTTCCACCAGTATCATTAAGCATTTTTCCTTCACTCAATTGTTCCAATCCCAAATTCTTGTTTCCCATGACACTCAGGGTTTCAACTGTTCCCTAAGATCAACAACCAGATGCTGATTGCTATAGTTTTTACTGTCACGGAGGGACTAGTCCCCTTTTACCACCAGCTTTTGACCTGCAAAATAATAGCAAGAGGTATTCCTCAGGCACATACCAGAAGGAAAGGCAAGAGACATTTGCTGCCAGGGATCTTTTGCTCTCATCAGGCAGCCAACACATTGTCAGAAGCAGAGGTAAAAACACTAGTGGCTGTAGGAAAATAATAAATTAGAGAATAGTTACTTGATTTAATAATCACTTGACCTAATAAGATTCAAAAAGGCAGTTTCAAAAAGTAATGCTGGAAATATGAAGAATGCTCAACTTAATGTCAGTTCCTGGAAAAAACATGTTGGATAAAATCATTGTCAAGCACCTAGAAAATAAAACTATGGACTTGTGAGGAACTCACCAGGTTAAACTAAGCTAGCTTTCCCCCCCAAAACAAACTAACAGGCCTTTTGCATAGAGGAGAAACAATTAATACAATACTTTGACTGTGAGAAGCATTTTGACACAGTTGCTGAATACACTGTCATAAGCAATGGATACCTGATAAAAAAAAACAACCTGACATCTCTTATGCAAGTGCATAAATTGAGAGGGGGCACACACTTTTAAAGTTACCCATTGAATTTGACTCTGAAAGGGTGTCCTCTGATTCTACTACTGGTCAGTACTTTCCATTTTTGGCTTGGAGATGGAATTGGAAGTAATTACCAAATATGCAGCTACCATTGCATTAGGAATTCAAACTCACTTTAAGAGTAAAGTAGCATTCGGATGACCTTTCCTCTAGTGAATGGTTTTGGTTTGTTTGTTTTTTGTTTGTTTTTTTTTTTCCAGCTACAAGTCTAATTAGTCAAATGTATGGAATCACACCCAGGTAACAATAGTCAGCAGTGAGTATAAAGGTTGCTGGCTGCATTTGGAGGCATGTGGTTTAAGAAAGGTGTTGATCACTGAGAGAAAGTTTAGTTGAGGAGCAATGAGAACAATCAGGGGTCTGGAAATGGCCATGTGTGAGGACCAGTTGCAGGAATTAGAATGATTTACACAAGAGAAGACTGAGAGGGGATCTGATGATACCTTTAAAAACTTTAAAAGTTGCTAACAAAGAGAGAGAGAAATATAAAATCTTCTCCACAGACACTGTGGAAAGGATGAAGAGGGTCTTGAGCTTAAGTTACTCTGAGGAATGTTTAGGTTAGCAGGAGAAAACACCTTTCCAGCATAGAGGAATATTAAACAGTGAAGTAGGCTCCAGTGATCTCCAAACCCGTGACATTCTGCCCAGAAACTCTCGTTGTCATTGATGGGCTCCTTAGGAACAGCTCAACAGATACTTGCCAGGAGTGCAATAAATGAATCTGGTCTTGCTAGCAGTGGGTTGAAAAGCTCTTTAAAGTCCCTCTACTTTTGTCTCTATCATTCTCCCAAATGTTTGAAATAATCTAGCCTACACATATATTTGTAGCATTTTTATTTTTAATTGAGGTCCTCTTTGTCTGGAGTCGAAGGGGGTTGTTTTTTTGCCCCCAGCTCCCTCATCCAGCCAGTGGTACCACTGAGCAGCATGTAGCTCCATAGTGTTAATAAATATGGTCGGCTCTCCCTCTAGTGGCATCACTCGGTTGGGATTTATTTAGTGGAAAGCGATTTTCTCCTCTGGCTGGTGAAGCCCGATACGCACAAGCATGGGGAATCCGGGGACAGATGTGCTGTAATCTCATATGAGGTTTAGCATTTCCCACCAAAATTCTCGTTGTCCCTTATACCGCTGCTATCATCACACTTAAAGACTCATCTACGACTCCTGGTTGAAGCAGGCAGTGTAAAGGGGGCTGCTTTATGGTGAAGGTTTCCTAAGTTCAAGCTCATGTTAGCCCTGGTAGCAACAGATAGTGTCTCACATTTTCTGCCCCAGTCTTTTTAATTTTAAATAAGCAATTTATCTAAATCTTCAATAATTTTCTAAGGAGTAGGCACAGTTTTTGAAGGGGAGGAAGACTTCTTTTAAGAAGTCAAACCACAAAAAAGGCAATGTTGGTCAGAAACCGGGGAAGTTGCAGATGGTCTCCGGACCCTGAAAATCAGTTTGCAGGTTGATATTAGGGATTAAAATGGTTTGACAAGCTATTCGACTCAGCTTTCCAGCCATGCTTGCACTGGCAACCCCAGGGGCTTTGCCCACTTCTTGTTCCTCCTGGCACCCACCTCGGAGGGAGGCAGCGGGCGTTGTCACTCAGGGCAAGGGGACTCTGATGCCCCCTGTACTGATGGAGTTGGGCTCACCATACACAGATACACACTTTTCTACTCCTCACATTGTTCTTGCTGGGAGAGAGGAGATACCTAGTTATCTCTTGGGGGGCTTATATCATGTTTTTCATCTTTCTCACTATATTCCCTGAGCTGTAGGAGCAGGAAGTTTCATAGTCTGGCTCTTTATTTTCTCAGTAAAAGTGTGGCATCGTACTTTTAAACTTGTACCCTAAAGGAATTGTACTCAGTATAGGGGCTTTGAATGAACATGTTAGACAAGGCACTTGCCTATGTTTGACTGGTGGTACTGATTCAGCATTTGTCTTGCTGCGGTTTACTTTGTACTTTTATTCAGGCAATTTCACACAGATTTGGAGGGGGAAAAAACCACAGGAAACAACGACAACAAAAAGTCCAGGAACATAATCATGTTTATGCATTGTTTTTTGTAGCAAGTTTTAGTGAAATTAATCTGTGGAAACGTTGTACCCTTATGGAGAAATGTCAGTTTAGAAACTGTTCTGCTACCACGTCAATTTTTTATGTTCCTGAAAATGCTTTTGTTGTATTGCTCCACAATTATCTTTTCTTTCTGAACAGCAAACCCAAATATCCTTTATTTTCAAACAAATTTTTGTTTCTTTCTTTCTGTCTTTGTTTGTCAACAGCAGGTAAACTTAACCTTGGAGTGAAAAGAAACTCAAGATGGAAGAGGAAGGTTTTATAAATTGGATGACTGTATAGCTCAGACATACCAAATTTTTACTGAGCTTCTCAACGAGGATTTGATATTTTTAACCTTTCTACTGTGCAAAGGTTTCAAGAAGAATATGTTATTCTTCTTTAGTAAGGTCTTGTGCTTTTACTGTTCAATATTATACATATAATTTATGAGGGAAAAAGATTATAGTTTCATGCATAAAGTCAAAACCTTGAAATACATATATCACTGAGTCTTATGTTAAAAGCAAGGAAATCATAACATAATACAAGCCTTTTAGACAGGGAACCACAATAAAACTTGATGTAAATGTTTGAAGTATTTTGTATTCTATTACTAAGTTCAGCCTTTTGATTGAATTATTTTATTCAATTTCACCCTAAGGAATTATTAATAATGAGTCATTCTAGGAGCTAAAATTGGCCACCTCTACACCATAAGCCAGAGTTCTCAGCCCAGCTACTGGCTCCTAAATCCTTATGAACTTAGAAATTGAACTCTGCTAAGGCCATGACAGCAACAGAAGTAGTGTTTTCTGGCTGCTGAACCAGTAGTTTTTGTTCTGCATTTCTGCAAGTACAAATTTTCCTTTCAAAGTTCAGCTCCTGAGGTGGGCCTCAACAGTGTTGGAGTAATACTATATATTAAAATTTGTTTACTTTGTATTTCCAAAGTGACATGAAATAAAACTCCTACAAGCCCACATGTTGATTGATAGTCCATTTATATAATAATGATTAAAAGTCCCAACTTAGTAAATAATGCTCAGAAGATGATACAAAAATATCTGTTTTGTAGACTCAGAGATTTTATTTTCTATAGGAAAGTTATTTCTGATTCAAGTAGTTGATAATTATAAATAATATTGCAAATGAATGCTGAATGAAAGAAGATATAAAATGTTACTTTCTTGTGACCAATTGTATTAGTCATGCAGACTATAAATTACTGATGATTAATGTGCGCCTGTTCTGAATAAAATAGAACTGCATTTTTTCAACACTTGCTATAATCTTCTATTAGAAATGTGGAAACATCCTTCTTCATTCTCCAAATGTACTTTTAGCACACTTTAAATATTTCAATTTTAAAGCATTCCTAACTGCCTCACAATGATACAGTATCTTTCAGTAATTACAGTGAAATATGCTTATTAAATGAGGATGAAATAACACTGGCTGTATTGTGTCAACACAATAAATCTGTATCTCAGCAAGTGGCGGTTTGATATGTGTTCCTTTGTATTTTGTTTGCGTTACAAATTGATCAGGACGTTGCACATGCAGGGCAAACTTCAGACTTACTGCAAAAGGGCAAAATGTCAGGACCGTATGTTGGCTTTCAATTAGTAATTTGCTAAATAGAATTTAGCAATGGAAAACGCTTTAATTCATAAGTGGGGGAAAAAGATGTGCTGGTGTGTTATGTTCCGTCTATGTTTTATTATGTTTATTATCTATGATTTAACAATGCCTTCTAATTTTGCATCTCTTGTTTAAAAATGTGTTTTCAGCAATAGCAGGAAAGTCTCAGATATCAGTTTCTAGACTTCATGTTTGCTGGGTTAAGCCTTAAAACATGACCTAAAGGTTCAAAAGATGATCAACAGAAATACTAAAACTCTTTTTTTCCTTAGTCCCTTAACTATGGCTTTTAGGAGATGGTAATTCCTCTAACCTCAGTTGTTTAGAAGTTATTTGTCTAGGCCATATAGCATGTACTTATGGTCAGTAGTAGCAGAGAAAGTGTTTATCTCCAGAGAATTAAAATTTATATCATGATGGAATAAATCAAACATAAATATAATTCAAGTTTATATAGCCAGCAAATTCCAGTAACTGAATTTAGATACACTAGGACACAGCTTGGAGTCCCTGGGACACTCTCCCTGGACCTTCACATCATTCTGATGAGTGTGAGGGAGCCTTCAGTGCCACTCAGAGCCACTTGCAGACATTTTGCCCATTGCCTTGACCCCCCTGGTGCCCGCCCATCGCCTGGCCTTTGCCTGGCGTGCAGAGGGAGCAGCTGTCAGGCCAGCAGAGAGCACCCTGCATAGAGAGAGCACTTGTGCCACAGGCCTCCTGGCAAGATTCACCACAGCCTTGGATGAAGAACACACGTTGTTTTCTAACTTGAAAAATGGTACAGTGTCCAAGTCACTTAAGGTCTGAGTACATATACAAGCACTTATTTACAACAATGGAAAGAGAAAACACAGTAACAAATGTCTGTAACTTTGCATGGTGATACAGGTGTGTAAATAGAAGAAAACCTGTGTTCAATTTCCTTGTACCAAGCAGAGTCTCTTCCCCACCCCCCTCATCCATGTCTTTCTCTCTTGGTCCACTAATGCTTGGGTCTCAGTCTCTGCACTCCTCCTTTCTCTTAGAGGATATCTTAGCTTTTATACCCAGTCTCCCCTTTCAAGCCTTGGAGGCAGTGTTGCTGCTGCTTCCTGCAGCTCACATAGGAGGCATATGTCTTCTGCTACAGTAACAATCATCTTGTGACTTTCCTGCTT
Organism: Haliaeetus albicilla; assembly: GCF_947461875.1. Classification (NCBI taxonomy): domain Eukaryota; kingdom Metazoa; phylum Chordata; class Aves; order Accipitriformes; family Accipitridae; genus Haliaeetus; species Haliaeetus albicilla. The sequence goes on along the minus strand of NC_091485.1, from coordinate 33,489,671 downwards.
AGTAACCATGCTTTTGCTTCTCTTTTTTGTTAGGTGACCATTTGGTATTCCTCCCTGAAGAAAGCGTCTTTCACTGGACCCTATGTAATGTATCACTGGACATTAAAAATATACATGACAAAACCCGGACAGCTATAGCTTGAAGTTCCCTGCCTTTTTCTAGTTACATATACTGTAACATAAAGTTAGGAAGAAACTGTTTTCTGCAGTTTGATCAAACCATGTTCTTTATCAGTGTGTTCTATGGTGGTTTACGACCTTGCTTTTCTCTATTTTTAGCATGCAAAATAGCAATAGCCAACAAAAGAGCTTTCACTAAAGACTTTCCATGTCTTTTTCATGTACCCTTTGTCATGTATAAACATATAAGGAAGTTGTAGGAAAATATATATGCCTACTCTACCCATCAGGAGAATGACTTTCAAGAAAAATGGACTGACATCAGTATAAAACAAAATGAATGTTTTCCATTAATAATAGATATCTCATGTTTAATAGTAGAACTTCATCCTCACTGAGTTTACAGATACTATGAAAAACGCCATGGCAGGCAGTTACAAGATGTTTGGTGACTTTTGTTTGTGGCTCTTAAATGGCAGCCAGATATGCAAAACCAGTGAAGTGGTGAGCTCTCTGGCTTTGCATATAGGCAAAAGCCAAAACATTTTCATGAAAAGGAACCCTGTGTACTGAGACTGAAATGACCTCTGGAACTAGACCTTAAATCTTCCTATTACAATTTCTGCAAGGTATGAATTCAACTGTAAAACACTGCTAATCCTTGATTTACTACTTTTAGAGCTGAGTGTAACTGTAAAGAGTGCATCTGAGGCAGCTTTCAGATAAACTGAATTTAGAAGAAAATTATGCCTATGTGCTATTGCAAGGCAAACCAACAAATTGGACAAGTGCAAAAGGAGTTTCCTGAAAAAAAAAAAAAAAAATCAAAATCTTGTTCTGATGTGAAAATTCTGGTACGTGTCTTTCCTGTGTGTCTCCTGGTGAAAATTCTGATGGGGAACATTGTTGCTGAGGTGTATTTTGAGTGACCCTAAGAAGCAAATCATCTAGATAATGGAAACATTGTTTTCGGTTATATATTCACAGCAAAAGAAAACCTGAAAATGAATTTTTACCATCAGCTCAAGTATTGCATTAAACTCTAGTACTTCCTTCACAGTATAACTTACTGGTCCATATCAAGTATAATGTTGAAGATCAAAGATAAGAACACTAGCGAAGGAACATTTTACAATTCTTATTATGGTTTTGTTTCATTTTCATTTAAAAAACAAGGAAGTGAAATGTTGCTTTCTCAAACATCCCATTGCTTTAATATTAGGTATAAATAGTGCTTAAATACAAAAAAATTCCAAAAAAATAATGACAAAAATTACATTATTACTATAATCCAATTAAAAAAAACTTCATCTATGTGTTAGCAACTACAAATGAATACTGGATTTTCTCCTTAGAAATAATTACAATTTATTTCAGTTCTTTTGATGTCCTTCCACCCAAACTGTTTCTGACTTCAGTGGAAATACTTCTACATTGATTTGAAAGGGATGAGCACAAAAAGCTGTTGTCTTAGAACAGTTTTGATCTAGCAAGGTTATATGTACTCTCCTCACTTAGACACTTTGTATGAAGATATTTCATGTGTTGCAATGCATAGTCTCTAACAATAGTACATCTCACTAATTTCCTAGCCAGGGAAATATGAATTAGCAGTCTGTTGAAAGCCTGCTAGCAGTTCATGGAAATGTTGATGACTGTTGCATTCAGACAAGGCTGCTTATATTTAATGTCTTAGTTTCTCCTTTCTTATTATTATTAATAGTCTCCGTATGAAGAATGTGTTCATTGTGCTTTCTGTGGTGCTTGTATTCCCTCCAATATTTTGATTTATTACCATGAAAGCAGTTAGGTCACATGCATAAAATTATGATTTAAAAAAGGAATACTTGGCCTCACTAAGAAAATTAAAATCCAACCAACCAACCAACCAACCAACGACAAAAAACCTTTCCTGCTGGAATGTTTAAAACCTTGGTTAAATGGAAACACCCAAATGAATTAAATCACTTCAGGCTACACTGACTAATATTTTGGTAAATCTCAAAAGCAAGAAATTATCAAAGTAAACCAGGTTACTGGCGTGGTTTAACCCCAGCCAGCAACTAAGCACCACGCAGCCGCTCACTCACTCCCCCCGCCATCCAGTGGGATGGGGGAGAAAATCAGGAAAAGAAGTAAAACTAATAATGATAATGATAACACTAATAAAATGACAACAGTAGTAATAAAAGGATTGGAATGGACAAATGATGCGCAGGGCAATTGCTCACCACCCGCCGACCGACACCCAGCCAGTCCCCGAGCGGCGATTCCCCGCCCCCACTTCCCAGTTCCTAAACTAGATGTGACGTCCCATGGTATGGAATACACTGTTGGCCAGTTTGGGTCAGGTGCCCTGGCTGGGCATGAGAAGCTGAAAAATCCTTGACTCTAGTCTAAACACTACTGAGCAACAACTGAAAACATCAGTGTTATCAACATTCTTGTCATACTGAACTCAAAACATAGCACTGTACCAGCTACTAGGAAGACAGTTAACTCTATCCCAGCTGAAACCAGGACAGTTACAAAGCATGCCTTTTTAAATTGTTATTTTAAATCCCATGTTGACTGATTTAACTTTTGTCCCAGAGTTATTTCTCACCATGGTCAAGTTCATGCACTTGTTCTCTGGTTCCAGGGTTTTGCCTGGTAAGTGCTTCAGAAGCACGCTGATGCTTAAAGCAGGAAACAAAGACAGCCAAGACAGAATTAGTGGACTGTTTATAAATGATTCAATATTTAACAGCTTTTGGGGTGTGAGTTCATTACCTTTACTATTTAAAAAGATTACTCCACAAGTCAGGAAATTAAAAAGTAGTGTATTTTGATCTGTCTTCTGTACATCCCTTGTTTCCTGTAAATAAGTGCATATGTGTGATTGGAAGAGCTTCTAACATCTACAGATCTTTCTGAACTGAGATTTTGTCTTGCTGTGGTGTGCTCTCCTTAGAGAACCCATTTGTACAAAGCCATAAGGAGAGAGTACCTATCTTGAGAGGTGCACAGAAGTGACAAACATAGTGATGGGTCTGTATTGTGGCTGCTGGAAATGAGAGGGACAGTAATCTTACAGAAGACCCAGCAGACATCCATAAAAAGGACTGCTTGGAAGAGATTTGATCACCAGCTGAAACATTTAAAACTTTTATACTCTTTAATATTGTTCTAAACCTCAGGTCATTCATCCTTCTTCCTCCCATGTGTGCTGACATGATAGCTTTGAGAATGAAAGAGAGATTTATTAAATCAAAGTCAAAATTTTATGGAACTCCTCTGCTTGGGTTGAAATGGAGAGTTACTCTGTATATTTTTATATTACAGGGACAATGTGTGCTAATGATGTATAAATAGCAAAAAGGCAATAGCTGGATAAAACCAGATCTGTATTTACTTTTAAATATCATATTTTGCAAAATAAATCTAGCTATTATGCATATATAAGATTTTTTCAACCTGACATTTTTTTACAGTATTGGGACTACAACCTTTGGATACTGCAGATAGCTTCTTTCTTCTCTTATGTATAAGCAAATGCTGGGCCAAAGCAGGGAGTTATCCTCTAAATGAGCTAGCCCATTAAAATGTATAATGTAGGCATTATTGGGCAGTAATAGAGTACTGGGATATAAATAAAACAAGGGAAATGAAAAACCTGCAGAACTGTTACATTAGTTATAGCCCACTCTTATTTTTTATTATCTGAAAGGATAGATACTTTTCCATAGGCATATAGGTTGTGAACAGGAGAATTCCTGTGTTACGGGATATTTTAGGATGATGTGCTGTTAATTCATGTGCTGAGGCTATTCATTTTAAGATGATTTAACAAGATTAATGTCACTTTACCCTGAGAAGTATTTAATTGTTAAGAATGAGCATGATTCTTAAGTTTCGTGGCTAGGATGTTCACATGGAGGAGACACATAGGGTTCAGACCTTTTTGTCATCGAAACAGAGTCCAGTCATCAATGTATCCACTTGGAAGACGGTATTGCAAATCTTCTCAGCCTGAACAGGCAACTGAACCTTGGTCTTACCAAGAGCTAAATGTGCTGTTAAGCCATTTTTAAGTGGTTCAGGATAAAAGCAGAGTAGGAAAGTGCTACTGCTTTATATAGTTGTAACAGGAGCAGGATTACATTTTGACATTCCATGATCCTTCCACTGCTACAAGAGAAACCATCACCTTCCCACCTGTATGTTTATTTCAGGTACTTACTTCAAGTACCTCACCTTTTCATGAGGCCCATGAAAAATGAATGGTAGCATTTTAGGAGATGTTAGAGAAAAAAAATATCCTCCACTCAGAAACTATTACTTTAATTCTCTTCTACTTCCCATCTGAGATATTTTCTGTAGTTGTACCAGTTTTTTCTTTTGTACAGTAGTCTTTATACTGCCTGTGAGGTCTGGTCTGTTCATATAGTCAATCATAAATAACTTCCTTATATTTAAACTGTTGATTTAATTTATTTTGCTGTGGAAGCCATTAAGGAGTACCTTGCCTTCAGTAAGCCTGTCTAAGTAAATACTAGTAATGCTTTATGAAGATTAACTTGTCTAAGTGAACTGTGAGTTACCTTCACTTTTGTATAACTCCAAAGTGATTTTCATTCCAATAAAAATAGTTTTAATTTCCTTTCAAAAAACGTCTCTGTTTTGTCCAGAACACAAATATCTAAAGTAAATTTGAGCAGGGGAAGTTCTCTCTTTAAAAGAGGTCCTTTTTTTAATTTGAGAATTTGTGTCTAAGAGGAGCCTATCCACAATGTGGAAGGTTGTTCAGTCTCTTCTTTCTGTACCACGAGCTTGGAAGCTTAGTAGCATCTGTGTATGGAAGAGGTTGTAGGAGCTACCAATGGTAGTTCTGCAATTAACTTGCAATCGCAAACAATTGCCAGGCATCTGCACAATGCAAATATCTGATGAATAACCTGATATGTTGAAATAATTTGTATCCTGTGTATTACAGATAGTAGCACAAGAATACTGTTAGGCAAAAAGAATCATATTTTTAATGAAGTTTGCTTGTTCAAGCTGTATATAGCAGTTCTTGAACACAGATGATCCAAAATGTTATTCCAGACCACAGTTCCCTTTGCAACCTCAACCTGCACGCCAACGCTACCAGTGTTTGACGCTAACTAGGAAAGCTGATGCTGGGAGTAAGCTGCCTTGCTGTTTCTCATAGCTGAGCCCCAAGGAGCTTACGCTGGCCCACTAGAGCTGCGGATTTTTTTTCAGAGGCCCTTTAGCAATAACATTCTGAAAAAATGAACTTACAACATCCTATATAATGGCACTCTCTGGTGACTATGTAGGGACTCCAGTGTCTAAATATACTAAATATAACTAAATATTCTCTGAACATTCAAAGAGGAGTGACCAAACATAAGTGAAAGTATCCCCCCCTTGCTAGAGAGTTAAAAAGTTTGACTCTTAATTTCAGAAGTGCCTGACTCAGTAGATACAGGTTATAAATATTCATTCATGTAATTAATTTATCAATCTTGTTGCATATTTTCTCACTAGGCATTGGTCCTCATTAAAAATAAAGGTTGAATTTCTTCAATATGACTTAGATCCATCAAGTTTCAGTCCTAAACATTCTACTGGTTAAATGTATGCACCCCGCATCATTGTGGCAACATTTGCATAACCTAACATCACTCTTTATTGTGTGTATCTGAGTGCCAGAGTGGCAGAAGCAAATAGGAAGAAACATTACAGAAAATGAGTTTTCAATGGAGGAAGAAATGAGCTGGAACTGTGCCAGGCACACTTTGTCAGCAATAACTGTCATCTTGAAAAATTCAGAAACCCCAAATCCCACCCTACAAAGCAGAAAATGAGTGAAATGCAGTTAGTACTATTTATAATGTAAAGAGTTCAGGGAACAAAAGACAGATCTTTAGTAACATTTTATTGAGGAAAGCAACTAGATGCCCCATGGAGTAGTCTATCTGAGAACTAGAAAAAGTTTAAATGTGCAACAGAAATGTTGGCAAATTACATGATTAGTCCCATATAAACTGTTGCTACAAGATTTTGTTTGCTATTAAGAGAGGTTTCTGGTGTCCTTAAGAGGGATATAAAAAGTCAGTATTCAATATTTAAAGGTTTATGATCCTGATTTCTTTACTGACAGTAGGAAATGCATAATTCCTTAATTCTAAAAGTAAACACATATTAGATTAGTACAACTTGTTATGCGTATGTGTCAAGGAGCCCTTAGCTTCTTTCTGCTTTAAAATCAGGAAAATACAGACCATTTCTTTTCTCTTTAGTATTATCTAATGTTTTGAATGTTTCTAAATTATGTCTTTTCCTGATTAATTTTCTAACCAACAATATTATATTTTCTGTGTTTCTTTTGGATTACTGATGAATATCTAGTATTTAGTTTCTATCTGACTTTAGTAAAGAAAGGAACTCTCTTCACTTGGAGTCTATTCTCTTTTACAAATTAGGTTTTTTTCTTATTTTCTAACCATGCTACACATTAAGCATCATAAGAATCTTTCAGGAAAACTGTTTGAGCTTGGTATGATATACAATGGCAGGTAAGGTTAACCTTAAGCTGTATGCAATCTTGATATAAATGTGTAATAATTTTAAGAGCAGGGAGACTTCATGCTAGCTCTATATTTGACTCTTCTCTTTTACTCCAAGCTTCTGATCACAGTGGTCCTTGAACTGAAATCAATAATTTGTATATAAGTGCGGAAGAAATTAAAATTTGGTTCACACAACCACAGCATGAGAGACTTACTCAAGTTTGTCTGTATCTCAACACCAAATCGAGCACCTCAGAGCACTTGGTTATTGAACTAAACTAAGGAATTCTAGGTGATATTTCACTAAGGAAAACAATTCAGAATTACAGGCCAGAGAATAATTTGTCTTAGAGAAGAAAATCTGCATCTCTACAGTGCCTTCCATAAGCAACTCAGATAAATGTGCCATAAATTAGCAAAAGAACAGCCCAGAAAGACTGAGTTCTACCAAGTCACCAGGCAAGCAAAAAATTTTTCAGCACAAAAGTGGCATAAAAGTATGCTTTCTTTACTGTATTAAGTCTGTTTTGTGTTGAAAAAGTTGTCTTCTTTCACACCGCAATAGGGCAAAGTAATAGGAAGGGTATCTGTTCTTTTGTTTTTTTATAATACCTGAAACTAGCTCTAACTGAAGTAAGATTATGTAGCTGTGAGGGGGAAAGGATGGCCAGCCATATATTTAATGTCCACATTTTTCTGTCTGCTTCATGGTCTCTCAGGGGCACAGTAAGAGGCATTGGTGGTTTGTATCCCTCTTTGGCTGCAGAGCTGAGATAATAGGCTCTCTATTTTAAGCTAGTGATGGAACCACCAGCCTTTGAGGAGAAAGAGTGGAGGTCATATTGGAGAAGATTAACTCAAAGTGCATATTTAGAAAAGAAGGAGGTGTACAGATACTTCTCCCATCTACATGTTTGAGTAAATCTGGCAACAGAGCAAGTCTACTGCAGTGCTGTTGCCAGATAGGTAAACAAAAGGATGAATGCCTCCTTCCTCCTTGTAAAGCACGAATAATTAGAGATTGTGAAGAGGGTTGTGTGTTAATTTTAGCCACAAGAAATAGAATATTTTATCTCCTCTAGGAAATTTTATTTTTAATTTAATAGGTTTTAATGGACTAAATTGAATTTTTAATGTCTAATTAATTTATCTAATTAGTATTTTGGAGGGCTAGGTAAATGAAATTGAAGATTCAGAAAATCTTGTCATTTATTTGACCTTTCCATTACTCCTTTTCCATGGAGTATTGCCAGCTCCCTAAAAAAGGAAATAATGCACCTGTAAGAAAGGGAAGAACTTATATATGGTTAATGCTACCAAGATGTTCTGTGGTGCTTCAGTCAGAAAATATAGTAATGCATATTTGATTCCAACTATGATTCTGGTTGTGTAATTCTGGGCTGCCATTTTGAAACCAGTGAAGATAAAACCAGGAGTCTATGTCCAAGTCCATTTAATTATCAGTAGTTCTATTTTCTGGGCTGTATGGGGTAATTTCCCATCAGCAAGAAAGGGGATTTATACCAACATATTTCTGCTACTTTATTCTCTCTTCAAGGTAATGACTTGACAGTTCCTGGTTCTGATCTCTAATACCTTGATTCCTGGGAAAAATCTAAAGGACTTTTAATAACTGTGGAGGATATTGTACTTCTTGTCCTATGATCCTAGGATGTCCTTTGTAAACTGATGTAGCTTGCTACGACTTTTTCTTAGAGACTGGAAAGAATGATCGTATTTCATTCTTCACTAATGAAAAATGACTACTTTGGGGATTTTTGAGAAGCAGTTCTGGAGTAACTGTAAGAGGCTGGAGAATCTGATCCACAATTTTGAGGTTTTGTTTTTCACGGCTTAGCACAGGTAGTGAGGGTAAGAATCCAATCTGCTGCTGACAAAGAGCCACTTCCTTCCAGAATAGCATTTCACTTCCTTCTCTCTCCAACTCCCACAAAAGCTTAGACATTTCCGAAGCTGTCAGTTACTTTCACAGAACTGCTCTAGTTCACCGCAACAAAAAATATATGGGAACATTGGTGGAGAACAGAAATAATAAAGCAGGCAAGCCTGTTTGTTTATCTCACAGTTTTAAAATATGGGCTTTCCTTAAACAAATTTAGGGTGATTTTAATGAAATTTGTATATGTGTGTTTTATGTTTATCAATGAATCCACTTTTGAATTCAAAGCTTAATCTTTGCATCTTGTATTCATCTTCACATGTGCATGCACCTCAGTTGTGCAGTATTATTACTAATCATTTATTGTGCCTTACCTTAAAAAAACATCAGTATGAGTACAGGCTGCCTACTCTACAAAAAAATTTCAGTTTAATTCCATTTAAAGAGATGTGTACTGTTTATAAACAAACACCCGGGGTTTAAATGTTAATCTCCATTATACTGGTAGTTCTTGCTTTCTCCCATGTCCTTTCTAAAAGCAAAATCCACAGTTGATTAACATTTATTCTTGTTTCCTCATTTTTATCTTTCACTACTGCATGAGCATGTTTTTACTTCACTACAATACTTCCTCCTTTTCTTGTTTCTCACTCTTTTATTTTACTCACTTATGATTGCTTGGTGTTTTCTGTTCATCTATTTCTGCAGCTGCTATCACTGTTACTTTTAAGTGTCCCTTAAGGAACTTCTATTTAATACAGATTTTCATTTAAAGTTCCTCCCTCTCTTTTTCAGTGACTTCTAACACCCTAATTATGTGGTTATTACTATACTGTGCTCATTACGCAGTGAGGCCCGTTACTCTTGTTCCTATTTATCACTTCAGGACAGTAACTATTGCATGTGACATACGGTAATCACAGTGATATATGCCAACACTAATACCCACAGCATAAATCTGCAGAGAGCTGGGAATTTTGATTGGTGAAGGTTAGACTAGATATTACCTGCCTAGTTCCCTTCTGCCAATAATGTGAATATGTCTTATTCTGTCGGTCATTCCCAGTAGCATTACTCAGACTGTTGAGTTTTAACCCCCACAGTTATTTCCACTGAAATAGGAAAAGTAATCATTTGGTCATAGCCAGCGCTACACCAAGATTTCAATCATGATTTTTGAACAAGCTTTGTGGAAGCAAAAACTGAACACACAATCGCCATCAATGCAAAACTCTTCATGCAAATATTCTAGAAAGCAGATGGATGTTTCGGCTGTTATATAAAGAAGTATTTCCTAATTCCTGATTGCCATCAATTTTATTGTATTTGAAGTCTGTTTTCAAAACCTCCCAGGTGCATGGATCTCAGTAAATTCATTATAGACTGTCCCACTCTGGTCCTGATGTCCAGACTTCCAAAATGTTCCTCTCATTATCTTATAAGTTCACCTTCCATTTAAAGAGCCTCAGTGCTGAAGACTGGGAAGTTTGACAAGTTTTCTCCTCCCAGTTGTACTCAAGAGTGTGCATTTGGCAGAACAGAACTGTGCTGCGTAACTGTTCCTCAGGCTAGTTTGCCCTCCCCCCCCCTTTTTAACTAGCCCCCCATTACTGTAGACATTAAATCCCTTTTAATACTTTACTCTCTGGGAGGAAATTAGAAGACCAGATTAAAAGCCTTTTCTAGCCTTTGATATTTCTCAGTAGCTGAAACATTTGTTACATTTTTCTGTTAATTAACAGAGTGATTGTGGTATGATGGTACATACTTATGCTAAGTTGTGCTTTTGTTGAGAATGCTGTGAAGAGCCTCAACCCCGACCCTTAATTTGTGACATCTTTTATTTGTGTTTGAGATAAGCAAACACATAGATGTTTGCCTGAGGTAAGCACCAAACTCCAAGTTGCTGGCAGCCTAGAGCTTTTAGCAAAACAGGCGGAACTATAAGATGATTTTTTTTTTTCATGTGTTATTGTTTACTTTACATTTCATTAAAAAATATGCTCAGAAGACCTGATGGGGGATATGTTTGGTCCTGCAGATTCACCTAAATATTTGTATTTAGAGATTAAAGATTACTTCCCATATTTTATCTGTAAGGAAACACTGTAAATGAAAGCCTTTCAGGGTGAGGGACAAGGCAGGGTGCAAAAGCTTTTAAATTTACTATCTTTGTTTGAGATTTGTTCCAACATTCCCACCATTAAAAAACTAATAAGTTTATTTGTGTTGCTCTCTTTATGTGTAAAATATATTCAGAGCCTGTATCCAATACGACTAAATAGACACTAATATAATCAGAGCTCAGGAGTGAGGAGGAAGTAACACAGAATTTCAGACATTACTCTTCAAATTCTGGTTCTTCGTACATGTCATTTTCAGGAAAGCAAATGTTATTTTAATTCTTCTATGACAGTTTGTATTATTTGTATAAGCAAGGTGCCTAAGATACACAAAGTTAAAGTGCTGAAACTTGTTCCTGTGCACTTGCAACGCAGGAGCGAAGATTTATGGAAAGGGAAACTCTTCACAAGGAGCCTATTCCAATGTTGTCAATGGAGAAATTCCTACTTACGTAGATTTTAAATCAAACTATAATAGATAAGTCACTTGTAAATCATTCTTAGTATTTGTAGATATTGTAGAATATTTTTTTTTAACTAAATTGTTAAAAGTAATGCTGTGTTAAACCATGACTAGTTTTAGCTGTGGCTTAATAAGAAAATGTGGTGGAGGCAATTCTAGTTAGTGATAAATGAATAAGGATGTATGAATGTATTTAGGTTTCCCCTCTAGTTATGTTACTGCATACTCATATGATGTGCTGTGCTGATGCTTAAATTCTGGTGTAGACCAGTTTGAACATAAGAAGAGTTCCCCAAAACAAAATACATCGTTTACAGTGTACGTGTGAGACAGGAATTTTGTGCTAATTGCTATAGACAGACATGGACACTGAAACCAGCCAGGTGAAATCAGACCATAGTTCTATGACTTAAGAAGCTGCACTCAATGTATGCATAATAGCTTTTGAAATTCACAGTTCATTAACCTTTTTCAGCCTCATATTTCTCTGAAGAGTGTAAAATAATCAAGATGGGCTCAACAAGAAAAAGATAGTGGGAGGAAGTTCTGAAGAACATAAAAAAAGAGGGTTTTCTGAGGAAAGATTTATATCTCATATAAACTAACTATAAAATGAAGTATTAACTGAACTAATAAAATGATAATTTCTAGAACATATTCAATATTGAATTTAAGATAACATCAAGGAGACATTTACATTTTACTTTCAGATTTCAAAGTCCATTTGTAAGGCAGTTTACAAGGATATTATCCCCCAAAAGATGTCATGGATTTTATCTTCTATTTTGCCTGGAATGTTTTAATAAAATCATAGAATCATTTAGGTTGGAAAAGACCTTTAAGATCATCGATTCCAATGGAAAATAAATTTTTAAATAAGTAATAAAAGTTTTGTGGTGTTGCTTCTACTTTACTAAGACATAATCGCCAAAAGACTACAGTTACTTGGGAGAAAATTGTTAGGTAAGTAGCGTACTGCACTGACGTATATAAGTATTTGCAGGGCTGGAGGACTAGCAGTAAACAATAAAGATCAGAAGGAGGAAGTAAATGCAAAGTAACCTGCATGCAGTAAGTAAATCTGTGTACATTGGAGTGGAAGTTTTGAATATGAGTACATGAGAAAAGGAGAAGCTGGTGCTGAGGATAAAGTTGGTCACGAGTTCAAAGTTTGTGGAAACATTTGTGTGTGTGTGTCTGTGTAAGGGTCGTGTTTTAAGATCAGAGTTCTTCAAAAGTTTGTCATTATAAACTTCCCTTCTGCATAATATCACCGTGCCCTTGGAGCTCTTTTCCTAACTTCTAACAAGTAAGGCGCTTTTTTTTCTTTTTAAAGGAAAAGAAATTTAGTGTGAAATGGTGTTCTTATGGGTATTCAAAAGAAGAAGGTGGGAGCCAGGGCAAAATGCTAAAGAAAGAAGGTGAGAAGTTAATGTGAAACATAGCAACCTGGTGATTTTATAATTACATGACAGAAAGTTTAACACTGTCTTTGGGTTTTGTAGACAATTGTAACTAAAAGGTGTTAGGTAGATCCAGATAGGAAATTTTATGTTTTCAGAATGAATGGGATCTGTTTTTTCTTAGATAATAAAACATGAACACATGACCTCTGTTGCTAGAGTGGTAACTTCTCCCTTGGATATCAATGAAATAAAGCTGTACTCGTTTTAATTTTTAAGTTTGATGGGTAACAGCAGAAACCTCTCTCTTGGAATTGAGGTAGTGGTTCAGACAGTATGAACTGAAATACAAAAGAAGGATTTTCAAAAGTGAAATGAATGCTCTTCTTTTGAGAAGTTGCTTTTGTCACTATGCTGCAGTCCCACATGAAAATATGTGAATACCTGAGGAGGGAGAACTGCCTCTCAGTCTCCATTTCTTTCAAATAGTTTGAAAAATTAAAAAGATTTTTCTCACACTCAAGCTACAAGTTTTATTTGTGGATATCTTCAGAAAAGTGTCCAGAACGTCTTTCAGAGAAAACTATCCCATTGTCAAATCCTTTGTGATAAAGAATATTTGTAGATTGTGCTCTCCTAGCATTTTAATCAGCCTTCAGTGGAATTATCAAAAATAATTTTTTTTAATATATGATAAAAGGTGAATGATTTGAGCTATTGAGGAGCTCATTCTTATTATCACATGTATAAAACATGAAGATGATGAATTTTCTTAGGAATGACTTAGATGTTTGCCTTAAAAAATAATTTTTGAAAACTTTTCTTCTGCAAGAATGTGTCCAAAACACTTGTAATTTCATGACTGGTTGGAGATGCCACTCCTGGTAATTCTTGGACCAAGTGACTATTGAGGATCATAAAGAGGCAGGCATGGTTTATATTGAGTTTTCTCCAATTTTGTGCAGCGACAGTTTAGTTGCACAGGAGAGTCCAAAACTTCAGATCCAAATAAAATGAGATCAGAGGTTTCTGGTCTGGGTTTTGCATGTCAGCAATGTTTTGCAAAACTAGCCCTCTTTTTTTTTTTTTAATAATTTCTGAGTTATCGACTCTCCTCTCTGCACTATAACCAGAGATGAAACTATGTTCACTACTTTGGCAAAGGCAGCTTTAGGGATTTTACATGACTATAAAAAATCCCAGCTGCAGCACTATTAAATATGTGTTCAGTATGTTTCTTTCTCTGTTGCTCAAGTTGCTGTTACAGAAATAGGCTAAGTGTTAATCTGTGTTATTAGTGCCCAGAGAGGTAGTATTGGGGTTGAATAAAGTAAGGGGCTGAGGAGAAACTACCAGTCTATGAAGATGGAAAATTTACCATGCTCTGCCACCTGCACCCATTAACTTTTTGCCTCGGAAAATCTTCCTCATCATATGGTGCAGAATCTCAAAACTGGTAATTTTACTTGCAGATTAATAATTCTTCAGGACCCTTGAATTGGGACAGTGGGTACTGCTTTATGATTTTTAAAATAATGATAATAATGATTCTAATGAGAAGCACGTCTTTATCCCCCCTCCAGACAGATCCATGAGATACTCTTTTTATCACTTTACCTTTGATAGAGAATGAAATGGGAGAGTGGCTGAAAGAAAAGCACCTTTCCTATCTATTCTGATTGTGTTTGAGAAGTGGGGGAATTACTGTCTTTGTAATTACACCCTTAGATAAAATTTTCAGCTCTGTTATGATCTCTGTCATGATATGACCCCGCTCACACACCAGTCATTTATGTAGTCTTCTCTTTGCTTCACATTTTGTTATTGATTGTGCTCCCTAAATGACCATGCCAACAAAATGTTAATGGGCAGAATTTATGCTAAGTACTAGTAGGCTTACTAATATCAGAGTTCAAAATCAACACCCTTAGAAAATTTAGCTTTTCTAAATAATCCCATAAACCATGAAAATTAGCAGAAATAGTACATGTACAATTTCATCTTATTTGCTGAGCTATTAATAAGGACTTTCTTATAGATGTTCTTTTTCCGACCACTCACTCTGCTGAAAGTACTGTCCTCTTCTGACTGTTAAGGTGGAATTGAGTCAGCTGGAGTCAGTGTCATCCTATGAGATTTCACCACCATGTTCTGGGATATAGGGTTTTGAGACAGTAGGCTGCCACATTATGGGTGGATCCACATCTTTCCATCTGAGGCCAGTTCCCAAAACAGTTTCATTAAACTCACTCATCTTTTTTCAGGGAGCAGTCAGTATCTGCCCTGCCTCTATGTGAAGTTGTAGGTTTCAACAACTTCCATCTGTTGGTGTGGGAAGCTAAGAGGCGATGTTAAATGCCATTTTTTTTAGTGGGTGTTTGAAGGGAGCAGTCAGGAAATTCAGTTTCCCCTGACATCAGACAGCGGCAGGACGAGGTATTACAATTTGCCAGACAGGTTAGAAATGTGAATGATTCAAATTTGCATTCCAGGAAAATAGCAGCTGCCTCAGCTCAAGGTCACCACAATGGCACCACCTGCCTTCTAGGGCTGGGCTTTGCTTTTCTACTCACACATGTATTTGTATCCATAATGTCCATTGCTGCAGTATTTAATTACTGAGATTGTCTCTTTCCTTTTTGTTTTGCCACCTGTCTTCACTGTAAGAACAAGCACTTCAAACACCTCCCGGTCCTAACATCAGCTTTTTTTAACTAAATTCTCCCTGCAGAGTTTAGTTCCTCTAAACTACCCCATTCCTCTAAAATTATTTTTTAATTTTTTTTAGTTATCTCACTGTCACTTTTGCAAATCTTCTGGTGTCTGCATATTTTTTTATATTACCTGACTTTAACCTCATGTTACTGTCTTTTAGGCCTGGGCACTAAGTGTTCAAAAGGAAACACATAACTGCTTTTTAACTTTGCTTCACGGGGTTTGTTATATGCTATTTGATCTCTTCATGCATTGGCAGTTGTTCTGGCAGGCCTTGGTCCTGCTTAAAGAACAAAACCAAAAAACTCTCTGCCTTTGATGACTTTCCCTCTTGAGAACCTAAATGAAGTTGATTGAGATTCCAGGTAGTAAGCAAGCTCCTTGAGTGCAGCTTTGTGCCTCACATCAAAATTCCTGTTGGTCTCATCAGAATCACCCTTTCAGAGGTAATCCTGATTTTGTTGAGGAGCTCCTTGGGAGAAGAAGTCAAATGCTGAGATGGGGAAATGAATGTTAAGACATGGTTGTTTATATTTTGCACAGACTTCAATGCACACTGCAGTATCAAATGTGTATTTATTTATTCCTAAATGTGTTGAAGTATATTCAAAATAACTCATTGCTACTACCTCCATCAGTTTATTAGGCCAGTAAATCCTGACACAGCAGAGAATTGCTGTTTTACTTTGGTATCTCTATAGTATATGTCTCTCAGTACATTTGTCAGGTCCTAACTATTGGCACCCCTTGTAAAATGCCTATGCATATGCATGGCTTTGGTGGTGTTAACTGCATCACTGTGTGGGTTTCTATTCTTATCTCCCAGGTGATATGTAGGAGAAAAGGCAATTAACTTGAGTGATGTAAACTTCTGCAGAGGTCAGAGGACATAAAAGTTGAATTCTGCCTCAGTGTTCAGTATTTTATTGGGTTTTTTATCCCTCAAAGGTAACAAGATAACAACATTAATGACAGGATAGGTAATGGACTGATTTTGTTTTGACAAATGATTCACATTCTTCCTGTGTAGCAACTTTCATGTTAATTTTCCATCTTGCCATTGCTTATAGCTCTGCAACCTCCTCTTTACAGACAGATGATATTCAGTGCTTTATTTAGGATCAATATATTGCAAATACTTATTTTTACCTCATTCCTGGGAGAAACATTCACCTTTATAAGGCATCTAAATAAGCCAAGGAACTGTTCAGCTCTTTAACTGCTGAGATAATAAAGGTGGTATGACTGACAAGGCAAACACAACAGATTGTTTTTCATGGTGTATAGAGGAATTCCGAACAGATCCTGTCATCTAACAAAGAGCCTCTGAAGCCATGAGAAAGCGAGACAAGCATAGCTTGCTGTTACAGATAAAACCAGGAACAGTGTTGGGCCACCTCTATCGCTGGTTTTCTTCTGTGCCTTAGACATGCATGATGACTGCACAGAAGGCAAAGGTAAGCAAGGCCCATCCTTGCTGTCTTATTGAGCCAAGAGACCCTATGCACTGCTCTAGAGAGCAGTTGTGAATACAATGGTTCATCTTTTCTAGGGATAAAAGCTTCTGTAGCTTATGTTCGTGATGAATGATGTTATATTTTTATTATTTTTATTTCACTGTTTCTTACTCTAAGGTATCCTGTTTAATCAGGGTTTTGATCTGTGTGCATTTAAAGAGCTGGATAGATATTTGGCATAAACTCATTAGGGAACCAGCAGAGTCCATTTGTAAACACTTCTGCCCCAAAAGCACGCTGCTTAGAAGTGTGATGGCTGTATATCCTGACTGGCAAGTTTCTAACATGGTTTGACAAGGTGGGACAGTGTCCTGGTTTCAGCTGGGATAGAGTTAACTGTCTTCCCAGTAGCTGGTACAGTGCTATGTTTTGAGTTCAGTATGAGAAGAATGTTGATAACACACTGATGTTTTCAGCTGTTGATCAGTAGTGTTTAGTCTAAAGTCAAGGATTTTTCAGCTTCTCATGCCCAGCCAGCGAGAAAGCTGGAGGGGCACAAGAAGTTGGCCCAGGACACAGCCAGGACACCTGACCCAAAGTGGCCAATGGTGTATTCCATACCATGGGACATCACATCTAGTATAGGAACTGGGGGGAGTGGGGGCGGGGAATTGCTGCTCGGGGACTGGCTGGGTGTTTGTTGGCGGGTGGTGAGCAATTGTCCTGCGCATCATTTGTACATTCCAATCCTTTTATTAGTGTTATCATTATCATTATTAGTTTCTTCTTTTCTGTTCTATTAAACCGTTCTTATCTCAACCCACGAGTTTTACTTCTTTTCCCAATTTTCTCCCCCATCCCAGTGGGTGGGGGGGAAGTGAGTGAGCGGCTGTGTGGTGCTTCGTTGCTGGCTGGGGTTAAACCACGACAGACAGATACTGTGAAGCCACTAGCTGCTTCAGTGCTTCTCCCTAGACTCTTGGCTGCCAAAGTCGGAGACAGGGCATCATGTGTTTGCCTGCTGTAAGCAGAGACACCCCTTCCTCTTTACAGCTAGGTTCTGTTGCATTTGGAAAATGTGAATACAAGATAGCCTATGTATGTCCTCTGTCCAGGGCAGATTTTGCAGGTGCTATCTCTCTAAGTGATTGCTCAGTCTTCTGGGCCATCTTTCTGGTCAAGACAGTGGGCACTTCTTGCTGCCTGGTCCTGTGGGAAGGGGATACATTACCTGTTCCCTCTTGCAGTATAACAGCTGAAGAGAAAAAACAGACATTTGTAATCTGCGCCTTTGCTGAATCTCTTCATGACCTGTTTGAGTGACTGCAGTGTTTGTGTCAGAATGTATTTCATTTGCCCTAGCATATGCATGGAAGGGAAAGGGGCCATTTCTTCCTGAGAGGCAAACAGATGGGAGATGCAGACTCCACTTAGTTACAGCTGTGGTTATGGAGGTAAGCATGGTGGACACTCCACATCTCTCAGCACTGAGAGGACCTGTCTATAAATACCTTAGAGCTGTCTGTCTGAGCCAGATGTTTTTGTCCTTTCCAATGTACCTTTCTGTAAGCAGGTTGGGCCACTTTTATCCTGTCTCTTAAAAGACTTTTTATTTGTCTCAGTTAAGGTAGGCTGGAATGAAAAAACTTTTGGTTAACATCTTGTAGTGAAAATCACTTTCTCACAAATACTTTCTTCTGTAAAAAAAATATTAAAAATTGTCCTCTAGAGCTAAATTTGTCTGGAGAACCTCAGTGTGAAAGAAGAGTTTTGGAGAAGTGTTTTTAAGGTTGCTTTGGTTTGGTTTGGTTTTTTTCAAGGTGGCACAATCGCAAAGATTCTGGTTTTCTTATCAGACTAACATGTACTTTGCTGTTCACAGACATCAGTGTGTCGTGGTTTAACCCCAGCCAGCAACTAAGCACCAGGCAGCTGCTCACTCACTCCCCCCCATCCAGTGGGATGGGGGAGAAAATCAGGAAAAGAAGCAAAACTCATGGGTTGAGATAAGAACGGTTTAATAGAACAGAAAAGAAGAAACTAATAATGATAATGATAACACTAATAAAATGACAACAGCAATAATAAAAGGATTGGAATGTACAAATGATGCGCAGGGCAATTGCTCACCACCCGCCGACCGACACCCAGCCAGTCCCTGAGGGGCGATTCCCCGCCCCCACTCCCCAGTTCCTAAACTAGATGTGACGTCCCATGGTATGGAATACATCATTGGCCACTTTGGGTCAGGTGTCCTGGCTGTGTCCTGTGCCAACTTCTTGTGCCCCTCCAGCTTTCTCGCTGGCTGGGCATGAGAAACTGAAAAAATCCTTGACTCTAGTCTAAACACTACTTAGCACCAACTGAAAACATCGGTGTGTTATCAACATTCTTCACATACTGAACTCAGAACATAGCACTGTACCAGCTACTAGGAAGACAGTTAACTCTATCCCAGCTGAAACCAGGATACGGTGTCACCCCCAACCCCTGATTTGAAGCCATGTTGGCAGTTGTTACTTTCATTGTATAGTTTCTTGTGAATGATTTGTGTAAGACTGCAGTTGAGAATTTTGCTAGGACTTCTGAAATTCATGTCTTCAGTTCTGGCTTTGAAAATTGTTTTAAAAGTACTATCTTAGACAAATTATTGCAAACATAACTTTTCAAGACCAAATTGTTCTTGCTTAATGGATACCTTCTGTTCACAGCATAGCTTTAATTAAAGCTTAACTTTAAATCATATAGTGAATTTTAATATGTGTAGTGCTCCATAAATCTTCAGTGGTACAAAATGAATACTACTGAAGTTGTAGTGTAGTAAGGTACAAATCTGATACCTAAACCTTTCAACAATGGAAGTGTCATAAACCAGAGATATTCTTGCCCCCTTGTATTTTGAGTTAGATTTCTTTTCTCAAAATACACTTCATACAGTGTGAGGAAACCCCCCCACACCAAAGTATATTTGTTGATAGGAAATATTCTATGCAAACTCATATTATTACAAAACACATTGAACCATTAGATTACCTAGATATGATTTAGGTAAATGATCTATCATATTTGTTAAAGAAGTACTTGATCTTGTACAGGAAGAGCATAATTTCTTTTAATTGCTGCTGTGAACTGTGGTTGTGAATGGTAATTAGTAAAATTTATACTCTTCAGGGCTTATCTCTTTTATTAATGTTTGGTATCAGTACTTTTTTAGTGGTGGAAAATAGTTGAGTGCCACAAAAGTTTTTTTAAAAAATCTTGTGAATTTTTAAAGTTAGTAGTGGTGTATTTGCATTTTATAGCATGGTGGTACTTCTGGTTTTCTGAGTATTGGACCTTACAGCATTAGAAGACAAAAGCCAAGGCAGCCTTTTCAGGAAGACAGATGAATTTAATGTAACATCAGGGATGAAACGAAAACAATTCTCAAATTATAATGCATTCCAAAGTGCCAGATGTGACATTCCCAAGGAATTTAATATTTTTAGATGCTGGAAAGCAAATGTAGTTAGGTATTTATAATCTGCTAGCTGTTAAGATACAATCCCAAATAAATGTCCATGTAAAACTCAGGAATGTCTAAAAAGTGAACAAGTAAAGGATTTTCTTAAATAAAATAAAATAAAATAAAATGAATTTGAACAAACAACAAAAAAGACTTTTGTATTTCCATCCCAAGACTTCTGTGCTCGTTGGTCTTCCTTCATGACAACTAAGAGAGATGATCAGAAAGACAGGAAGGAGTAAAGCAGAATCACATGAAATGTAAATCTCACTAGTTTATCTTGGCAGAGCATGAATATCGATACAGTCTTCTGAATGCAACCAAGTTTTCTGTATTCTGTATGCCATCAATTGAAATTTGGCAAAGTTCCTTTTTTTCTGGGCCCTTTCAGGATCTGCATCTCGTTCTCTAGACACATTTCTTGTTCACTTAGTTGTAAGTTCTGGCTGAGAACATACAAGATGTTGATTTCTTTTGAGTGTTTTACTTTGACCAGCAGTAATTACAGTCTTAATGCATTCTCCAGACAATATCTAGTACCACTACTCTTAGGCATGCAATTAGCAGTATCATTACTTCTTGCATAGTGAATTCAGTGAGATTTAAACAGAAACTTTTTTTTATTATTTCCTTAATACTTTGAGTAATATATAACATGTGTGTTTATATGTAATACATCATTCTATGTATTCTGTGAACCATCTATAACAAAAATTTTGAGATAGCTAGCTAAATAACAGTAAATTTCCGAAAGTTTGTTTATGTGAAGGGAGATACATATACGTATTCATATGTGCTTTTGGTACTAGACTGAACCAAAGCATCTCATCGTGAGTCAGTTGTTCAAGGTGATTGTGACACAAACTGTAAACTGTGGCATAAAGGCAATGTTCTTTGGCAACCGAGCATTACTTATAAAGGAAATCTGCTACCTCATGCACTGATCATCCATGGTTTTGGATAATTTTGCTGTGTGCTTTCAAAAATCATTTGTATGCACACAGAAGCTCTAGCACATGATACAATGAACTCAATACTGACAGGTCTGATGTGCCTGCTGCCTTCAACAAACCTCCTTAGGTGTAATAAAAGAGTATAAGATTTGGGATCTCAGCTGACAGGAAAAAAAATTACTGATATTTTGCTTTAAGCAATAGAATTTGACCTCAAAAATAGTGACTAAAGTGTTGTGTAGAAATGCATATAAGGTTTCTGCTGAAGGCCCAGACTCTTTACTCTTTAAGTAAGTGACAGGAGTAGTTCTGTTTGTGCAAGTAAGCTGTAATTTTCACAGGAAAATTAAAAGTTCACAAATGCAAGAAAAAATAAGAAAACTACCCACTAGTAACTGAGGACCTAGGATTGTGTGGTCACTTGTGTTTGTATGGTCTCTGTGTATAAATATGCCAAAGAAACTATCCTACATATTTATGAAAGTACTGAACATGACTGTGTATTAAACCAACACACTCCAGTGTGTTTTCTATATTTCTTAATGTATTCTCACTAGCAGAAGTGCCTTTATTACCTGCCCATATTAATGTAAAAGGTCTTTGTAGTGTCTCAACTTCAGAGAATTTCATCATAAGAAAAGAAATTAGTAACTACTGTCATGAAACCCAGAAATCATTGACAGCTCCTTTGAGGGTGAAATTTAAAGTGGCCACATTTGGCACCAGGTGTTGTATTAAAGGATGTCATTTGTCTTGAGTTGTCATTGGGGTCATGATTAAAAAGATGCTAATTCCCCACCTCAGCTATTATTATTAGGTTCAGCCCTAACCCCTTTCATCAAAATCTGGCTCTATTACTCTCACTGCCAGTAGTTTGTTTATTGGGAGTTATTAGTAAGGCTCTAGTCACTGTCACAGCCTGTTAGCTCAAAATTACACTGACTCAGAGCTTCTGCATTAACAGGGCTTGCAAGAGATACATGTGGTGGATCCACCAGTCAATTTTGAAATTGTGAAAATAAATTTATTAATATCTATTAATAGACTGGCTCACTGTGCTCAGTAATAAAGGGATAAGAACTTCTTCTCCCACTACCCCCAAAGGTCACTCGAATCCTGCACAACTATTTTGCTACTGACAGTACAAGTCTGAGGGCTTTAATTTCTCTGTTGTGGGGTCGAGTGTGGGGGTATATGAATTCAGTTGGTTCTTTGGAGTACTTCTTCAGACTTAAAAGTAGGGCTAGTCATCACCCAGGAGGAAAGAGTATCCACTGCTCCACCCTACAGCTTTCTTCTACCTCAAGTGGATTTTCTGTAGGTGGAGTACATATTCATTTTAGATTTTAAATTTGTATACAAATGTACTTACTGGCCCTGAATATCTGAGCACTGATTTCTAAAGCATTTGCAGCATCTAATGGCTTTTATTAGTAGAAAATGATTTTCTCTAGAAATACCTTCTTTTTCCTACACCCCCACCCCTCGTTGTTCTGTCATTGGGGTTTTGCTTTTGTCCTTGATACCGGTTTTCTTTTTTGGAGGTTACGAGAGCAAAGGGTTGAGAGTTTTGCTGTGTGTCCTGAAGATGGCTAACTTCTGCTGAGTGAATGTTCAGAGCTGACAGTCTTCTGGTAGGAAGATAAAAAAGAGAGAGATCTGCAGTCAAGGTCAAGCTCAGGTTTTATGTTTGATCTTTGCAAGGAATGCAACTTTTGCTATCTTCAGGCCACAACACGAGACTGTGCCACAGACAACCAAGACAGAAAGCGGCCAAGGACCCTGAAATTTCTAGGCAAGGCTGCTCAAGGTCTAACATTTTTCCCTGACCATGCAAATAGACAAAAATGCTGCAGCATTTCCTTTTCTAGTTTTTTGACTCAGCCTGGCACGATTCATCCCACAGTGCCAAGTCCCTTAATGCTGTTATCTTTTAACTAAATTAGTTTAGATATGCACATGGAGCAGTTGAATCACACATAAGCCATTTAATATATGGAGCTTGTCCAACAATTCTGTTCAGGATCTTCTCTTCATATGGGAAGTTATCATAGGAAAATTATCAACTCGTGGTTTAAATCAAATAAGGAATTAAAATTTTCTGATAAATTAGTGGCATACAGTTAACTGGAAATCAATGAACTGGTTCCAGGTCAATGCCAGCAGTACAGCAGATATGCCTCACTTGATACTTACAAAATATTAATGAATGCTTACAATGTTCTAAATACCCTTTTTAAAAGTAATGCAAAAATTTGTAATCTTGAACACATGTTTCTTCCCCCCCCATATACATGCCTCATACGAATGGTTACTTGCATGCCCGCACTCCCTGGAAGTGTGGGTTTCCCTGTTGTCTACCCTGACGGAGATAGGCTTGCTCATGCTTTATGCAGCTCCCTACAAAGTACTAGTCCATGTGCTGGTGAGAAGACACCCCATGAGTCCCCACATGCACCTGAAGCTGTGGGTCCTTCTGCTGCTCCACCCTGTACTGTCAGCCCATCAGCTGGGGTGCAGCCCGCTCTCTGGATGGGACAGGGAGGATGCTGTGTCAGGCCTAGACAGGGCCATAATGGCAGCAAGGTGACTTCTGCCAATGTCAGACACAGTTCGACCGCTACTCTGAATGCTTTCCCACTCCCAGGTCTCTCCCTGCAATCACAAATTTTCATGCCTCCTATACATCTTGTCAAGCTGACTCCTTGTCTTAAAAGCCTGGATAACCTCCTGGTTACTGTTTAATCCATCTGGTAGTTGTCCTATGAAGCATCATCATTGTTCATTTCCTCTTTAATGTTACCAGGGTTTGGGCAAACTCCCTCCCAAAGCAGCTCTGTTTGGGTATTCTCTTTTGGGTATGCCATTCGCATATACCTCTTACGCTTACATCCCTACTGTAGCTTCTGGTGTTACACAGGCTATGTTACCAAGAAATGTCTGTGTGAATTTCCCCCAAAGGAAGAAATAATACTTCAATATAATGCTAATTAATGTAAAAAATCCTGGGTTTTTTACATTTAGTTATAAATATGATGACCATAATAAAATGTATGGGTAGGTAACAGTGCCTAAGAACTTATATGGCGTTTTGACATGTCAGTGAAGATATGCGTTCCTCCAGTTATTAGATTTATTAAACTTTTGAGCAAAGTTTTGTTTAGATAACTTGTTATCTTTAGATAGTTACTCAATACTATCTTTCAAAATAACATTTCAGGAACTCTTTCTAAATAGATTGATCAAAAGCTGTAAGGTCTGTCCTGCACAAAATTTCATTGTGGATGTCAGCACAGCCTGGGTGCTAAGAAATACTAGTAATTTAACTTAAATAAGTAAGTTTTACATAGAATGAATCACTCAGAGTAAGTCATTTAGCATTAGGATACAGGGGTCACAGCATTAGGTTGTGAGATTTGGTATACTGTTTGTTTAGCATTACTTAGCATGAGTAGCCAAATTTGCTGAAGCCTTAGGCCGCAAGCTCTGAACTTTCACCTAGATATGCTGAACTTTTACCTAGTTAAGCAAAAGAGGCCTCCAGACCCAGCACAAACCAGAAGATAAGGAAGCTACAACCATCAGCAGAAGCTGCAACTCGACAAGATAAGAACAGTTAATGGCCTGCCTGGAGAGAGAGAAGGAATCCAATAAGGTGTTAGAAGATCCCAGACCAAAAATCACCATTGGACCAAAAGGCATGTGAAGAGCACAGGAGGGGCGGGTGCATAGATTGTAAAGCTATAATTGCCCAGGGATTTCTTTGTTTGGGGTCCCTCTTTGGAGGCACCCAGCTCGAGCTGTTCCTACTGCTGCACTGCTCAATTAAATTACTTTTTATGGAATCTGGCACCTGAGACTCTGCTGTGGGAAACCTAGGTTCCAAACTGCGGGACTAATAACGTCTGAAAGAATGTGTGAGTGTGTGACTTTGTGTCAAGGAATGAACTGGGGTGCCCGTCAGTTCACTGGAACTGCCCTCTGTGAAGGGACTTAGGTCCTAGCAATAAAGTCTCTGGCAGTATGAAAATGACTCCCTGAGTCTGAATTGGAAGCCTGGAAGGTGCAAATTACCTATACAGTTAATCTACCATTAGTTGCCATACTGTATTTTCTGGGCTACCACTGCAATGCTATGCATTCATATACTGAGAGAAAAGAAGATATTTTCATGGACACATGGAATCCTACTGCAGATGTACTATGATTTTGACTGCTGCATTTTTCTTAAGTGAGGTAGTGATTGTGGTGGGTTGACCTTGGCTGGCTGCCACATGACCAGCCAGCCACTCTCTCACTCCCTCCTCCTCAACAGGACTGGGAGCAGGGGGGAAATAAGATGAAAAAGCTTTTGGGTTGAGATAAAGACAGGGAAATCCCTTACCAATTACTGTCATGGGCAAAACAGACACAGCTTGGGAAAAATTAACTCAATTTATTTAATTCATCAGTCTGGGATAAAAGCAAGCAGTATAAATGTTTCATCTGCTTTGTGTTCTCTCAGACCCAGATTTTGAAGAGGCACTTTTGAAGAGGCCCTGGGAAACTTTCTTCAAGGTCAATGGAAGAGGAAGGAAACAAATGGCAACTACAGCAGAAGCTTGGAATTCTGGGTCTGAAATACAGGTACCGTTGGGCAACAACTAGCTTTATAAAAGCTATGATAAACCTGCTAGCACAACCTTCAAAACTGTGCTTTTGCAGTGCTTTTTTCAGCATTCAATATGCTTCTACTTTTCTAATCCATTTCTTGTGTTCAGCTGAGCACATACTGGGTAGCTTCTTGACAATAACTTGATACTCAGTTCCACTTAATGCTGATGGTGTGGTAAGGAAACCTTATGGGTTATGAGCTCCTAATTGTAGCCTGAAGGATGCCTACCTTTGTGCATCTTCAGATGGTGGGGAAAGGCTCAGAGATTTTTGTAAATGAGGAGTAAACCTGATGTAGGTTGGAAGCAAGGTGGAAAGGAATATGAAGTGACTCTTTCTGGTGAAATGGGCCACTGATGTATCTAACGGTGATCCATGGGTCTAGAAACACATTATGGAAACCAAGAAAAACCCACTGTGGAAGACATAGCCAAAGGAAAGAAATTTGGGTTCTTCATAAGTAAATAAAGGGCATTTCTAGGGTCAGTAGGGGATTGATGTTATACATAGAGGATGTTGTGTCTTTTATGAGACGTCTCTTTCCAGAAAAGTGCTGCCTTTTTATCTGTTCATGGTTCCTTACTGCTTTCTGTCACATCTTAGAGAGGTTGTGTTTAAGATTTGCAGTAAGTGTGAATGGCCTTTGGTGGTAAACCAGAAAAAAAGTAAAATGAATGGAGCAGTCATTAGAGATTACAGATATAATTTGTCTGTAATATCTAGTTATAGGCCTCAAACCCACATTTAAATTAATTGCTTTTCTCAGATTATACTCTTCTAAAATTTAAAAAAAGGGTGGGGTTTTTTTGCTGAAACTCACACTCAAGTTTATGTTGTGAAGAACCTGGGGCTTTTGGTTGTAATCCATCTATCCTCTCTCTCTTTTTTAGTCTGCTATTAATTTTGGATTCTTTATAATTGCCATTGAATTATACACCTTTGTAGTGTTTCTACTGTATTGTTTACACTACTTTAAACACTACTAGTAGTTCTACTGTAGTGTTTAGAAAGTGAAACTTTCTTACAGAACATTCATAAACATCATCTTATTGTTTGCATTGCAGGGCTCTACCTCATTAGTCACGTTCTCTGTTTAACAATAACATAGTAAGTTTATTCTCGCAAAAGCATTGCAGAGCTTGTCTAAAATAATTTTTCTCATCACATCAGTATTTCAAGTTTACAAAGAAAAAAATCTTCATTACAAATGGAGATCTTGAAAACTTAAATAACTGAAGCAGTTTTCTCTGCACTGTTTTACCATCACTAACTTCAATTTCAAAATGAAGTGTTTCAGTGGTTTCAAACCCAACCATTCCCATTAAGCAGAATTTGGTCCCGATGGAGCTGCATTGCTTGTCTTCTCCCCTCCCCCTTAATGTATTTCTGTGAAGACAAAACAGCCCTCTGAGCAACTTAGTTTCAGCTTTCAATAATTATTGGTCTCTCTGAAATGCATTGCAATAATACTACAAATCCTGATGTGGAAATATCTCAAAAATCTGCAAGGATTTCTTTCAAGCGGCTAATTTATTTCACTGTTACCAAATGCTTTTGCAAGACAGAGCAACTTATTATGCTAAGGACCTTTGAGAACAAGTTGAATAACTCCAGAGTTTATGTCCCTTTTAAAAGAAACACAGGTCTATTGGATTCAACCTATAGAATGAAGAGGGATTTCTGTATTGAAATAATATACAAGACAAACTGCTTTTGTTATGGGTTCAAACGTAAAATTGTTGAACATTGTCCAGTGTTAGCTGTGTACTGATTTTTATAAAGTGAATTATTCTCTTGAAGAATGGGGGAATATAAAATAATTCTAAGATTATTAAGCTCAATATGATGACTGCAGGGAAGGGACTGCCTTAGTTTCTGAATAACCCACATTAGCAGTGCTTGTTTTGCTTTCTGCCTTTTCTGCTTTCTGTCTTGCATTCTTTCTTTCCTGTCTAGTTCTTTAATCAGTCTAGATTGTTAGAAATTACACAGATATGAGTTTCAACAGCTGCCAGAACAAGCATGTTCTCTAGTTCACCCTTGTCAAGTACCAGTGCTGAATTAATTGTTTGAATTCATGTGTTGCTGACAACACAGCTGTCCAATACCCCAGTGTTTCCTTACCTCAGTTTACATCACTATCGATACTCGTTTGCAAATGCTTCAAGATATTTAGTGCATCTTTTAATCTGTTTTGTGAAGTATTTAACAAAACTGAGATACACTGCAGTGCTGGAGAATAAATAATGCTAAATTTCATTTGACTGGCAGCTCAGAGCAGCCCAGCTACAAAAGTAGTGGAAAAGCGAGTTTCAAGGCATTGCCTTGAGCCAAACCAGATTCAGAGATACCCACATGCTGAGTGGATATTCTCTATTCTTGAAGATTGCAAGTTGTTCCATTGACAGAAGTTTATGTAGAAATGACTAATTATGAAATTTGATACCTATATTAATGCAAAACAGCATCACAGTTCATCTGGTCGAACTTGTTTCCTCTTACAGTTATAGAAACATTCTTTCTTATCATGGCAGTTTTAAATACTTTCCCTTATGACTAAAATAAAATACTAATCCCATAACTAATCTATTTTATACAATAGCAAGATCAATTTAATGGGAACTACCTCATTCCTTTCACATCTAAATTCCTAGGACAATCTCTTCTTCTCAGAGAAAAGCTTAGAAGTTCATCTTTTGTTTTATTCCCTTCGAATGTTACTTAGAATTTTCTTGCATATTTCCTTTCTTGTACCTCAGTGAAAGTCTAATGTCCCTGAATTTTAATTCTGTTTTCTGTGATTTGCTGGTGTGGAGTAGAAACTCCTCTATGCCAGCCTCTTCAGTTCCAGAACTGGTACTGTGTTCATGGGAGAGCAAATGGGCTAGACAACTTATCTGGTAAATGTAATTTACAGGACGTTAAGGCTTTTGCTTCATTTTTAATGAAGAAATTATGTGCCTGTGTCTCCCTCTTGTGGCATGAAAATATTTTGACCAGAAGTTGTTTATCATAACAGAACCATTGGAAAAGAGCACAGACTTTCCTGGTTTCAGATTTGCCCGCTGCTATTAATTTTCTAAAGCTCAATTTGTGTGATGTTTTAATTGAACTGTTAAGGATTCTCCTAGAGGTGCAGTGAAAGCTTAAAGTTAAAATTTTGGCCAGAATTAGACTCCCTGCGTTTGTACTGTACTGTCCCTCAAAAAGAAATTTAGCATTAATAAGTGTAACTTTGAACTTTTTGTTTTCTTGCACTGTATTCAGTCCCAGCTTTTAAGGTCCAGTTAATATGAAGATCTCCATTTTCTCACAGAAAGAAGAGTTTATGAACTCTGCTTCATGCTTGAAAAACCTTGCCATCCTGTTTCTGGACCAAGGTGGTTTGTATGCAGCCTACTCTAATGTCCCTGCAACGTTCCTCCCAGGACTTCTGTTTCCAAGGTCACTGTATCAAATAATACCAAGTCAGGTGTCTCTGCTCTGCACCTGCAGCAGAGATGTGTTAAAGCTGCAAAAAAACCCCCATCTTGCATAACTAAGAAAACCCCTTCAAAATCTGGTTTTGTTTTGTTCTTAAACATTTTGTTTTGGTTTGGTTTACTTTTAGCTTTTAGTTTTGAAGTTCTGAAAACTCAATGGTCTATTGACTTATCAAGACCCATCAGTTTTGGCTTGATTCTCTATCAGTTTTTACACACTGAGTAGTCCAAAGTGCTAGCCTATGTAAGTGGAGGAGTATAATTTTTCTCAGGAATGGCAGGCATCATCTCAGAGCTTAAGGAGCCTTCAGGAAAACTGAGGACCCTACCTCAGGGTATAGTGGTATATAGTAGCAAGTTTTAGTGAAGATCCAGGAACGTAAAAAGCTATCTAAGGAAGTAATGTATAGTTGTTCTTGTTATTAAAGCCCATGTTATACAGAATGCTAAATGTCTTCAATCATTGTCTTGCAAAAGTGACTGATAAGGGTTACATCATATCAGTAGTTTGGTAGACCACATTCTTGAACATAGTTACCTAAATGCACTTGTTCCCCAGGCAAACAGGACTGACAGTTACCAAGTATGTATCACATCTCCTAAGAGGCTGGAGAAGAACACAAAGCACAGCAAAGACAAAAAGCAATATAAATGTCTCTGTTCAAAGTGGGGTCCTTTAAGCATAACCTACCTTTGGAAAAACAAACCCGCTCTTAAGAAATGACTGCTATGTAGCTGAATATAAAGAGTGCCCAAAGGTAATAAAATGTTTGCAAGCGCCAAGTCTATTGAAGCTATTGTGCAACCAGGAAGGATACAGTTCAGAAGGAAGTGAAGGCACAGACCTGTCCTTCAGACATGAGGCTGATCAGCATGCAGAATTCATAAGCACAAACTCTTAGACCCCTAAATAACATCTGTCCTTGTAGATCAGTGATTAGGACAGAATAACCACATATCCAGAGTGGACAGTGACATCACAGAGTGTTAGTTCCCCATTTCAAAATAGCAAAGAATGTCTTTGGGGTGCTGTTTTGTTCCAGACTTTAGAAACAACACAGCAAACAAGGGAAAATGTCCTTTGACTTTGGGCCAAAGAGTTTTCTATCTCTGTTTCTCTAGCTGCATTCCTAAAGATTCAGACTCGCCTGTTCTCTTATAGCATGAGAAAAGAAGTGTCCTCATATGTAACCTGACCCAGAAAAGATGCTCCAGAGAAGCTTTTCTGGCCTTATGGTTTTGGGTTTTTTTAACTATGTGAGATAAGGGGGATCCCCTGAAAGAGTGGGAGATGGGCTTCAAAGCACTATTCTGTCTTGTTACAACAGAGACAAGAGTCTGAAGTTTGTGTCCCTGGTGAATGCCTCAACCATACAGCTATAAAGTAGAAAAATGTCATCTTGTCTGGTGAATAATTATTATAAATAGAATAGCTTTTAACAGAAGAGGCTGCTAATGAGCAAGTATAGGATGCCTTGTCTGGTAGTTATGGGCATTTCAGAAATCTAAGCATCACTTGCTCTAAGTCAGATGAAGTGGAGATTTGAAAACAAGACTATTGCCTACAAGGAAAATGACTTTATTTGCAGTCAGACATAAAGGATTTTCACACCTGTCAAAAAAAGAAGGGAAAAAATCCCATGTTACCACAAGCATTTCTTAAAATATGATATACCTGGTCTGAGAATTGGTATTTCCAGGACTGGGCACTGCAGGAAAGAAAGACAGGATACTATATAAGTTAGCATGAGACCATGGACTAGGTGTGAGTTATGCTGTGAGCAGTTTAGGTATTTTAGGGATCAGAACTCCCCTTTTCTGAGGGCATTATAGTTATCTCAGGGCTTTCATATGCCTGAATACTTAGCAGCTATTATAAGCATTCTTACGGTAACTTATTTCTCTTTCTTTCCATCTGTAAAATATGTGAGGAAAAACATTTTGATTAAGATGCCACAAAATATAGATTGAAATAAGCAGTTTTAATATGTCTTGTATAGAAAACTTTCTGATATTGTCAGTTTGTCCCCATTCACAGCTTGGTAATAGACTACTTCCTTTTATTTTGTCCCTGGTAAGTTCCACTTTCTGGTTCTTGCACACAAGAAAGATGTTTGAAACACTATTTGAAATGCAGTAAAAGATGCCTAAAAAGAAAAACAATCAGGAAGTGGGCTTATGCTAGTTCTCAGAGCAGGGCAGTGTGCCAGGAGTTACTAGAGAGACAGAGTCATAAATGATGTAGCACCTATGTAAGTCAGTCTAGATGTTGAACTGGGCCTAATTTTTCTTTAATTATCAATACATGGGGAATAAGATTTCTTTTTCTTGTGTCCTGGCAGTACTTCAATTCAGATCTAGATGTTTTATAAGACTGTCCTCTGTTCTTGCTGTATATTGTCACAAGGCAGTGCATTTTTTACTAGTAAAACTACCTTGCAAGTGATCCCATCTGTGCAAAAGCCATATATTTGGTCATAAACAGCAGTAAGACTGTGAAAGAAAATGTAGAAGAAAAGGTATACTATGGCTGAAACCATAATATAACAAGTATATTGACATTATTTGCTTAGGAATTTTATTCAACCATCAGTCTAATTTTGTCCTACAGAGACTATTACTGCAGATATGCACAACAAAGTTTCAACCTGACTCTAAGATCTTAGGTTAGCATTTAGAAAAGCCATTTTTGAACTTCTAGATGGAATACGTTGATCCAGGGTAACTGGTATGCAAGAAACAATAGCACCATTAAGGCATTGCTTTTTCTGCTGTTACTTGGAGAGCTACAGAGATGGATCTCCTGCTGTGACAGCGAGGCTGAATCTGTACAAAATTGGTACCTGGCTCCACTGGGTGGCAGCCCAAGCGCTGCTCAGCCCCGAAAGCGATGGCTTTCTCTTCAGCTGAAAAAAACCCAGCATCACCCTCGCATCTCAGCGCTTTGTAAAACTCATGAGACTTTTCTGTACATCTAGTGAGTCAGGTGTTGGCCCCATCACCCTCAGGGACTCTCTGATTACCCGTAGCAAGATGGTCTCTCTTCTGCTAATGGCACTTCAAAATGTAGTTCCCATATTGTGTTTTAATTAAATTGTGATTAGTTCAAGCAAACTGTTTTTTAAAATAAGGATTCCTGAAATGAACACCTTCACCATGAACACTCTCTACTCACTGAATTCATTGGAGACATCTAATGGGTTTAAGTAGGCTATCTGGAAATTAAGGGCAAAACCATGTACTAGTAGTGTGCTGCACATAGCTTTATATTTTAAAGCGTGCTGAAACACTGCTGAAGAAAGTGGATCTTTACAGCAGTGAGAGAGAGCACTTTTGATCCTCTCGTCTAGGAAGCTTGTGCCTGTGGCTGCAGTCATTCCTGGCATCTGTTCAGCTGTAGTCTAAGTCTCAAAAGCAGAGTCAGTGCTTGGATGGGGACCGGTGTGCCTCTCCTGCTCTGTCTCGCGTGACACTGGTGAGGGATGCACTGCTAGGATTCCTTCCTTCCACCCAGCAAGAAACAAAGGTCACAACTGCTTCAGGTGGCAACGATCCCGTAGTCTATTCAGGATGGTAAATAGAAATTGCAGTGTCCTGGCCATGCTGCATAAAAAGTAAATTTCCCTTAGGTACTTGAAGTTTTTCTGTGCTTTCTGCTGGACACAGTTTTTTGCTTTCTTCTCTTTCCGGTAATTGTAATGGATTTTACAAGGAGTTGATTCGCCTCACAGCATGTGTCACATTTTAGTCACTGTTTCACCACAAAACACCATAGTACAAGAAAAAATTTTACGTGACTCTGGTGTAAGATGCTAGCTTTGGAGTTTGCCCCAGTTTGATCTCAGAACTGTAAGTCAGTGTGCTAGCAGCTTCAGAGCTGTGTCATGCAGAAAAAAGGCATTGTACACCACTTTTCAAAGTCTTTTTCATCTAAAAATACTCAAGTCAGCACCTGAGAGATTTACAAAATCAAATCCAGGCAAGAATAAAATGGTAAGGAAAAGGATAATCTCCAAAGAACTGGTCTGCACCTTAATCTAGAGCATTTATACTACGGTTAGTGACTCAGTTTGAGAACCTAAGAGTCCTTGAAATGTTTTCAGTAGAGTTTATCTGGAGATTTCCACTGAAACGGGTGTTTCATATCACAAACATATAAATGAAAATTAAAGTTATCTTTAGTTTCACAGGATGAAATTTCAGTTCTGAAGTAGAGGTGTTTCTCATAGACCTGTCCTCAGGAGGGTTTTTTGTTACAGCCAAGCTACAGTGGATGTAGCTTGCAGATCAGGATGAAAACATCCTCTTGAACTAGTTTGTTTCTTGCTCTTAAAAGATAAGATGGGAAGTATCAAAGGCTTCTGTATCACTTCCATGATTTAGGCTGCCTCAGAGCCCAATGCCTCTGATAGTGCCAGTTTATGCAGCTGATTGTAGTCCACCAGCAAAGGTAAAGCTCTTCACACTCCCTCCTTAACTGCAGAGGAGATTTCCCATACCCAAACGAGGGGATACATCATTCCTCATTTCTAGGAGCGGTGCCATGAGCTGTGGAAAAACTCCAGCCAGAGCAAACTAGAGACCACCCTCTAGCAGCAGAGATCGCCATGGACATACCACCAGTGGTGACTGCCCTGGCTCCCTACTGTGAATACAGAACCTCATTTGGCAGCTTTTACTCAACTTTGCACAAGTTATCTGGGGGTTTGCGATCACATCTGTGATGGTGACTGCTGACAGCATTTTGAGGGAACAGGATCTCAAACAACAGGAAGATTGTGGAGGAGTTTTCCTAAGAGTGGGACCTAGACTATAATATTTGCTTCGAAGGGAAGGAAGAGTGAACATGGACCTCGGCTTTATCTCCAGATATTTCAACTGCACTTGACGTGTCATCCACCCAGACAAGTCGCTTAATACCTGCAATGAAATAATGCAGCACACCAAGGGGAAGAATAACCTTTCTGTGCCTGTTGCTTTGTAACATGGTACGTTGTCAGAGAGTCTTCTGGTCTTCCATGGAAACTAGCTGTACAACCTGGTCTCTGCCTGCATGCGAATGGGTCTCTGTCCCTCACCTACCTCATGAAAGAAGGCTGTCAGAGTTAATTTTTGTGAAATGCTTCACAATTACTACCTGACAGATGTCTAAATATGGATCATGGTTAGTATAATAGTGTAACTAAAAGGACCTTAACTGAGCCGGTTTTGCTTTAAAAATCTCTTTTCTCACTCAGTGCTCTCTGTTTTAATGTTCCCATCTTCTTTCCATTTAATCCT
This sequence comes from Haliaeetus albicilla, assembly GCF_947461875.1. Lineage (NCBI taxonomy): Eukaryota > Metazoa > Chordata > Aves > Accipitriformes > Accipitridae > Haliaeetus > Haliaeetus albicilla. The sequence continues at coordinate 33,455,057 of NC_091485.1, read as the reverse complement.
CATCTCACACCTTTTGTTTCTTTTCATTGGCCCTTCTGGACAACTGGTTTTGGGAAAGCCTTTTTATATCTCTCTCTTTCCCTTGCTCTCTAATAGATACCATCATCTTTTAAAGAGCAGCCACTCCCTCCCTCAGCTAAGTACTATCTTGGCAGGCAACTGGGGAGGAGGAGTCTTCTTTAAAAGGCTTTGAAATTGTGTTGTTAAAAAACATATAAATAAAGCAACAAACCTTTTAATAGGGCTTTGAACAATCATCCCTTTCATTCCCTTATGGCCTGTTGTGCTTCTGGCTTTTTTATTATTTAGTGTGCATCAAAAAAAAAAAATCCAAATGTTTTATGTTAAGCCATTAAGAGTTTATTTGGGTTGAAAATAAATAAATAAATGTGGTGCTAGCAGTTGGGACTGTGAGCACAGGCACGGTTGCCTGGCAGAGGTGACCTATAGGAGGCACATCAGAAGGCCAGAATAAGCTTCAGTGAAAGAGCAGAACAAAAGCATCAGCAGCATTTGTTTCTGGTTAAGTACTTTTGCATGAGCCTGACTACTGGAGTGGTTTACCCAGCTTTTATCTGTTTCAAATTCACCTCACTCCCCCCACCCCTCTCTACAGCATCACTCCAAACTGTAACTCATGGTAATTACATGGAAAAGGAGGAAGCATGGGATTTTTAAAATCTTCTTTTATTTTTTTAAACCACCTGATGGGAGCATGTGACTGGTTGGTATCCAACATTGTTCCTGGAGTTATTAGACACCTAAATAAATGTTTTTTGCATGGCCTGCCTGGGGTTTTTGTGCATTTAAATTTGTTTTTTAAGCACTGGGTATATTTTGTGAATAGCCAGAAAAAGCATTTTGTTTCTTTCTTTCTTTCTACCCCCTTCCACTTTTGTTTGCCAACTCTGCCTGTCATCCCCAGAGAATTCTGCAGCAGGCTGGTGACTGCAGCTAGGGCTCCTCTGTGTGCATAATTAGTATAAATCTTGGTCTCATTTCCCTGGTGGGGCTCTTGGGGAGAGAGAGAAGAGTCTTTGCCATTAAATGCATTATTAGGTTCACATCTTAGCTCCCATGTGACCTACATTTGGTGAATCAACATCAAAACTTAAACTTTCTAACTCTCTTTCTCCATGAGACTGAAGTATATGGTAATTTTTGAAAAGCACACATATAGACTGCTGTTGGTATTGTTAAAGAATTAATAAATTGCCAGAGGTAGATAGGAGGAACTTCTGAGAATCTGAGCTTGACTTTGCTCTCTCAGTTTTGAGACTCATAAATAAAACAATCTGTTACTCCTCGTGAAGTTGAATGGAGCCTCTGACAGTTCAGACCTCAGAAAACCAAGGGAGAGGTGTCCATCTCCAATCAGGCTCCAAAGGAAGAACGGTGCCTAATGGGTGCCCTTCTATGAGTGCCATTTTATGTCTGGGACATGGAACGTCAGGTTGCAGATGACAAAAAGAGCTTCTAGCACACGTAATCTCAGGTGCATCAAAGACACAGGACCAGTAATGTACACACAGCACCAAAAAAAAAAAAGAACATGGAACTGTCTCTATAACACAGTGACTTTTTCACTTTTTTCTCTTTTGCAAGAGTATTGCTGATTTAAAAAAAAAAAGGGGGTTGTCTCTTTCTCTTACAGTAGTATGGAAAAGAAATATGATCTGAACACAATTTTAAATGCTAGACTCCTTTAACTCATGTAGTTTGGCAGATTTCCCTCCAAAAGCAAGTTGTACCTTTCCAAATCTAGTGTCAGGATCAGTAATAGAAAATCAGTCAAGTATTTGGACTTAGGAGGCTTAATGTTCTATAGAGCTTGCTCTTGCATACAGCTTTCTGCATGCTGGTTCTTACCTATTCAAAAATAGGTACTAGAGCTCAGGAAAGGCTTAAGAGGAAAACCTAACTGAGGTCTTTCCAGTCCATAAAACAGGGATTATAAACTTTCTGACCTCACAGTGATACTATGAAAATAACCAACCTACTGTATACTGCAGTATTTTAGTAGGCAGGGTATGTGTTCCCGAGATACAGATAAGTAGAGTGGAACAGTGAGGTTATTGGGAGAGAGGAAGAATATATGTATACCGTCCCATAATATATTGCTAATTTTAATGAGATGAGAAGAGCTTATAATGTAAGCTGGGAATAAATATAAAACAAATATACAAAGATCTGTGGAAAACTTACTGTTGGCTCCAGTGCTTTGTAAAGTCTACATTAAAAAGCAAGAGCAACTGTTGCAGTATCTTCAGCTGTTATGGAGAAGTGAAGGTTCACTTGATCTCTGTTAAGTGATTACTTTTGGAGGATGGTACTGCTTGACAAGGCACAACTGCAGGCTGTGACCAAAGACTGGGTGTTTGTTGGGTACTGAGAAACAATCACATTTGTTTTAAAAATCCTAAGAGTTACTTAGACAATTCTACTTGCAAGATCATTCACCATTCATATTTTAAAGGCATTATTTTCAAGTATTGATAAGAGAGATATAGCTAGGTATCTTAAAGTTTTGTGGATTTCTAGAAAACTTTTACATTTTTAAAAGCTATACTTCTATCATCTAATTACTGGTCATGGATCATTCAGTTGTTAAAGTATATCAGCAGTTGAATGTCCTTTACGTCATACCTGCAATGATCCTTATTCCTGGAGTAAAGATTTGAAAGAACCTATGCCACAAACTTGTAAAATCTTACAAAAGTCTTTCACTTGGGATGAGATCAGAATACACATTTACACAGCAGAACCAGATCCCACAAAAGGAAAGACAGACTAGTGTTTATTTTACAACATAATGTCACCATGTCTCATGCTGTAGTCTCACGAACACACACGGCAGGTGTTTTGTAACACCTGTCTTTCAGACCTTTGAAAGCATAAGAAAAAATATTTACTAGGAAGTTGTAAAAAAAAAGCAAGCATGGGAAGGTCTGCCATGTAGATAAGAAAGAAGGATGGTATGGATTGGATGGCAGAAAGAGGATTCCAGTGCTGGTCTGACAGTTAAAGAATGAAATTATGAAGGGCTCAATAAGAACAATTTTTCATCTTTCCACATCTGGAAATAGCTGTTGTCTGTGATTTATTTTAAGTATAAAGAAAAGCACTAGAGTGGCTTGGTGTGAATGGAGGCTAGTGGCCAGTCCTGGAACCACCGGGTCTATATGGTACTTCTCTTCCTATAAGGAGCTGAAAAAGATATTTCTGCTTTTCTGACAAAGTGTGGCTTTATGACTAGTGGGGTAAGACTTTTCAAAGAATAGATGGGTTTAAAATAATGAAAGTGGGTGGAGAGGGTTTATGATTCTAGGAATACCTGAAACTACCAAACTGAAATGCAAAATCTATAGTTCCTGTGATATTTCGAGCAATCCCAAATTGCTTTAAGAATTCAGTTGTATAATGAGGCAAAGTCATAAAGTTGGGTCAGAATTCCCACTTTGAGTTATGGGAATAATGAACACTTGAAACTTGGGTATGACATATAATTGAGGCCTATTTCTTTAACGAATGAAAGCAAAAGATTTGCCACAGGTGGTGTAATTTTGCTGGGTGTGAAGTAGGGTAAGCTGCTGAGTTTCTTTGTCTGTTTCTCTTTAGGGTCTGGAAGACTCTTAACTAGCTTCTGCTGCTTAACCTGGCTCCAGGGTTCCAAATCTAGATCCTGCACTAATTCCAGATCCCTCTGGAAGAAAATAAAGGTTATAGTGAGGAAAATACCATGTGGGAACTGTAGCAAATGCACCCTGTAGACTAAGCAAGACTGAAGTTCTGCTTACAGATGATAAAGCAAATATAGCTGAATGATAAGATGGAGAAAAAGTAACACCCGCCTCCTCCTCCTCCTCTGCACACACACACACAACTTGTTTACAAAAGTGCCTTGTAGTGACTGCTGGTGGTGTCACTCCGTCCCATGCCCCAGAGCTATCACCGGGCCTCATGGGAGATGTGACTACAGCATCGGACATGGGACTGTTTGTTCACTCACTTTCTGTGAAGAGAGTTTTGAACTGTGTTTTGAATAGACAGCATTTTCTTTGTGTGGTTGGTAAATAACACAGAGCAAAGTTAGTCAGCAAGTTGCATAGCTTCTGCATTCTGATTCTTTGGAGCCCTTTTGTACCAAGCTTGACAGGATGTTTTTAACAGAATGTGACCTCACTGGGATACCAGAGGTAAGGAAAAAAGTTATTGGGGCTGTTGTGGAATATTTTGCACAGAGCTGACCGAAAGCACTGCTTTAATATGCTTCTTGGAAAGAAGACGGTTTCACGGTGATACAGTCAGCACCTTGTTTAGTGAAAATCAATGTCTCTCACTCCTTCATAAGTTATACGAAGTCTTAATAAGATTTTCTATTTCCCACTTATGGAAAAAGATGCTGATTTGCAATCTCAGAACAATTATGTGCTTGTTCTAATGTGTTGAGCAAAAGCCTAGTTCTAGTGACGGAACATCAAAATGTCTTCTTTCTAACACAGAACAGAATAAGCAGATCAGATCCAGTTGTTCCACCAAGTCCCAGAAGCAGCAGCGCGAGAATTGGAGCGGTGGCAAACCCCAGAAGACCAGGCGACAGCGACCTTCTGGACACCCCTACCCCATCACTAGGTAAAGGTAAGAAGGAAAAAAACCCAAACTGGTATCAGCGCGTTTTCTGGGTAAGATCACGCGTGGGTTTGCATCGCAGACATTAAAGCTGAGGCCGCCGTTTGTAGTTTTGCTTGGACGTGGAGCGAAGGGAGCTGTGGTACCCTGGGGGATGCGGGCACCCCCTCTCCTCCCACTGCTGGTCAGCCCCGGGGAAGGCGGCCGCGGGTGGTGGGGGGCACCCGGCACCCGGCTGCCGCCCCCCTGGGTGGGGGGAAAGCCCTGCCTGCTTGCTAGTGGCTCTTCAGGGTGTCTTTCGTGTGTTGCTCATGCTTCTAAGCACCGACAGCCTTAGAAGGTAGTGATGCAAGGTTCAGCAGTGGTAAAAGAAGGGCGAGAAATCTGAGTGTTCAAGAAGTTGGGGAAGATGATGGGGGGGGGGGAAAGGATGTAGTTCAGATATTTATTAATACAGTATAAAAGTATTACAGATTCCTGCTGAGTATCTGAGTGTTTTGTTTACATTCAGGATCTAAAGGGGGGCTTATGAAAAAATGAAAGAAAAATGCATTATTACACAAAATAGCTTCATGAATAATAGGCATCTTGCTGTTCTGACATGGAATTAACAATATGTGATCTGCTTTACTATGTATAACAACAGAACAACAAAGCTTCATTGTTTTTGTGGTCAACAATTTTTTTTTCCAGCTGGTACAGGTGACTGACTGACTTAAAAAATAAATAAAAAAAAAATGGTTTGGAGTCACTGATAGAACAGTGAGAGGAAATGAAGTTCTCACAGTATGTAAAACTGTTATTCATACTTAAAGATTTGCATAACAAAGAAATCTAAAATTAGGCTTTTAAAATTGGAAAGTTTTGAGTGCTGCTGACAATGAAAGTGTTCTTTGGTAAATGAGGATGGAAAAGTTTGCTCATTTACTTATGGTAAGTAGATTTGCTTTTTACTGTAAGGCACATAAAGAACTAGAGATTTGTTTTTTCTTGTGATCAGTTAGGAAGTGGATGGGTTGAACTTCATTTAGTAGTATAAAAGATACAGTTAGCGCGTCACTGCTCCCAGTAAGACAGGGTAATGACTTTGGTTTGACAAAGCATTTAGAGTGATACTTTAATAATGTCAAACTTGCTACTGTACTTTGATCCGCTGGCATGTGGTAGATAAGCTGCAAGCTCTGTCCTAATTAGAGCAAATATTTCTTCTGAAGAATCTTCTAGAGACAAGCTTGTTCTTTGAAGTAGAAGTCTGTCAAATGGGGATGATTGAAGATGATGAATTTATATTCACAACTTTGGTATATGTGTTGCAGTGATACTTCTGGTCCTCATCATGGGTCAGGTGTTGGGTATTGTACAACAGAAAACCAGATTTTATATACCAAACAGCTAATGATACAGACATGAGGCAGCAGTTGATAGAACAAATGGGATAAATTATTCAGGCATAAAAAATACACCCAAAGTCTTAAGATGGAGTTTTCTGATTTTGATATCTTTCTACAGCTGTATATGTACTGCTAGGGTTTTTTTAAGTGATGATTTTTCACAGTGTCTCACCCACTACAGGTAAACTGCCACCAATAGTTGGAAGCTTGGTCGCTTTTCAACCTTCAGGCAGGGAGAAGCTGGCAGGGTGGGATACAGTTTACTTTGTCCCTGAATTTGAACAAGAGAGTGCAGAAGTTCAATAAAGTAGGCTATTTAATATTTATGAAAGCTACGATGGAGAAACCAGTAGAGGTCAGTACAGAGCGCTGAAATGGAAGTGGAGTGCCAAGGCTTTGTATATTTATGCTCCGTACTATTTATGCTCTGTACTTTCGATCTTTAACTTTTCCTTTAAAATGTGGTAAGGGCTTACAGTGGCTTACAGTCAATATTCCTGTCTTCTTCAAAAGGTAGATTAAAAATACTTCGGATAGTATGATAATGTCAGACTGTTTAAACAGACTAATTTAAGCAACAACATGCATTTCGTAGCACGTTACAGCTTGCAGAGAGATGCTGGAAACCTTATTTTGTGGAATCGTTATCGAAACCAATGTGTAATTCTTATTACTTATATTGCAGTGACAAATGAATCTAGCTGGTGGTTAAGTAGCAAAAAATAAGGAGAAAGGATAATTTTTAGGAAACACATTTTCAGATACTTGAAGTTAAAGTAACAAAACAGTTCTTCCCATTTTAGGTAACAAGTTTGGATAATTAACATTAAGTGTTGTTTTAAAAGTCTTTGCTTTGTGTATATACACATATATACACAGAGAGAGAGAGAGAGGGAGAGGCAGACAGACTCTGTATATAAAGTTGAATTAACTTTTGTTTCACTTTTTAAAGCCATTGTTTGCTCGTGGTTTCCTTTTGTGATTTAAAGCAAGGAAAAGAATCACCGCGCATAGTCTGTGCATGAAAAGATCCTTCAACATATATTAGCTGCAAAAGCTCATCTCTGAAAAGCTTCTGTTCAAGCTGCTTTCTGTGGATCTAGAAAGAGCAACCTGCCTGTCCCCATTCTGTTTCCTTGCACTTCAACTAAGTACTTTGAAAACTACCTTGCTGTTAAATTGTAATTGTTGAATATTGAAGAATTACAACAAATTATCACCAGATAAAGGTGGCATGTTCTATTTTTATTCTAACTTACATCTGCTGTCTATGAGGTTAGGGAGAAATTTTCCAATACCTTCAGAGAGAATAGAACTATAAAAAAGGTGAATATTTTTGAAAATCCTCTTGACTTGTTCTGCTTGCCTTTCATGTATTTCTTTAAATTGATTATGGGGGCATGGGAAAGTACCCAGCATCTCTGAAAAACATACTTTCTTTTTATTTGCTTTATCATACACTTAAAAGTGATAAAAACTAGACAAGTGCAACCCTTTCTCAGGGGCATTTGTGTGCCGTTAGAGTCATCTGGCATAAGTGTGAACGCAGTTCAGAGGACTTTAAGGGAGGATTACTGCAGTGAAGGGATTCCCTGATAACTGTAGCAGCTATCCACACTATAAACTGAGGTGGGAAGGAGGTGGAGATGTCATAAATTGTTGTTGCATATCTGACCCGTGATGTGTTTTTTCCACATTTCTGTCACTGTAACATCACACACAGGTCTTCCAGTTCAGTACATCTGAATTTTATTGCAAAAGATCTCCCTTTACATGTATAGTGTAAAATCCTGGTTTTGGCAAAGTCAATGAAGTCCTCATGTTTGTTTGAGTCAGTGGTGAGACCAGGATCTCTACAAGCTTGTTTCAACGTGTTTTTTTTTCCCCAAGGCAAAAAACCCCTTAGAAATAGTCTCATTTCTTTCATAACACAGGGTCCAATCTATCAGTGTGGCATATGAGCGATGGCACGTTAAATGAAAATTTCGATTTTGAGTCCAAATTTCTTACCAAAGGCTTGGATTCAACTCCATTCAATTCTGTTCAGTTCTTCTTTGTTTAAAGGGAAGTGGAGAAACAACTTCTAGTACTGATTTCACTCTTGGCTTTGATTGTGTTTTGAGAAAACAAGCTTGAATCTGAAAGTCAAACCCACCTTCCTTCCCCTGGTAAACCTCTGATATCCATGCCATTTTGGCACACAATATTTTCCTATTGCCTTTTCACACTTCTCTCATTTTTTGTTGGGTAAAAAGGGTGTGAGAAGTTGTATTTTTCTGAGCCACAATGGAACTGCTCATTTACAGTAACTGGTATTCTTCATTAGTTGTTTTTGGGAGGGAGCCTTCTTCCTCAAATGCTGTCCCTGAAAAGTAGTGCAAAGGTTGAAGTTAAGGTGGTTCGTATAATACTAAATGCTCTGGTTTTAGCCAGTCAATGTTGAAGTCCAAAAGTCCAAGTATTTCTATTGCTTCAATTAAGTTTGTTTACATGTTAAATTTCATGAACCTCTGGTCTGCTTTTTTCCTGTAACATATGGGATATAAACCCCCAAAATTCAGGGACCAATATAATGTTGCCGGAAATGTGTAGTTCAATCAAGTATAATGTTATGCTAGAAGTTTGCTATTCTTATCTGTATCCAGACCAAAGACAGAAGATTACAGCAGAGCTGTTCATGATTAAGGAACAGAAGGTCTACCTTATCACTGAAGTTCTCAGTCTCTTGGTAGATTAATGTATGATATTTTCTCAACTGTGGTATTACTTTCTTACATTCTTACAAGCATAGTAACATTATATTCTCATTTTGTCCCTCTTTTCTGATGTCTTTGATTTATTTGTTTGCTGGTTTTAAAAATTTTTCCCTGCAAAGTACCTATGCATAGTTAAATTATCCTACCACTATATAGCTAGGTTTTATGTTTGTTTAAATTAGGGATAGATTTCTCCATTCTTAGTATATGTGTGTACAGGGGTGACTTCCAACATTTTTTGCATTACCTGATACAGAGGTATCTATATAGCTGTGTGTTCTGCTCAAGCATGTATCAAAAAATTGTCAGCTTGTGTCCAGATGGGAATAATACCAATTCAGACAGTGGTGATCAGTAATCAAGATAGAGGCACTAGTGAAAAATGTCTTCATATAAACAAGGAAACTGTGGTATTTGCACAAGCAATTGAAAAAAAATAAGGTTCCTTACCTATAATTATGTTATCAATCTGCAGAATGCAAAATAACCTAAAATAAATTAGAGCAAATAAATTATAATAATAAATGTAGGCAAAAAAATTGTAATTTCAAACATTCCACAGGGAGAAAAAAGATAGATTTTTCACCCATTTCAGGAATAAAAGGCCAGCCTAAAGAATTGGTAGAATTCTGGGAAATGTACTCTATATCACAAGAAAACATCAGTATAAGAGTCATTTTTGGTGGTTCTACCATTTTAGTGAAGCATATCTATCGAGGCAACTTTGCTTCTAAGGTGCTTTGGGGATCAGAAATGGTGCTTTTCCCGGACTATATTACATTGGATGGTATAGCTGGGTTTGGTTTTTTTCACTTGTTCCTGGAGTTCTATTGGGAATTTGTTACCTGTCCTTTTCACTGTGTAGCTCAAGTAAATACTAGGCTTTTCTTTCTCATTTCCTCACTTTCTAATATGTTAAGAATAAACTTTAGACTCCAGTATCCCCTTGATGTTCTTTGCTTCCCACTGAAATTAATAGGATACTGGATCCAAGTCTTGAGTGTCTTACATATCCCAGGAACAGAAGAAAAGTGGTTGTATGGGGTGGTCTGAAGCTGAGGACTTGTAGCCTTTATAATGTCAACATTAAACCTGAGGTATAGGTGGAGTTAAGGCTTTCTAGAAACTCTGAAAATCACTTCCTTTTCATAGAAAATTTCTCAATAATTTCTCTTCTACCTATGTACTTCTAAGAGGTCAATATTCACACCATCACCTTAACTGTAAACCAAATAAATGTGAATTCAGCTTTTGTAGTACATATTTATGATTATGTTTACAAGCAAAGTAGTTTCTGAAGACCTTTAGGTTTTTAACAAGTCTCTTCTAAAAACAAATCTGATGTTTGGCTCTACTCTACAGAATCACTCCTTATGAACAAATTGTAACACATCAAAAAGATCTTCCATAGTATATGTTTGTGATTACTCAATAAACTGCAAGGGAATATTAAGAATAGGCTTCACAGAACAGAAAATATTTAACAAGTACATAGTCTTACTTTTTCCTTTTGTGCTTTAAGAGCATATCTCAATTTCAATTGTATGCACTAGGTTCTTCCAACACTGTAAAAAAGCAATGAATAGCACTGTTATTTGACTACATTATTTGGCTATTTTGGGAGGGGGGTTATGTTGGTCCAGAAAAAGAAATGTATCTTTCTGAAAACTTTTTAGCTATGTTTTTATATATTGTATTTTTATCATTACACTCATATTTTATCTCTCTCTATATATATGTAAATGAATATATACAGAATGTTATGAAATTACCACAGGAATATGCTACTTGGGAGCTCATTAATATTTTTTATGATCTCAAGAAGTTCATATTGACATAATTTTGGTCCAGGAATTAAGACATTAAACTTAAGGAAATGTTTAATTAAAATTAGATGGAATACGGATAAAAGTCTTAAAAAATACTAACTGTGGCTTTAAACTGCATGAAGCAGAAACACATGTCATTTCCCATGAACCTGACTCACAGAAATATTTTATCTGTTTTTCTCAGTAATAATTTTATTAGTAGTTCTCCTACAGAAGTGTTAATCATGTGATTGCATGTGTCAAAAATATTCCATTTTGCTAGCAGATTTATACTACTTCAGAGAAAATGTATGAGTAAAGATTTTCTGGTAGCTTAATGTTGGTGATAAAGATGACCACAGAGAATGTGAGTGCTTATACCTGGTATGCTTATACCAAGTTCCCTTGCAAAAAAGTGATTTAGAGTAGCACGGATTTTAATTCTTGACCAACCCAATTGCAATCTATGATAAGATGACTGGATTGACTGGATTTGTGGTTAAGGGGAGCATGGGATGTCATCTGCTTTGACTTTAGCATGGTTTTCAGCACAATATCCCACAACATCTTTATATTCAAGCAGGGTTGTTACAGAGTAGATGGATGGACTACTCTATGAGTAGAAAACTGGATGGATCATCAGACTCAGAGGGTAGTGGCTAATGGTTCATACTCTGCTTTGATGCCTGAGTTCCTCAGGGGACTGTCCAGAAACCCATCCTGTTTAATAACTTCATAAGTGTCTTGGTGGACAGTGGGTTAAACACTGTATGTTGACAGTGATGAAGGCTAACAAAGCACTGGACTGTATCAACAGCAGAATAACTAGTAGATCAAAGGACGTTGTTATTTCCCTTTACTTGGTACTGATTAGGCCACATCTAGGACATTGCATCCAGTTCTGGTTACCCCTATAGAAGACAGATGTTGATCAACTGGAACAAGTTCAGTGGAGAGCTACCAAAATGGTTGGAGGCAGGAGCATATGCCCTGTGAAGAGACTCAGAAAGCAGGGCATGTTTAATCTGGAGAAGAGATGCCTACAGGAAAAAATCATGTTTAGGCAGAGCAGTCCTGAGAAAATAACAGTGTTGCAACTTTTGAAATAACATTTTCCTTGTGAGTGAGTAGTGCTTCCTGACTCCTGGTGAAGCTCACCCATTCCCATGCGTCAGGTGAGCTTGGGTTGTTAAGGTCCTCTAATTAATCTCTAAAGGTTACAAGAGATTCCCTTGCAGTTAGGCAGTAGATGTAGTGCTGCACTACTTTGTAAGGGCAACACATTGTTTTCACATGGCTAATAATGGATAATATAAAGAATTGGCATTCCAGATGTAATCTAATGGCTTATCCAGGTATCTGAACCTCCTGTGCCTGCTGGGAGGATTCTTCCTACAGAACAGTCCTTGCCATTGCTTCTGGGATGTTGGAAATTTACTGAATACAAGTGTTTGGCCAGGATGGTGAATGCTGCTCATAGGGAACTGATGGCCTATAGATTCTGAACTGTGCCTTGGTTTGATTTGATGGTGCTTATGCCCTGTTTTTGTTCTTGTACCCTGAAATTTGATGTGAATATTTTTGCTTAGGAAGAAAGAATTGTGTCAAGGAAGTCATAAGAAATCTGATGCATTTTTGTCTAGAAGTGAAAATAGTAGAACAAAGGGAGTGATTAGCAGATATTTGTAAACCTGTCATTTCCTTATGCCAAATCAACAGTGAGGAAACAAAGGAAAAGGAAAGGGTTCGTGAGCTCTCTTGCATCTTTGGTAGAAAATACTCAGGAAAGTGGGATACATTGTAATCAATCTTGTACTGTATGGATTTATACTCCGGAAGATACTAGGAAGTGGCTGGGAAGATACCAGTGTGATCAGCCCTGGAATGGACACAAACAGAGTGGTATCAGGATGTTCAATCTGTCCCATCCAGACGGCCTCCTGTTAGGCCAGGGAAAGCACCTCTCCTCCACTCACCTCCTCCTGACTGCAGAAGCAAGTTTGATATATGCATTGTATGTTTACAGGTGTGGGTTTTTGTCCTGACTCAGCCTGTGCTGACCAAATGCAGGAATACCCGGCAGGCAGCACTGCTCACAGGACTTGCATAACTTTTAATCACTTTTTCTATTTCTTACCCTTTCCCTTCTCTACTTTTTGATGTTCCTTTTCACCTCTCTGGTTAACTCTTTCCTGCTTCAGTCTCCTCCCCTCAAAAAGCTTGCCCTAATTTCTTTCTCCACATTGGTGCCAGCTTTGCTATATCTTTTTACCAGTTCAGTATTTCTGATGCCATTGCTGATGTACTTGTGACCTTGCGCAGAATTTCTGCTACAGTTGCCTGGGCACTGTTGGCCTTGCATGACTACTCACTAGAAGGTCCCCAGTGCTCCCCTTCAACTATCTGTGAAGTTCAGCCATTGATCCCATAACTCTCAGCTGCCTGTGAAATCCAGCCGTTCTCACTGCACTATCTATAAAGTTTATTTGCTTCTCACTTTGTTATGTCTCAATAGCTTCTCATTTTCTGTTCATGTTTGCATGGGTAGTGTTAGCATGTCCTGTTCAGTTAGCTTTAACTCCAGGCAAGGCCCACGCAGCAGCCTCGTTGCTTTCCTGAGCCCTAGCACCAATAGCATCATCCTTAGTTGATGCTGTCAGTGTACAATAGCAGAAAAGGTAGGTAATAAACCAATGAATTTAATAGTAGTTGGTGTAACTATGTAACATCTTCGCTTTCAGAAAAATAGTAACACATTTATATGACTTTTTTGTTTTAAACATTGAATTTAAAAATTAACAGTACAGTGGGACACCCATACTTCAGGACTCTACATATATGATTTCCATGATTATGTGATGCAGATCTGCAGAGGGAATGAGGACACAATACAACAGCTTTGGAGGAGCTCAGAGCAGTCAGGACCATGTATGTTGCCACTGTTGTGGTAAAGGGAATAAGAGATAAGGGCATGGGTGATGATGGCTAGTGATGGATCGTTGAAACCTCTTTAGATTCTTTCCATACACCTTGGCACAGGAACCTGTCTGTCAGGGCTACTCGGGAGTTACGGTGCATGAATGGAAACAGGAGCAAACTCTGCCTAAGTTCCAAGCTAATAGGAAGTGAGTAATCTAACATTGTGTGAGGAGGTGTCACCACAGTGACCGTGATAAGTAAGCCTTGCTGCAAGGCCGGCGATGGTGTCACATTTGTTTATTCCTGTGGTGGTTGTATGAGAGTTGGCTGGCTTGATATAGGGCAGAGCAAGGTCTCATTTGCTTACAGTTACACAAGCAGACCCAGTCAATGAGAGAGGAAGCTTTCTTCCCGTTGCTCCTGGTCACTGAGGGCAGCAGGAAGCAGAGCAAGTAAGAGCAGCTGAAGTCACAGCTATCGATGCAGCAGCAGGGTGGGAATAAACACTTGGAAACTGGATGCTGGAAAAGTCCCTAGTTCTAATCCATGGCTAACCCAGCTGACTTCAGGTTGTCATCTGGTAATCAAATGGAAAAGTGCTATGGTTTTGAGAGACTGGACCCCACCACAGCTGGAAGGCAAAAATCACAACTGGAATACTATAATCCTCTGGTATTAGGTAAAGAAATAGGCCTTTGAAATCACTGTTTACACTTTTTGTTCTTAAAAAAAAAAAAAAAAAAGCACCACACTTTCCTCAAAGGTTTTCATTTGAGACTTTAGGAAAATGAGATTGATGCTGCCCATTGTTAACTCTTGTAGACATCATACTCAAACCCTTGCTTAGTTGGGTATGTACCTCTTAAAAATGAAAAATTGTAGAACTTGGGGGTTTTGAATGATTCTTTAACATTTTGGAAATAACATTTGGTTGACTCATTTTTGTATTATTAAATCTTTACAGTACTTGCCTGCAAGTACAACAAAGAAATAGTGTGCATAATCATTTCTGTGATTATAGCATCTGCTGTCCAGTTACAAAAAATCTGTACAGAAGAAAGAGAAAATGCAACACATCCTATTCACCTGTTTATATAATGTTATGGCTAGTGCCATCACAAAGGCATCAGGTTTATTCAGTGATTTCTGGAGGTCAGATTTCATGAGCGAAGTGAATGAGGCACAATGGACAATGCTGACTAAAGATGAAGAGATAATGCTTGTTCTTGTAGTGAAAAAAAGTTCTAGAGATTTTAGTATGAATAAAACTACTTCTGTTTCTGAAACAACGCTAGGGTTGCCAAGAATTTCAATGGAAGTACACAGCTGGAATATGATGATATTCTTGGGTGGCTTTTGTTCCTTTGTTAAACCAGAGATCTAATACTATCCAACACTCCATCAAAGATGTATTGCATTTGGTTGTAGTTTTAAAACTCTTCTGTAAGTGCTGCTAAAGAACTGGGATCCCTTATTTAATCAGCTGACAACCTGAGAAATGCTTGTATAAGTTCTACAACTGCATCAAAGAATGGCTGAAACAGGACAAACTTGAAATTCTGATTTCAAACAAGTTTGAGATACAGTTGATTGGATAACTAAAGATAAAATCTTGGAGGCCCAGTGCTTTATCTGGGGACTTATTTCACTTGGGTGGACTGTTCTTAGAGACCGTTTTTGGTGGTCTGCTCTCATTTAGCCCTGGATATTTGGTTACTAGCCTGTGGTGATTGTGAAAGAAAAAAAAACTATGGTAGATTAAACACTTGGTGTTTTCTGTGGTGTGTAGCCATTGGTAGGTACATAATCTACAGAGATATAGTGAACATATTAAAGATACTTCAGTATAAGAAATCATTGTCATTCATGTACTAGTGTTATGTAAAATTATTAAAGAGCAGAAAACTTTTGCTTCTTTTTGGAACTTAACAAGATGCAACTTTCCTTTCTGTTTACCCGGACTATGAGAGAGAGAAGCACATTCTCCTCCTTTAGTATGGGAACATTCCTCAAACAAGATATACCCAGAGCCTAACAGATTCCATCTCCAAAGGGAAAGTACATCCTATTCTCAACACATTGGAATGAAGGACTGAAACTTACTTTAAAATATTTGCCTTTTTGCCCAAATATCAAGTAGATTTATTTAACTGAATGAAAAATGGTCCTGAATGCTCAAAGTACTTTTGTGAAATAAAATATATGGTACACTTCTAAAATGACAGAGGGAAAGGAAGAAGCAGAGGTTGCCAAGGACATTCTGAGAACATTTATTGATTGGAAACAAATCACCGGATTTTTTTTGTTTTGTTTTGTTTTGTTTTGCTGTTTTTTCTTTTTTCTTCTCCATATTACATGAAGTGGTCTCTGTCTGGGTGTAATTTTTACTTTTTAGTGCCATCTGCACCTGTGGCCTTTGGACTTAATGTTTATGACAGATGGACTGGACTGTGTTTGCACCATTTAGTGTATAATCCTTCTGTATGTATCTATGCCATGCTAGGCAGTGGCACTGGCCCAATGGGCATATTTATTAGTGCAGACTTCCTGTCTGCTTCCATTGTTCTGTTGCAGTGTCTTTTGAGCCTAATGGACCTTGCTTTGTGCTGGGCCCACCTACAAAATATTGTTCCTGATTCATGCCAGATTATCTGTTGCAGACTCTAATTTTTTCTCTCGCTCTTTTTTTTTTTTTCCCTAACACATTTGCCAACTAGAACGCTTAAGATGGATCTGTTCCATATTGTAAATGCTCTTCCTCTCCTCTCAGCCTGTGAGCTTCATTTTGGAACAAGCTTGCTAGCTTTGTTTGCTAGTATTGAGATGCTTGATGAAAAGGAGAACAGTTTCCTCTAAAACATGTCACATCTCACGCTACCTGAACTCCTGTTCTAATGGAAGTGGAAGTTCTTCCCAGCAAAGCGATGGCCCCTGTAAATCAGGGAGTAATAAATGCAGACCTGGCTGCAGGAGCCGGCTGGCCCATGGCTGGCAGCCTGGAGCTGCGCGGCACGTCCCATTCCTGCTGACTTCATCGGTGCTGTGTGGTGGGTGTGGGAAAAAGGACAGGCTGCTCTTGCACAAGAAATGTTGCCTTCCCTATCAGTAGGGCAGCAAAACAAATGCAATACTTAGGCACTTGCAATTTTTTTTTTTTTTAAGGTTTCTGAACCTAACAATCAACAGATGTGATATCACGATAACAAAGAACAATTTAGTACTGTTCATTTATCTCATAAAATCATGAGGATGCCTCTCTTAAATTTTTGTGCCTATTACAGAAATGCATGAAATGAACCTCGCAGTTTAGCTGTAGTCACATCAACTTAGTGGCAGATTTCATACAGAGATTTGAGAATCAAAAGCACCCTTTTCTAAATGGTCAACATATATAATCCTAACAGTTAAGAAGGATTTTTAAATATTTCTATAGAAAAAAATCATACTCTTGTAAACCCTTTATGGAAAGATAGATCACTTCTTACATAATTTCTCACACTACATAGCAAGACTATGCATTCTGTGCTCATGCTATCATGATCATGTGGAAAGCAAGCATATTCTGTATCATACACCTGGATTCTAACAGGTATAGTTTCTGGGGTGGGTATACCTGCCAATCAGATTTCTGCAGAATGAGAATGAAGACCTGGGAGGGAGAATTTCTCATTTCATAAATAAAAAAAGCTATTATCAACAATTTTTTCATATCTAGAAAAGGCTTGTTTATAATGTTGAAATAAAGCCATATAGTAAAAAGAGAAGAGATTATTATGACATATTCATGACTGAGAAATAGAAAAGGCAAAAATTCTTTTTTCCTTTCAGCCATTTTAAATTTGGCATTTCTGGTTTGCAGTAAAAATTTCAACTGTAAAATTTCCATCCAGAATGTGTAACTGAGTGAGCTTGGGCTTCAGAAGAAAGTATGTTGAAGTCCATATACAAATACTCATGTATGGTTTGAATATATTCCTTTTCCATTCACCTTTAATGCTGTTGAATGCTTAGCACTTTTGAAAATCAGGTACCCAAGTTGCAATGGTGAAACTCCATATAGGCATTTTTGTGAAGGAATGTGTATATTTTCAACCCTGAATTTAATATTAAAATATATGATTGAAATTTGAAAATCTCACGGCAGTGTGTTTGGCAATCATCTTTCACATCCCATGCAATATTTTTGTTTCTTTCCTTTTATGATATCTGAAGGAGTTTCATCAGTTTAGCCTTGTAGTT
The DNA here is from genome assembly GCF_947461875.1 of Haliaeetus albicilla. NCBI lineage: Eukaryota > Metazoa > Chordata > Aves > Accipitriformes > Accipitridae > Haliaeetus > Haliaeetus albicilla. Next base: position 33,437,315 of record NC_091485.1, on the reverse strand, counting down.
GCACATCTTGAAGGAATATTTATAAGAATGCAGTGTAGAAAATGTGCAAGCTAGTTGTGGGCAAATCCCGTTTAATACCCTTCAGTTTGAATTAGCTGTGTGACGGTTCTGAAATATTTTTTCTTGCATTTGCTGTGGCAGTATCACAATTTGTTCCTGATAGATTATTGCTCACCTACTCCATGAAAAAGCAGTTTTCTAAGTTGTTTTTCCCTGCTGCCAGTCAGTGTGATGACGAAGTATTTTCTCAGAACTACCATAAAAGCTTCAGTATCTCTTTTTTGTAAAAGACATTTTATAAATTTTAAGGTGAGAGTGGAGGTTGGTACAAAGGTATATCACAGAGGAGACAGGCTATTATTGAGTGCTTATTTTTTATTTGCTTTTCTTTCTTTTGCTTCATAGAGTTCATAGCCACAGTTCAGTACAACAACAGAGATATTATCCAAGTTTGCCAGGACAGAGAAGTAATCTTCTGCTACAAAAGTCTGCTTGTTACATGATAAGATTAGCTTTAAGGTTATTGTAATGTTTGAGTTTCTGATTGGAGCCCTTTGCAAATAATGACCTGAAGGGTTGTGTCATCATGTAGACAAGCTACATGACCATTCAGCTGTGATTATCATAACTTCAGTGCCAGTAATGTACAGTGCCCCAGAACTGCAGAGCTAGGTATCATGTCCTGCAAATGGAATTATTCAGTTAATCATGGAAGAGCCTGGGGACTGAGCTGATGGAAGCACATTATAGCAAGGTTATGCCTATCAAGGATATGCAGCCTAAATCTCCCAACCATGAGGCACAGTAGAGACAAGTGTTATGACAGCCCTCCCTTGTGGATCATCAGCATATCCCTTCCCTAGATGTTACCTGATTACTAGCCAAGTCAGTATACCATACTACCATCATCCACCCTTGCATCTGCCAGGTTGCATCTGAAATGCAGACAACCAAGGGGCGGGGGGGGGGGGGTCATTACCCTGAATTGCACCTATCTGTGAATACTGGACAGTCAGTCTTATCTGGTCTTGACGGAATTCACACTTCTGTTAGAGGAACTGTGTCTGAAGAGCTTTGCGGAACATCCAAACAGGCCAATAAGTAACTACATGTCTTTGGGGACATGAGACGGGAGACTGCAGTCATCTGCAAAGACCTTCTCAGGAATAGTTGCTTTCTGTCCATAAGCCTCCTGCCTCTGCATGTACTTACTGAAGATTCAGGATCCCTCTAGTCAAATATTATTATCTGTAGATGCCTAGCCTAGCTACAATCCTCAATCATTTTCTGTTGCTGAAGCCATTCATGCCTGTTAGGCCTCTGATGTGGTGGAACAACTTGTGCTAGGCCTTCCACCTACTACTTTTTCCTATTACTGTAACTTCTTCATAACCGCAGCCCTTTTCTGATTTGTCTGAGCTACAGGAACAATTCGTCAGCTTTCTGATGGAAGAGAAATCCATATTTGTGGTCCTACAGAAGGCTCTTCAAAAGTCTTCTTCAACGCCAGTGTCCACCAAGCTCTGGATCAGTTTTCCATTTAGCTTTATGATCATCTGCATTTGCAAAGAAATAGGACAGTGCCCTTGGGATTTTCATCAGTTCTGTTCTAAACGGGATTTCCATACTGTAAGCAGATAAACTGTCTTTCCCTATCCATGACATTCCAGGGTCCAACCAATGGATTTAGCCACTAACTTCCTAATGTCTCTAGGCGTGTTTGACCTTTGGAAAGACCAATCACACCACCCCTAACCTGCTGGGGGATTCCACTGATGTCATCTGTTGTAAGATCCGTTAGGTAAACCAGCTGCTCCTTTTGTCTGCTGAAACACCATTTGTTGCTGCTAGATCACCTGTGACTTCTGCAGGCCCCACAGGCAATAGATGCTACAGGTTACTGTGAGCCACACCTGGCACCTCCTAGAGTGGTTTGAGCAGTGACTGATGGAAGATCTGCAACTTTCTGCTTCTCCACCAATTTTCTTTCTTAGTATGTCTACACATATTATTTAATGCCATTGCATTGTTCCGTCTTTGCAAGTTATTTTTTATTGTTAATGCATTTCTGATGTTTTATACCTAGATGTTAGGAGCAACTTGGTCTCATTTGTGTTGCAATTGAATCAGTCTTCATATCTGCTCCTTACAAAACCAAAGAATTTCTTCAGTGTTGAACACTACATAGAAGAATGCAGTGATAAATTCATCAAATGTGGTAGGCAGAATAGAGCTTAAAGGGTGACATTTGGTTGTTTATATGAGTGTTTTTACAAATATAAAATAGTGCTGCTGCTGCTTTCCTTGAAAATCTTAGTTTGCGCACTCAGGATGCATACTTAAACTCTAAATAATTGCTCTTAGTTGAAACTGAAAGAAAAAAATGCATTTCATTTATGAACAAACAGTGTAAGACAATGTCATTAGTGCCTCTTTTTAATACTTTACAAATAAAATATTTTTTCCTGTATTTTTTCTTTTTCTTGTAGACTAATATATCTAAATGACTATATATAAATAATTATTCAAATTATAGTAAAATTATTTGAAAAATAAGAAAAGCAAATTCCAGAAAACTGCAAATACTGGCATAACAAATGTTAAGAGAGCAAAACGAGTGTATTTTTAGGAAGATTTTTTCAGAGATTCCTATAATATCCTTTTCTTTTGATTAAGGGTCTTTTTGCTTAAAGACTTCTAGTTTTCATTGGTCCTGTTTCTCATTTTGTTAGATATCATGGGGTCCTGCCTACAAAAATACTGTGCACATACAACCCTCCTATGTTCACTTTGTTCTTTCATTAATGAGGGGAATTCAAGCATTGAATAATGTGGGAGGCTTTGAACTAGTTGGAATCAGTTGTTCCTCTGTATAAGGACTAGTAGAGACAGAGAGTTTCTTTAGCCAAACCCAGTAAGCAGCCCGATAACTGATTTTAAAATCTGTTCTTGTGGTAGTCTTCAGTAGTAGGAAAAGTAATTTTTCACTTGGTTGACAGCCTCACATGTGAACCTCACAGCACAACTTCTGGATGTGACTGAGACCAATTTGGACAGCAATGGGCTCTGTGTGAGATTATTTCATTTGTCCCCCTCACTGCTCTGAATCCTTTTCTTCTGTCTGTTAGTTGTATTGCCATTCTACCAGTTAATGCTGCTATCAGTGAGGATGAGAGAATAATCCATCCTTTGTACAGGTCTTATGTCTTTCTTCCATCTACCTACATGTTTTCCCCAAATCTTGTGATTGCCTGGGAACTGGCAACAGAGACAGATGGAGGATGTCACACCTACATACAAATGATGAAGAAATGATGGCTGTTGGCCATTGACTTACAGTGACAGAGGCATCTTTAACTTGTACATCAAAGGAGCACTTTTTAAGGATAGTGTCACTATCATGGGTTGCTGAAAATGGAAAAACAGATCCTCAGCTGTCATGTACTCTATCATTGATTCACTGTGCTACAACAGCAAGCCAGTTACACAGCAAAACTATCACATAAAACAAGCTAAGCCAAAAAAAAAAGTGAGAGACTAGGGAGGTGTATAGTACATATTGCAAGTGTCTTGCAAAATGTAATATTAATATAGAAATCTGAAATGAAAAATGTCTTTCAGATGAGATAAATTTTAAGGCAGTCATTGCTATATATATGTATTACCAGAAATCTGACTCTCAGAATAAATGACTACCTAATGTTACCTTAACTGAGGTTGATCTCAAAGTTAGATTCTTTGTAACATTACTGACAGATTTTATGAGGCTCTAGATAATTCAGTGACGGTGTCTTCACAAAATGATAGGCTAAACTTGTAGATAAAGACTTAGCCATATTTGTGTAACATAGAAGAAGATAGCTGATCAGGTTGCTGTGGGAAAGAACAGCTCAAAGATTGATTATAAAAGCTGCAGTGTTGACTACTCGTAGATACGTTAAGTAGTATCTTCCCAGATTAATAGTTTCTTCCATTTAAAATAGTAGCTGCACTATGATTTCCCAGTGGAAAAAAAGAGGTGTATTTGGGGGGAACAGGAGGGAACAGAAGGTCTAAGACTTAGAATTTCCTTTAATTAATCAACTTCATTATAGAAAAATAATGGGTGAAATAGCATGAAAAATAAGATTTGTGTGTGTGTGTGAAATAACTGCAAATGTATTAAAAGACTGATTAATGCTAGGTTCCCAGTGGTTAAAACAACCCCCTCTTTTCGGTACTCTGATATTTGAGTTTATAGAATATATAGTCCCTTCCTACAGACTACTCTGTAGTCATTTCTGTTAATTATCATCTGAAAGACTATACAGTCCACTTCTTTCTGACATAAAAATGCAGTAACTCTTAGAAATTGTCCCACTGATGCCTATGAAGCTATTTGCAAGAGAAACTGCTGGCCAGAGTAAGCAAGGGCTCCATTAAAGGGTTCAAATGGAAGATAAAGTTAAATTTATGTTTACTTGATAGATTCCTGTTCTCTGACATTCCTCTTGTTTAAATCCTTATTTCTTCTTCTACTTATATTTCTAACTCCTTCTCACTCTCTCTCTGTTTCTTCCTCTTTTTAATTTTTCTCTTTCCTCCTCCTAATATTCCATTTTAACAAGATTTTGTGAGTCACACTGATTCCAGGCAAACAAGCTGCTGTACTGTAAAATAAATAGCCTTGAAATGCTACAAAGTAAATCACTTGCCTTAAAGATTAAGCTAAAATGTTTGCTTCAGCTTCATGTCTGAACATCCTTCCACTTAACCAGATGATAGCAGACTTTTTGCCAACAAAACATATCTTTACCAAACCAGGGCCATCTTTCAATAAGAACAGAGCAGTATGATGCCCTCTGCCATCAAAACATGCCTCTAGCCCTATTTATTTATGAGGAGCTTTGTACTGGATACAAACTGATCATGAATGTTATCCAGCTTTATATAAGACATCACATGGTATTGGTAATCTGATACAGGGTTTTAAATGGATAGCTACACTGCCAGTTTTAAGTGCCAGCATTTTTTTTCCCTTTTGCTATCAAGTGGTATAGCATGTACTGCTAAGAAATAGTCTAGCCTTCATTGAGTTTATGCTTCCTATGGAAGAATTGCTACATCTTTATTTTGCCTTTTATTCTTCTGAACAAAATAAACTATTTAGTATTCTCTGATGGAGCATCCTGGAAATAGATTTTTGTAGGAAGAATAATCTACATTTTACACCTTGCTCCCAAATATATTTTTTCAAAAGCTTGTGTTTCAGCACCTTTTTGCTGTATGTTTATTAAAATAGTTATGCTTTACCATTATAGGTCTGGAAAGTCTTAAGAAATAGATATGGTTTCAGGCAAAAAATATTGACTTTTCTTGGTGTTTATTCTTATAGAATTCCATTTGATCACCTGTACTTCTGTTTGTAAACCTAGAGAATCAGCTCTACTTGTGAATTAGGTATATAATTGGCATTCACTCCATGCAGGCATGGAAAAATCTAACCTGGTGTGAGCAACCTGAAGTGTGACTAACACCCTGAATTTTTGCTTTGCAACATAATCTAGAGGATGCACGAGTATTAACATGGAAAATCTAGCCTCTTTTTCCCAGAGGGCACCTTTGCATTATTGTAGCTGAAATGCTTCATGTACTGTATCACTTTGATCTGAAAGCAAAAACCTGATGAACACTTGTTTGAGTATTTTAAAGGTAAAGATAGTATCTTGAATTAATGCCTTGAGTCCCTTGTTTCTTAAATCATTTTAGGATAAGTTAAACTAAGATTCTGGAGCTGGTCTGTGCATGCTTAAGGGAAGGAAAATTGGCTAATTTGTGCTTGATTTACTAGAAAGCAGGTATGGGAAAAAATATGGTAGAGGGAACATTTAAAACTGTGAAGAGAACCTATCTGAAAATTTTGTAAGCAATTAGATGGTAGTACAGATAGAGGCATCTCAGACTGGCATTTCAGTATCCAATTATTTATCAGACATCCATTTGCAATTGAAATAGCTTAAGCAGAGATGTGACTTGGAGGGGGGGTGGAACAGGTAAGGAGAACTGTATGCTGAATATTTGTTTATATGTTTCTTCTACCATGAGAGAGAGATCTGTAGTTTTGTATGCTTCCTTAACTTCGTGAGTTAGAGAAATTGAATAGCATGACTGAGTTTAAAAGGGCTGACATTAATGTGAAGTCAAAGGATTCTTTATGTGCATAAAACCATGATGGTTCATTCCGTGAACAGCTGGTAGCCAATAAGCCTTTTAAAAAGCCTTTTGGAGACAACACTGAAAATCCAGAGCTCACACTCTCACTGCAGGATTTGTACACTGAATTTTCAGAAATAGGGCACTTCCAAATACATGTTAAAGGGTAATCTAAATGCCTTTTAGGGACCTAATATTATATTAGCTGTATATCCAACTGTCATGGTTTAACCCCAGCTGGCAGCTAAGCCCCACACAGCCGCTCACTCACTCCCCTCGTCAGTGGGATGGGGGAGAAAGTTGGAAGGGTAAAAGTGAGAAAACTCGTGGGTTGAGATAACAACATAATAGGTAAAGCAAAAGCCATGCATGCAAGCAAAGCAAACCAAGGAATTCATTCACCACCTCTGATTGGCAGGCAAGTGTTCAGCCATCTCCAGGAAAGCAGGGCTCTGTCAAACGTAACAGTTACTTGGGAAGACAAAACACCAGCACTCTGAATGTCCCCCTCTTCCTCCTTCTTCCCCCAACTTTATATGCAGAGCATGATGTCATACGGTCTGGAATACCCCTTGGGTCAGTTGGGGTCAGCTGTCCCAGCTGTGTCCCCTCCCAACCCCTTGTGCCCCCCCAGCCTCCTCGCTGCTGGGGTGGGGTGAGAAGCAGAAAAGGCCTTGACGCTGTGTCAGCACTGCTCAGCAGTACCAAAAACGTCCCTGAATTATCAGCACTGTTTTCAGCACAAATCCAAAACACAGCCCCATACAAGCTACTGTGAAGAAAATTAACTCTATCCCAGCCAAAACCAGTTCACCAACATACCATTGAACTTACTAGAACTTTACTTACTACCTAATAGAGAAGTTGTACAATACTAAATGTATTTAAACATAATTAAATGCCATGTTTTTGAAACTGTTTTCAGGTGGTGACTTGATTGTCCAAATATAAACATGAGTGAATCTGGCTATTGGGTATTTCCACTCTAGATTTTGTGCAGGCTGCAAAACTATCATAGTTTCTGTCAGCACAGAATGGTGTACATAATAACTGAATCCCAGTGAAGCTGTGTTAAAGTTTCTACCAACACCCTTCCACTGAGCTATTTATGTTGAGGTTATGTTGTACGTTTTTGGGGGAGACTCTTCATTTACACTCCAGCGCACAGTGGTGATTACTGATTGGTGCTGCCTTATGAGAAATAAATAATAAAATCAATTATTTTGCTTATACTTTGGGCAACTGCTGATGATTCCATAGTAGCACTTCTCGTTTTGTGGCAGATGGTAAAATGGTTACCTCTGCAAATAGAAGAACACATGGGTCTTCTTTTCTGCACTGAAAGTATCTTAACAATTAAAAATGTGGCCATGATAAGCCAGAGGGAAACAGAGACAGCCTGTTTGTAATGTATGTAACTGAGGAAATATATTCACAATGCAAGTAAAATGTTAAAAAGCTTTCTTCTCTCTTTCTCTGGTGCAAAATTTTCTAGGAGCTAACGGACGGGAGTGTCAGTTCCAAACCACCACAGTTGTTGAGAAGTGGTAGAACTGGCCGTGGAAAGGAACACCACATTTGAGGGTTTCTATCCTTGTACATTCAGCACTAAGGGTTAAGGAACCAGAGCTTAATTATGGAGTGTTTGGTTTAACCCCAGCCAGCAACTAAGCACCATGCAGCTGCTCTATCACTCCCCCTCCTCAGCTGGACAGGGGAGAGAAAATATAACAAAAGGCTCGTGGTCGAGATATGGACAGGGAGAGATCACTCAACCAATTACCATCAGGGGCAAAACAGACTTGACTTGGGGAAGATTAATTTAATTTATTGCCAATCAAACCAGAGCAGGATAATGAGAAATAAAACCAAATCTTAGAAAATCTTCCCCCCACCCCTCCTTTCTTCCCAGGCGCAGCTTCACTCCGGAATTCTCTACCTACTCCACCCCCTCAGCAGTGCAGGGGGACAGGGAATGGGGGTTGGGTTCATCACACGTTGTCTCTGCCACTTCATCCTCCTTGGGGCAGGACTCCTCACACTCTTCCCCTGCTCCACCATGGGGTCCCTCCCACAGGAGAGAGTCCTCCATGAACTTCTCCAACGTGGGTCCTTCCCACGGGCTGCAGTTCTTCACGAACTTCTCCAACGTGGGTGCCTTCCACAGGGTGCAGTCCTTCAGGCACAGACTGCTCCAGCGTGGGTCCCCCGCGGGGTCACAAGTCCTGCCAGAAAACCTGCTCTAGTGTGGGCTTCTCTCTCCATGGGTCTCCAGGTCCTGCCAGGAGCCTGCTCCAGCGTGGGCTTCCCACAGGGTCACAGCCTCCTTCAGGAACCCACCTGCTCCGGTGTGGGGTCCTCCCCGGGCTGCAGGTGGATATCTGCTCCACCGTGGACCTCCCTGGGCTGCAGGGGGACAGCCTGCCTCACCAGGGTCTTCACCATGGGCTGCAGGGGAATCTCTGCTCTGGCGCCTGGAGCATCTCCTCCCCCTCCTTCTTCACTGACCTTGAGGTCTGCAGGGTTGTTTCTCTTACATGTTCTCACTGCCGTTTCTGTGCTGCAGCAACTTTTTTTTCCCTTCTTAAATCTGTTCTCCCAGAGGTGCTACCACCGTCGCTGATGGGCTCGGCCTTGGCCAGCGGCGGGTCCTTCTTGGAGCCGGCTGGCATTGGCTCTGTGGGACAATGGGGGAAGCTTCCAGCAGCTCCTCACAGAAGCCACCCCTGTAGCGCCCCCCCCCGCTACCAAAACCTTGCCACGCAAATGCAATACACAGAGAGATGAATGTGAGTTGGCAAAGGTACTACAGCCACCTGACTGTCGTACAAATATAAACACAGTCAACATTTATCTATATCTAAGCAAGATATTTTAAAATGTGTTTCATTTTCAATTAAGTTAAAGCTATTTAAATTGTAAGGGTTTCTAGGACTGGTGTCCTACATGTCCTGACCAATTCATGGAAAGAACAATTATATTCCACTTTAATGAAATTACAAAACATTTCCTTGAGATTTGATCCTGTTACTTAATAACGTTGTCTCATATTATGCACAACTTAGCTAATGCTAGTGTAATCAGAGATGCCTGTTGTAGCACGAGTTGGAAATACGTCCGTTAAGAATATAACAGCTGCCCTTCTGCTTAACTTTTGTCATTATATCTTGAAGTATAAACATTCAAAATACAGTTTAAAAGAGAGTAGAAACTTCAGCTAAGTGACATACACCACTGAAATGTAATTAACAATAAAATTAATGATGGATATAAAACTTCAATTGAACTGACAGACTCAGTTATAACAACTTTATTCTGTGCATTAAAAATTTGTCCCATTGTGTCTGATGATTATAGTTATCAGGGCAGGAGAGAAGAGCTTTAATCATAGTCTTAAAACATATTTTGTGGTTCCTTCTGCATACTTGATTTGCCTCTCGTATGCAAATATTATATTTACTCCATATTTGAAAAGTGTCTCCTACTAATCCTCATTGATCTTACTCTATTTTGCAGATTGACTAACTTGCTTTGCGCAAGTTACACTGTAAGGACAGCTTTAATGGTTGAATTAGATGGCCTGTTCACTTTTTACAGTACATTTTATTAGTCTAAATGTATGGTAGTCAGGCTTAAAACCAATACCTACAGGTACCTTTTCAGCACAGTGCTCAGGAAATTAACCATGGAGCTCTCATTAGCATTAATGGGTGCTTAGTGGCTAATTTACTGTGCGCCATGCTTAAAACGTACCCTCCAGGGTGCTCACCAGGCTGTGTGGGAGATTCCTCCATGCTGATGGTACTGTAATTGTATTTTATTAGATCAAGCTGCAAAGGAAAGATTTTGATTTCTGTGACATCTATGCCTAACTCTGATTTAAAGAGAAAACACAGACACCTGTGTTCACTATGAATTAGCTGTGACAGTAAGATAATCCCATCAAGGAGTTCTGGTAGAAAGATGCGGCAGAAAAAATATATACTCTCAATACTTCTGTTTCCTCATGAACCCGGAAGGTTACACAGAATATCTTATTTTTATGCTAAATATTAAACATGAAAAGCATAAACTTTCAAAATAACTATTCAGAAATTTGGAACCACTGTTGCAATTTTAGCTTAGCCTTATTATGCATGTGTTTTCAATTACAAAGGGAAGACTTAAAGAAATTAAGATAAATCAACTGGAATCAAGAGCTCAGGAACTTAACATCTCTAAGAAGCTGAACTTTCTCCAGTCAAATGTGCAAAAAATTCCCTGGAATTCACACTCCAGTCCAAGAAGAAAAACTGTTGGGAAGACTTCCAAATTCTGTTCTGAATAATGAATTTTAAAAGAACATTAACTTTAGGCAGAAAACCTATAAGGAATGGGGGAAAGAGAAAACAAAGAATCCTGCACTTTGGTGAATAGAAAACAGTGGAATAAGGCAAGACTTAATCTGTGTTTTGCTTTAGAAAGAAGATTCTTCATTCCTTAACAGAGGACAAAGAAGGAAGAGGGTTGCCATGTGCTTAAAATTATTTTTTACCTAGAACAGATTCAAAATTGATATCTATTTCAGTTTTTAATGGGACCAACGCTGAGTACAAAAGCAAAGGCAGGCTTGCTAAAACAAAGTTCACTGAGCTTCATGTATGTGTGTACAGGAGACAGGGAGAGAAGATTAAATCCTTTCCAAAATATTGGAATATAAAATCACAATCAGACAGAATGTGTTAAAATTGCAGAGTAAAATAAATAGTAACTACATGTAAGACAAGAAAATGGGTGACTTAAGCTAGCATGGACTTACCAGTGTGACTCAATCAAAAACTCAGAAAATATTGAAGATATAGAAGAGATGAAAGTAAACAGCATAAAACAGAGGGCTCATAAATCATGTCAGATCAATCTGTTATCTATCTCAGGTAAGAAAATTATTTTTTTGGATAAGAGAAAAGCAAGTCAGTCTAATTTGCCTGAACTTCAGAGAAGCATGGGAAATCATTGGTTATATTGAAGAAAATGGGGATTAGTAGGGAACTCTAGAGAGAGTGAGGAACTGGCTAGAAGAGATAAGTAGATTTTACGTAACAGGAGACTGTCATCATCAAGGGCCTTTGTTAGTAGTACATTGCCTGTGCATTGCTGCCTGACTGATAGTACAGATCCCCAAATGTTATTTATCATACAACTTCTTGGTCACTGGTTTTTTTTTTTTGAACATCTTTTTCTCCACCATCGTCTGTAATGCTGTACTAAAGAGTCTGTCACTTAAACTTATGTCATCAGTGTCACAGAACCTCATAATTCACAATGGTAGTATCATTCTTCTACATTACACTCTTTAGCATCATTAGTCTGTGATACCTGACTATTATTATTTTTTTTACACTAACTCTCTTCCCCCTTATTGCACAGATGCATGCTGAAATCTTTGCTACTGTAAGTGACCTGCTTATAGTCTGGCTTAGCATCACATCAAAAAGGTACATCAAAAGTGTTTAGGGCAGTGCTTTGCATCCTAATACCTTCTAGGAAAGGTATGAATAAAACTGAGCTTGGGTAGCTTTGTTTAAGACAGGGAAGGTGACTGCCTCCAGAAAAAGGTCTTTTATTTGTTTCAGATATGTTTACAGAACATCTTTGAAGAATCTGACAGCATATTTACAATGGATATCTGCCCAGTGATAACTAACAGATATATTACAATCTCTAGTCGTGGATGAACTGTAACAGATGTAATGAAGCGAGTGGTGCAGGAAAAGTATGGGATAAAATACGATATATTGCAGCTGGAAGGCTAATGTCTTTCTTTTCACAGATATACAGATTGACTGTATGTAGTAGTTCACAGGAAGAAAAGATAGGTAGACGTGGGCTCACTTGAAGAAGGTGACTCCAAAACAGCTTTGCTGGGCTGGGAATAAAGTGGTTCTAGTGATACACACAGAGGAAAACTGCAAGTCTTGCCTATCCTTCCCTCCCCTAGTGTAACATCTGTTGCTGTGGTATAGGTGATCATGGTCAACAGTTTCAAAATTTTTCAAAAGAAAGAAGTGACTCAATGTAGCTGTAGGTGTCCACTATATTTTATCTGTTTGCTATAAAAAAAGCTGAGAAAGAAACTTCCACCACTCATTTTCAGAAATGTCTGTTATTTAAATACTGTCAACTTATGAATCAATATTCCTTTGCAAAACTGACCCAACTTTTCGCACTAGGAAAAATTATGACAAAATATATTAACTGTTTTAGAGGGTTTGTGCTGGTGCTCCTCAGTCAAGAATGTAATTTCCATCCCTGTATTCTTCAGTATTAGCAGTTTCATTAATTTATTTCTTCTCAGCTTGAGGGAAGACTGAAAATGCTTGTTGAATGGGTAAGGCATTGAGCAAATAGCACTTGTAGGAAAGGGTAGCAGGCAACAGCCTGTTCTTAAACAGTACAAGAGGAAATAACAAGTGCTACATTCATCACTATTGTAAATAACCTGGAAAAAACAGACTATTAAGAGAGGCTCCTAAAATTGCAAAATAGTTTCTTTACATCTGAAAAGATCTATTTATGGCAAAATGACTAACTCTCTTTTCCAGAAGGGTGGCAGTTCTGGAGTAGGCTATGTATAAAGGGGCATCTATAGCTCCTGGAATATGCCCACCCTCGTTCCCACTAGAGGAACAGGTCGTGCCCTCTACCTGATGTAAAAATCAAGTTCTACCAATGCCCACAGGAAGGCTTCAATGCTTCTGGAGAAAATAATAATTCCAAAAGTTCAAAGGGAAAAGTCCTGACTGCACTGAGGAAATGGAAACCTAGCCACTGGCTGCTGTAGTTCCTGACTTTTCTCTCTCATTAGCAAAAAGTGAACTGAAAATATAGATAAGACCTGATGTACGTCTTAATAAAGATGAGGTCCATCTTCAGCTTTTAAAGAAAGTGAGGACTGAATACGCTGTTTGCAATAAACAGCAATCTTTAGTTGTGTAAGGAGATAGAAATGAGATGGTACAATTAATGATACACAGGAAGATGTAGCATGAGTCAGTGTAGTTTGTATATTCACTTTGACATGGAAGAACCCTCAGAATCAAAAAAACATTTAATGGACCTAGCATTGTAATACTTACTAATTGCAAATACATCTCTCTGTGATATACTTTCATATTTTTCCAATATAAAATAGTTTTGATGAGTTGATCTGTTAGAAAAAAAAGTTCAAATTTTTTCCATCAGAAGCTACTCTTCTGTACTAGAAACACCAATAAATGATTAGTGGGTCTCTTAATTCTTTTTTAAACTACATCCACATGACATGCTGCTATCCTGCATGAAGCTGCCAAAACCTACTAGTACTGGAATCTGGACTGAATATGAGCTGCCCTATATTAGTGTGATTGATTCCGGCCGATAGGGCATTCATGTTGCTTCATGTACCTGCTGGTCACATCCTCATTTACAATTTCCATATTTAAGTCAGGGACATCAGTGCACAGTGCGATATGCATAAGTCTTTAGATCACTGCACACTGCAGGTTCCTGTACAAGTTGCCAGCACACAGGTGCTTACATCTTAAATGCTGCACCTTGGCTCAGGCGATACTTTTTAGATGTTCCTAAAAAGTCTTTGTAACTTAAAGACTATTGCAGATTGCAGTCAGGAAACAAACCTATGCAAAATTTCCCTTTCTTTTCTTCTTGCTCCCCTTTAGCCCTCTCCCCATGACAAAATGAATAGTAAGTACTACCACGTAGCACTAAAGAAAATGCTAGGCAATCTCATATTATGTCCATATAGCATATGTATAGTATATGGGCTATAGTCTCTTAACAATTTTCTGCACTCATACTGCATAAACCTGTGCATCTTTTACACATAACCACAGATTTGTAGTGTTCTTTCCAATGAGCAAATGAACAGTAGTTTTCTGCTTATATAAACTAAGTGATGCTATAGCTGCATGGTATGACACAAACATATCTCTTGTATATTTACAGGGAGCAGAATACAGTCTAGTTTAATTATGCAAAAATATTTATCTCTCCCCCATTACCATATCTGAAAAGTACATTTCCCACTCCCACAGTTAAATGTATCCTCATATCACTTTCTCATATGTAGTGCTCAGCACAGTGCTTTACATTTTCAAAGTGCTTTAGAAACATTAACTAATTAACTAATGCATGTCATTATGGGCCTGTGAATCTTGGATGTCAAAAGGCAAAAGACAAGGCAACCATAGTGAATTAAATAAAACACAGATTAAATTGCTGGCGTAGCACCCCCAACATAGCAAATTTCTCTACCCCGTGCAAAACTACTCTCTGATCTGCACTACTGTTTCTTGCTTCTTTCTTCTGGAGTGAGATACCACTGCTCAGTGATAATCCTTCCCTTCAGTTTAGGTCCCATAATTCATGGGGCCAGTCCCTACTACATGGCACATGTCTGTTCCTGCATTAACACATATAAGCATAAGATTGTACTGTCCTTGAGATGTGGTTAAGATAGCATTTATTCCAAGATGTACTTACTGCACAGTCTTAGCATAGGAATGAATATAAATGCAGTGATCTTGACTTCTGATTCATAAAAAAATCCTATTTGTCAATCTAGATCAGAATCATAGTCTGCAAGTTAAAAGCTAAATATGAGACAATGATAGGAGATATTTATGTCCTTTACACAGTTCTGATTTCTAAAGGATTATCTGTATAAAGGTGCCTGATCCATTTCCTGGGAGAATGTCCCTCATATACTGGATGCAGACCACCAGAAAAAAAAGTCATTCAGCTCACAGCTTATTCATCATCATTTTCTTTCCTTGGATCTCTTCAGATAGGGGGAGAGAGCAAATTGTTGTCTAGATGGATTTTTATGCTGTTTGCTCCTGGCTTCCTTTTTCCAAAGTTCTTCGTGCCTACCCCTACACAAGAATATAAGGTATGCTCCTCATGTGACCCAGCTACATGCTTTTCATTCAAAGAAGAGTTCCTTATATGTAGTGGTGCTGTTGTGTCCTCTCATGGCTGGAGCCATATTCCTTCATATGCAACGGAATGCAACCTGTCACTTGACCAAAATACAGACCCTTTTTACAGCGTGACTGGACATGTTCTCTTCCAGTTACACTGAACACCAGCATTTTGTGCACAGGACTGATGAATTCATATTTGTGTGACAGGTAAGAAATTTGAGCATCCAGTGCCTTCATAAGAGATGGGGAAGCCATTCTGCCTCAGGAAGTAAGTGGATTGCTCAGCACAATTCCATGAGGTTTTGTTCCTCCTCTGCAAGAAGTGAAAAGCATCAGGTCTTACATGGTAGAGAAGTTTACTGATTCATAGAGAAAACTAGGTTGTATATTGCTCACTAGATTCTATTTACCAGTATAAAGGTCCTAACATCGCCACTAAAAGAGAAAGCTGCACAGGGAGAAGGGACAATAGCAGAACAAGCAGATTTCTAGGTGTGGCCATTAGGACAATCACAGCAGGCCACTCTGTCTTTTGTCTTGACTAGATGGGCAGGTTTGCTGAACTGATGTGAGCTTGTAATACAAAAGAGTTGAAAACGACTCGCTGAAGTTATTCTTAGATTTTCTGAAAAATTAGGATTTACTTCAGTGTTTTAATCATCTTCCATTCTATATCCACAAGCCCATCTCTTCAGTATTCTTAGGGGGCAAATTAAAGTTGTAGGTAAAAGGTGTCTTAATAACTGTTGGATAATAACAAAAGTTCTGACAATTTAAATTGATTTTGTTCCTCAGTATTAATAACTGCATGGCCATTATAGAGCTATTAATGATGATACAGCTATTATAATTACAGCTATTGTAATAAATGTGGAAATGATTTCACTGGCTTAAGCAGAAACATTATAGTATCATCTATATGAAATGGCAGTTTTCCCCCTCCTGCAGATACTTCATTAGCACAATCATACTTCTCTAGTTGTAGCACCTAAGAGTCCCTTACTGGTATGAAAGCATTCCTGACAGCAGTGCCAAGTCGCCTTGCAGTTAATGTGAAGAGGCCTGAACTATAAATATTTTCATGACCTTTATGAATGCAACCAGATTGCTAATTTTAAATGATAAGTATTTAAACAGGTTGGAAAAGCTGGACTGTACCACTGAAAATTTGCTATTAACATTTTTTTTCCCAGAAATGTATGTTCAAGTGATTAATTACTTTATGTTACACTTGTCATAAGTCTCCCTGGTGCACAGCGCTCCCCCATCTGTCTGTCTCTTTGCCACATTATCTCTTGCTCTAGGTGTAAGTATAGTTCCTTCCTCTCCAGATATGTAGCTAGACAGGCATCCAGAAGGACTTCTTTACAGAAAACGGGTGCAGAGCTCCATCAGAGTACAATGTGCTGTCGATTGGGGTGTTACACAACAAGCTTTGAGAGAGGGATTGTCTTTTAATGGTATGTAGAGCGCCTCATTAAATGGGCTTCTCCTAGACTCCACCACCCACGGCTGAGGTCTCTAATCTCTACTACAATACAAAAATACCTGTATTCCGTTCAGACATGTTCCTGGTTTTAATCTGTCTTTAACAAAAGTCGATAGATCAAATCTGCCCTTTACATTATTGCTAACAAATATCGCCCTAGTGCAGAGGTTCTAAGTAAGTTATTTTGGCTGCTAAGATGGAGACACTTTTTTCCAGAGCTAATGAAACTTTTATAAAGCTGGATTGGTCCCTGTCTATCAGATCTTGGGGGAGAATTTTATAATCAAGTCTTAACGATATAAATGTCTATGGTTGGTACATTCAAGGACATCTTTCACAGCTTTGTGAATAAAAGATATTATCACCTCATATAAAGTAGGAAGGAGAGATGAGGTGCATGAACCTGAACTGTGCATCTGGGGCTAGTTTAAGGCACAGTGCTTTGTAAAATCTGATAGTAAAACTAGACTTCCCTGAAGCTTTATTTGGCAGTTTAAAAAAAGCCTGTTTTACTTCTTCATGTAATATATCCACATCTACTATGTATCCCTAGGCCAGTGCTAGATGGAAGGGTTTAATTCATTGAAAACAGTTTGAGATTCTTACAATAACTTTTATCTTAGAAGCACATGAGTAGATGTACAATTAGCCACATACATATTTATTCAAAAACAACCACCATGTTTTACTCCTACTGTACATAACTTGTGCCTTCTCATTAACCTTTTAAATTCATAATTAAGCAGTTATTTTGCCTTTTTGGTCTGGTACAGAACAGCAAACCTGGATCTTTCATTTAAACTAGTACGTGCTTGTTTATACAAACACTTCCTTGGCATCTGCTTGAGAATTAGGGATGTTTCTTGTGGTTCATATTTTGAGAATAAACCTTTGGTACTCACCATTTTGCTCTTTCTCTCTCCTAAAAAAGAAAAAAAACCAAAACCCAAAACCAAAAAAAACCCCCCTAAAACCAACAGAAAAAGAAATCTGTGGTACAGTCTGAAGAGAGGAGTTATTTACAATCATGACAATACATCCACAAAGACCTGTGTTTCCCCATCATATTTCTATCTTATTCCACTGAAGTGAGCATGCAAACATTTTTTTTCCCCATTTTCTCCTTAGAAATGTTCATTCTTATTTAACGATACAGTATGTATTGAAATGTGGTACATGTAAATAAGTTTTAATGACAGCTCTGTTCATAAAAAGATTAAAATGGGTTATCAGATGTTTAGTCAATTGTTAGGCTCTTTGATTAGATTCAATAGATCAATAGCTTGTTATTTTCATGAATTACTATAATTCTAGCAGTTTTCTGTTTGCTTATAGCACGTTGTTTGCATTTATATTGTAATTTGCCTTGCTATTTGCGACATAATCTTACGGAAACATTGAATGTTTCCTTGATATATAGGGTCCCCTACAGTTAGATTTTCAACAGTCAAGCTCAAATAAACCATTTGGATTTCAGCAGAAGAAAGGAAATTAATAATAAGATATTAATAGGAACTTTTTCAAGGAGTTTCAGAACTTTGAGAAGAAACCATTTGAAATGTGTCTGTGTTGAATACACCCACAGATCAATATGATATCCCCAATAATTATGCTCTTGAAGGCTGACTATTTACTATTTAAAACAGAAGGAAATCTGTCATTGACTATCTTGGGGCCATGAAGACAACTGACTACACTGGGTCTTTGTGTGAGCCACAATCTCTCACCATGAAGTTCAGAGCAGGACCATACCTAGAAACCATCAGGTCTTCTCAATAATACATTAATTGGAAAACAGGGATTTGCTGTAACCAAAGTTTCTGCTGGGAGCAAAATTTAGACAATACTTTTGTCAGGAGTGAACTTTCTGATGCAAGTAGGGATGCAGCAGACCCTCAACCTCAAATACCTATCATCCCCCAAATTAGGGAGTTCCTCATGAATGTGTAGTACCAGGTTTAGGCCTCCCTTCTGGCTGATTTTGACTGGGGACTGGAACCTGGGTAGTTCTGTGTTTCAAGCATGTCATTAACAGGGAATTACAGTATATCTACATGAAAAGGTATAAACAGATGCGAGGTCCTTTGCCTGTTTGCTAATGTATGAGGGAAGATATATTCATTCTAGCTCTAGACTGCTATGGTAACAGTGAAACTCCTAAGCCAGAAATTTGTCTGCGTATATTCATGTAAAAATACCCTGTCTACCTTTTTCAGAAACATTTGCTGTGCCCCCCTCCCACCCACACCACCAAACTAGAATTATAAACATTGTATAAAGTTACATATTCAGTCACTTAAACAGAAGCTGTCTAGGAAGTACATTTAGTGCTTGGCTTGTAAAAGACATAGTTTCAAATTGTCAGCCTGAATCAGATACCAGCTTCAGGTTTCCTGAAGTATTTTCCTGTTCTCTCTGTCTCGCTCTTCTTGAAATATTTTTTTTTTCCTTTATTCTTTGTCTGGTTGAAAAAATAATCCCATAGCATCATTTGATATCAAAGAGAATTTTGATTTTCTGGGTAGGTGGCACCAAAAATAATCTTCATATTACATCATGCAAGTCATCTGAAGTGCTCTGAGTGCTTCTGGAGACTGACCACTCTCCAGTAGTTGCCTGGGGAAGTGTAACTGATCTTTGAAGTTCAGAGCACTTAACTAATCTAACTTAAATATGAACACCTTCCTACCACGAAGCGTAAAAGACGAACAGGTGAGGTGCTGTAGGATAATAGGGTGGCCTGCAGTACATACTGAGCTAAAGGAGGAACTGAACAACACAAGAATGGAAGCTAGCACTATAGTTGGAGCACAGTGATTTATAGAGGCTCAGATAAACCCCAGGTAGCATCCAAGCACATTGCAGGAATTGCAAAAGGAAAAATCAGTAGCTGGAACTCTTAGGATATTTCCATATACATTTACTGTTTGAGGAGTTTTCGCTGTTGGAAGTTAAAAAAATTATTAAATGTATTAGCTTTACTTTATGATTTCCATTGTAGGACCATGTGTTGGACATCTGCCTACTTGTAGCTCTTTTCAGACAGTCAGTTCCCTCCTATTTACCGTCTTTTTTATCATTTTAATTACATGATAAATAATACAGATTACAGATTTTTCCTGACCAATGTTGCTACTGAGGCATTCACTCCTGGAATACAATCACAAGAAAATATGTATTTACTCCATCTTTAGGATTACTTAAATAATAATAATAATAAAAACCTTGTCACTTTGTAAATCTCTTAGAAAAACATTTTTGTTTTGCCAGATCTTACGTTTCATACAGACGGCATGCACCATGCTAACAGTCAAAATACAGTATCCTTGTAATATCAATATTTTATACACAACCATTTCATCAGCTATAACTTTGCAACTTAAAACAATGATTCTGTGTCATAATAAAGATAATTAGGGATGAGCATCCCCATTCTGTTCATTTTTGATCTCCTCCTAATCTCTGTAAGTAAGAATATTAAACTCCAGTAATCCATAGATAAAATGGTGGGAGTGACTCACCACAGTTGTGTACTGTGATCATATTAGTTACCTCAGAGGCATTTCTTTTCCTACAAATGAGAAAAACAATCCAGAAAAGGAAAATAAAATAACTGGTTTGCCCCGCCCCCCCCCCCCCCCAGTCTAACTGAAAAACAGCTATTTGTAACAACAAATCTAAGTGTAGTTCTGAATGCTATTTGGAGATTTAAATTAATTCTATCACAAAGCAGAACTTAATAGATTATAGAATTTTGACAAGTCAAAAGCAAAATTGAAAAATTTTGGGCATTTTTATTCTCATCTATTGAGCATGGAAGTGGTTTTTTTGTGGGGGACTTCACACGTATATGTAGAGAAGAGTTTTGAAGATGTGGCATGGATCCTTGTAGCTCTGAACTTACACACCAATGACCTGTACTGAAGTTCCGAGGGTATTGTCTCACATAAAGCCTGTAAAACTCTGCCAAATAACCTGCATTCTCTGAAATTTCTCACTTGTCCAGATTAAGCAAAGTCACTTTCTTCAATCTTTGTTTCTAAATCATGTTTTCTAAACCTAATTCATTGCTGTTGCTTTCCTCTGGACTCTTTCCAGTTGATCCACATCGCTCTGCCAAAAACTCCATGTGATAGAGCCAGAACCAAGTAGAGTGGAAGGATGACTTCATGAATCTAACATGACACTCCTATTTGTACACTGACTTGCCATCATTGTATTTATATATCACAGTACGATGTTTGCTTTTTTCTTCACAGCACTGAGGTGCTTTTTAAAAATTTTAATCTCTTATCCTCCAAACACTTACTCATGTGCTTAAATTGATTTGAGTTTAAAGGGACAATTCACGTGTGTAAAGCAATGCACATACATAAGCATTTCAAAGGTCAAGGCCAAATATTTCTGTCAAGGTGTTATAAACCAAACTGAAGAGCCAACCTGAGTCAAACACACAGTAAACCAATAGCAGTGTTCTCTAATGTAATTAAATATTTTCTGATCTGCACTTCAGATGTGGGATCTAATTGTATCATTGTATGAGGAACTAAAAACTGTAATATATATATTCTGCATCACTCATGGAGAGAGGGGGGGAAATTATTTTATTTCTAATCCAGTTTGGTTTACTTTTTCAATAACTTAAATATATTTGATGCACTGACTTGCAATGTTTTATTAAGATACACAGCAACCTTTCCATAGTCAGAGGGAAAGCAGACTACCAATTAAAAATTTTACAGAAATGCTTCTCATATTCTGGTAATAGATTAAGCAACAATGGATTGCTCAAATAAAATGTGTTCATTTCCAATACCCTTCAGGAAAAAAAAAAATCAAAATAATATCTTGCATTCAGTTTCCTTTGATTTTGTCACAGTGCAATTCAGTAGTTAATAGAAACTTTAATACTAATTGTTCATTTCTTGGTTCATGCTATCTCAGGTCTGTAAGTTTGGTTGGGTTTTTTTCTTCTTTTTAAGTATCTAGTTACCATTTTTGTAGACACAGTCAAGAAGCTTTTCTTTTCATCACTTACTTTCTAAATAATTAATTCAAAATGTCTTTTAAAATGGCAATGCTTTTTTTTTTTTATTTGGACATTTTTACCTATGTGATTATGTAAATAAACATTTAGTTAAAGGTACCATTATTGAACTGCTTTTAAGGATGTTCAGTACACAACAGCTGACCCATCATGATGTGATTACTCATGTTGCCTTCATTTTCATTTCAGCCAGAATGCAGGGTTTTCTTGGTCCTATTGTAAGAGCAGAAAAACAATTATTTTATGCATGACTGATGATAGTGATGGAGACCCTATATGGGACACAGCAGGAAGCTGAGAACTGCTTGATGCTTCAAAATACCGTGTACTTACAGCACATTCAAATGTTGTAAACCCTAAGTATGCAGCTTAATTTTATTTGTAACTTTAGACTTTCTAATCTGCCATGTATATATTTTTTAATTCTAATGGCGCACTGGAAAAATAATAGTTTTTTAAAAATGTATGATGCATCAGTTTTAAACCACAAATGAATTCTGACTAAGTGGATGCCTTACTAGGCAAACTGGTGTTAGAAGTTAATTGGGTTTGACTAGCAAGTCCAGTTATTGGCACAATTTATAAGCTTTTGCAGAATTGTGACCATTCTGCTACCATACAGTAATATGCACAATGTGAGGCCTGACAGTAAGTGCTTGCTATCTGACAGTAAGAAATGAATCCTGGTAAAAAATATCCTTATAAAATAGACCCCTTTTTGAAATGAAATGTAGTACAAGACTATTTTTCAGGATGCCTGAACATTTATTACATCAGCATATAATTAACTTTTCATTGTCTTTGAATGCTGTGCCAAATCTAGTACAAGAATGGTCAGTTGTTGCTTCTTTGGGGAGTAAAAAAAGCTTCCTAGTGGAGAAAAGATTTGTTAGAAAATATTACTATAATTATAATAATAATAATTCTGTAATTTGGGAGACTTCCTCATTGTTTCTGAAACACAATGCTATAACTTTAAATCCTAAAGTAGCGTTTCATAACTCCTACTGGTCTCTTGCATTACAATATTTTTTCTTCATGTGCTTGAAGTAATTTTTGTAAATGTTTAGACATGCAACTGTTTTAATCACTTCAGTAGTTCCTTTAGCATCTAGCATAAATTTGAAATCGCTGAAGAAAATCATGCATATGCAAAGTGCTGTGTGATGCATTTTGTTTTTATTTAGTAATAAGTGAGTTAACCTGAAGAATCATTTAACCGCTGTAGATGTAACCATTACTGCAAAGTGCATAAAGTTTTGCAACTAGGTGCAGTTTCTTCTAGGAGAAAAATCACTTAATTTGCTGCTACTTGTGTGACAAAGTTTCTAATTCTATGTGGGCTTTGTGAGCGTCAGAGGTTTGTAATACATCTATCCTCTTACTATTTTTCCTTTAATTATTCAAAGCCTGGAAAAACCTACCTCCCTTGAGAGCTTAACTGTTGTTAAAATCCCTGTTTTCCTGCAGGATAACCAACTCTTGGCAATTGCCCTGGAGCCCAGAGTTTGCCTTTGCAGGCTCATGCGTGCACATCACACCACCCGTCTCTTCCCCTGACTGCCAATTCCATCCCAATGAGCTGGCAGGGTGCTCAAATTCACATCAATTCTGTTCCGTGATATTTTCATCAAATTGCCAAGCCTTAATTGCTTAAGTGGGCTACATGATTTTTTTGTGCTTGCACACCATTGTAAATAGGACTAGCTACATGATGCTGTCTGTAGGATATTTTACGTTCCAATGTTCTCATTTTTTTCTGGGGGGTCACTTTCTGTTCATGCCTTCATAGGTTGCTTTTCTAGTTTTCTCCCTCATATTTCCACCAGAGAGTTTAGTTTGCCATTAATTTTACATCTCAGAGAAAGCTGCTTTTGTCACTTTATCAGGGAATTCAGACGATTCTCAGAAAATCTGCAGAAGGCCAAGTCCTTTATTGTCTGGTTTCACTGGCACTTGGTGGATCATGTGAGTCGACCAAATGCTGTTATAGAGAGGGACTGATTCGCCATCCGCAGCTGTACCTGGAATCGTGGTCCGACTTCTCCTCCGCTATGCGTGCTCAAGCCTGAAATCGGCTGCCAAGGTGATGCCAACAGCAGTTTTGGTACCACTTCAACGCAGAGGGTTTGGGAAGGGGGAGGAAGGGAAGTGAGGGCTAACTGCTGAATGGGAGAGACTTGAGAACTAGGTATAGGAGAAATGCAGTAGGGCTTATGTTCTCTGCTTCTTTTTCTGGTTGGCCGCTTAGTTCCAACACTGATATTGCAAAGTGTGTTACCATGACTTTTCTCTGGCACGACATTTCTAAAGCAGTAAGGAGGGTAACCATATTGCAGTTACACTTTAGGTGAGGAAAAAAAGCAGACCTGCAGATTCTGATATTGATGTTGAAGATGAAATCAAAGACTGTGTTTGCAATTTGCTTTTAATGCACATAAGCAGCATTTAATAGATCCTCAGTGTAAAATTCTGAAGTAGAATTATTTCCAGCCATCTTTAGAAAAGTACAGTCATCGGTCATTCTTTCCATGCTATACAAAACTGTAATAAAATGGGAGGTGGGGGATTTGTTTGGATGCTGATCTAATAGCAAAACTTCAGCAAACTAGCTTATATAAAGCTTAAACAAAAAGCTTGTTTATTCAAAAATTTTCTGGTTCCATTACTCTGAAAATACATCACTAAAATATGAAGGGTGTATATCCTAGCATAATGAGTTTAACTCTTGCTGAAAAATTGTAAATATTCTTAAGGAAACTTTTTTATTTTGCATGAGAAACATACAGTCATATTTTAAATCTAGACTTCTGAATAGCCAAAGGTCTAGATATGCTCCCTTGTCTGCAGCTGGCTGCAGGTGAAGAAGCTACCACTGCCCTGTTACCTCTGGTTGCCTATCACTAGCCTTGTAAGTGAATATAGTTACACCACCTCATATGAAATCTTTACTACTTACGTTCAACTGGGGGTTGAATGGAATGAGATGTTGAGCTGAAACACGTGCTCTTATGCTGAGCGTTGATTTTTAACTGCAAGAAATTGTTAATTAGTCTGTTACCATGGCAATATGCAATAGCAACCCATAACTTTTCAGTGTTTAGTAAGAGTTTTTCTTTGTATTTCTACATTTCCCTGAAAATTTAATAGCTCTGCTGACCATAGTTCAGTGTTTCCAGATCAGCCATCACTAGGTATGTTAGTAGTCCAAAGAAAGACCCCATCAACTGGGTGGTTTAGACAATGGTATTAGACACCTCATGAGAAGACCATCTGTCCCAACATCTTCCAGAGCTGTAAAGAAGCACTGAGTGACTTCAACAAACAATTCAGTTTTATAAAGTAACATTAATCTCATTTTCTGCATTCATTCACTGCTTAAAGAATACTTTATGGATCACACTCCCAGGCAGTACTGTCGTAAAAAAAATCCCAAATGCTGATCTCATACCCATATAGTCAGATGATTTTCTTAGAATTCCTAGCTGTGCTTTTGGAGATGTGTCTTGAAATTTTGCTATATGGAAATTTTTAGGATTTTATTCTGAGTCCTGCATGGAGAACTCAGTCCCTCTGGACACCTGAATGTGTTCAGAAAAGCGAGTATGTTAAAAGGACGAGACAAAGAACTTAGACTGAAGAACCCAACTAGACAGGGTAATTCTTTGTTCCTTTGCAGTTGCTGAGCAAACAAGCTGTTACGCAAACCAGGAAATGCTCTTTTTGCTCAGTCATATTTTAAAATAACTATTGACTTTGCTCCTTGCTGCTGTTTATGTGGAGATACATGGCACTGTATTTCTATGGTGCATAAGTTGTTTTCATGAAAAATCACCCTTAGCCTTTTCAGTGCTATGAGGCTAGAATCACAACCTAGCACTGGCAACAGCTTTGAATAAATTGTTCATTCATTTGGATGGAATATCAAAATGTACAGTAACCTATACATCCACCTGCATCAGAGGAATACATTTCACATGCTCATTGGGTACATCACATAGCACTGAAGTGATGAGAGCAACAACCACTGACTATATCACTTGTCCTACTATCACAGAAACATACTCAGATTATTCAATAAGTTGGTTTGGGGGTTCAGGTAACATAACAGTATATACTTATGCTATAGAAGGTGTGTACTAGAAGGTATTATTATGCCCCTTTGAGGCAGTATTCTTGTTAGCGTAGTGAAGTATAGCTCTGAGTCAAGTAAAGAAACATGTCTTAACACCAGCTCACAATTTAAACCTTTAAGTAAACTCTGTGTCCTTTCTCTCAACAATTTATCATGAACACCATGGGTGTCAGCAGTACCCAAGGTTTGAATGGTTCCTGCATAACTAGTCAGAGAGCAGCATTTGGGGTTTTTGCAAGAGTGAAGTCCTGGCTGGCTGCCCAGCCTTTCCTCCCCTTTCCTGGGGGTTGGAACTGTCAGGGGATTCCCAAATAACAATCAATGACCTGCTGGCTCTTCTGGCAGCATGCCACCAAGTTGTGAAACTGCTGAGAATTACATGTCCTGATTCACCCTCACATATGCCAGGGAGCTTCCAGCCAGGAGAGTATTCTAACCTGTTAAACAAAGATAATGCACGTATTCTACCTCCAGTCAACCATTTTTTCCCCGCTTTTTAACACGGGGCAAAATATGTGCTTTAGCTGTTGGACTCCTACGCAAGCACACGCTGAGGTCTCTTTTCGTATTACGTTTTAGTGATTCAATAGGGATTTTGTGTAATACCTTTCACACTATTTTTTGTTTCATTTTCATGTGAATACCAACAAAATCTTAATTCAGGCTCCAGCTTTTTGTATTTGTTTTAATGCTAAACAGTTCTTGGCAGATTTTAATCAAAGTTGATGATAATGATTGCATCTATTTTACCTCAGCCTTCATTTCTCATTTTAACTATTTCCTTCAACCGTCTTCAGGCTACGAATTCCAACTTATTCTACTCTGTATACAGCTCTTCTTTGCACTTAATTTTTAGTGCTACTTACTATGCAAGATTAGCCTTTATGTAAATGAGAGTGTAATGAAATATTTTGCTGGGACCGGGACTAAGATTCCTATAAAATCTGTTTTGAAACCCTCGTAATGGCATATGTTCTAAGAAAGTGTTCTAGGAGAAGACTGAGCTATAGGAGTTCATAGAGATTTAATAACATTTTCTGCTGTGGAAGTTAATATAGTGTCTTAGAGTTAATCATGTCTAAGGCCTAGTTAGGTACTTTATCAGGGTTCCAAAAGATTTTCCTTGATGAATTATTTTACAGTTTGCTAACAAAATTATAGAAATCTTTGAGGCCTTTTAGGTGTAGTAGCCACAGATTATAGATAAAGCAGGATATCATCTATAGGTGGATCAATACTGTAGTCTCATACAGGCACTCAGTCACATATACCTAGGACTATTTTCAACTTTGTAGAACAAATGGTGCTGCAAACACTTGTATTCAGTCCTGTCAAATAATTCCCTTTCAAATCCCTTAGCATGCAAATTCTCCAAATATTTTTAACTCATATTTTATTATGGGTTAATTTCTGGTACAATTTTGAATTTTAATGCACAAGTTAACTTTTTAATTGTTTTTTAAATTAATGCCAACTGCAAAAAAACTTTTTGAGAGACTCTTCAGTAATTGTAATCCTGCAGATTCATGCATTATCTAATTCCTTTTAATGTGTCAAACAAACATTTCTGCACTTGTTGTAAATGGAACGTCATGATAACTCTCCATTTTCAGTCTCATTATAGAGACAAGAAGAGACATAGTGAATGATTTAACAATATATGTGAGTAACAGTCCCTCATTATTTAACTCATAGACATGGTCTTTAAACTTATGTGATCATAACAGTATTTTTTTTGATCAAATCCCCCTGATGCCAGTTGGAGTTCTGAACATTGAATCAGTTACTGAACATGATTCAATGGATGGTGGTAAAAGATGAGATTCTTCCCAGTGTGTTCATTAAATGACTGCTTTACACCTCCCAGCCATTGCCAGATATTTACTCCTAAAATCACATCTAAAGCAGTTATTGTTTGTTTAAAAATGATTGTAACACATTTTACAACAAATGTTTTAAAACTGATCTAACAAAAAGCAGCAGGTGATCTTGCACTTTCGGTGTATAGAAGATGGTCCACTGAAGTTAGTTTGTGCCTTTCTAAAGAAGAAGCTACCTGCAGGTGGATGAACAAGACATATATGTGTAATCACATCTTTTCTCCTTCTGAACCAGCAGAATGACTGATTTCCCCTTTAAAAAGGGATGATAACTTGGATGAAACCATATTGAAAAGACTGGATAACATAAACCTAATCCATTAACTTTAGTTAAAACCATGTTCTCAGATTAGAGGAAGTATTTGTCCAAAATTGTTCAAAAGCTTTGAAGCCACTTAGGTAATTTCACTACTCTTTTAGGTTTTTTTGCAAATATGTCTGTCTTTAATAATTGTGTATTTTGCCTTTTTTATAATTGAGTGAAGCAAACACTGCAATTAATACTTTAAGAGAAAATAAGGAATTAATCAAAGTAACAACTCCACCACTTTTATTATTCTACCTTATTCACACATCCTGATTAAAAATCTATGAAACACACAAATTAAAATAAAAAAAAACCCACAAGCTGTGTTTCTAAGTGGTGATAAAAAATGCAGATGCAGACTCTGCAAGGAGTTTCCTTCAAACCTTTCCAGTCTTATTGTGTTAGATTTTGGCTAGCTATCTAGTGAAAAGGTAGGTTTGTAAAATCCAAAGCTCTTCTAACATCCTGATTCATGTTGCAGATGCCAGACTATGTCCTGAAGACAGGAGGAAGAGCAAATAGTGTACTCTGCGCCATATGTTTTCCCACTGGCCTCACACCTTGTTCCACCCAGAGGCGTTTACCTGTGAGTGCGTAGGTCTGTGACTTCATTCTTCTCCATATGGCAGAGTTGATCACAAGTATATGGCAACAGGCCTTTACAAGTTGCCAGCCTTTTTTCTCCCCATACGTGCATGGCCGGACAGGGAATAGTGACTCCTTTGAGTTGTACTTTCTTCCTGGTACTGTTCCTCACATTCAAATTTGCCCCAGGTCATCTCACATTGGAAGATCCACTGGAGAAAAGTTCTTAAAGATACCTATTAGTAAATGCAGTAAAGCAAGGGGTATCTACCCTTTTTTCACTTATTATTCTGGCAAACACTCACACACACAATTGAAATTCACATTTGTATCTGCTTTGAGACCAAAGCAAATGATTAAGATCACCTTGCAACATACTGAAAAGAGAAACCTTAATGAAACTGAACTACTCTAAGGTACTGTGACACACACTACATTGTAATAATTGGGTGTGTGAACAAACTGAACGCAACTGTATTGCTGTTTTGCTGTCACTAACAGAGATGGCATTAAATACCTCAGCAGCTTTACACATTGTATCTCTGTTACTAATACTAATGATAGCTACACGGCAACCCAGAAGCATAATTACTTTGCCATCACCACTCCCATTATACTATATGAAAGAAAAATGAGACCGTAGCTTTTCTATATTCCAGACGTCACAATATCATGAACATGAAGCATAACTGTGGAACTAGGAAAATATATTGAATAGAATACAAATCAAGAGCTCAATGACATAAGCACAGCTCCTTCATGTGCCGATGGAGGATGTCCTCTGCAATGACTTGCACATGATCTGAGCAAAATGCACTTTTATTTTGAAATGCACTTTGCCCAGCAACACAGACGTGAATGAGCATGACTGGTGATTATCTGAAGGTATGTGGTATTTAGTGATGTATCATGGATATCACGTCTAGCTTGGACAAATTTTTAACACTTTTGAAACATCTGCCTTAGTATCATATACTAACTGCAAGTCAGGTTATTCTGAAAATATGCTATTACCTATTCCAAAAGCATGTGCATACCTAGTAACTAAGATCCCAAGTCACACAGCAAGGCTGCCTTGCAGTTATAACGTTAGGGCATTCACTTTGCTGTTTACGATCAGATGTGTAATTTCTCTTGGTCTCACTGGGCATTCTGTATGCATGACACTTGATGTAACTTTTCCTACAGTGGTAAAATATCATTTTTTCTGCTGAGTAATACCTTTGCACTGTGTGTTTGTGTATGTGAGTGTGCCACATAATCTGCCTCAAAAATTCAACTGAGAGTTTCCTTGTCTGCACAGGAGACAGTGTAAGTGCAATATAACATAATATAGCATATAGCATAGCATGCTGTTCATAGTAGAATTTACCATCAGCCATGTTAGAGGTCAATGCTTATTAAGCAAATTGATCATATCGATAGTTAACTACTGTAAGGCTCAAAAAAACCCACCAAGAAACCATTTTATCCCCCCCCCTCCCCCCCCCCACAGTTTTGTGTGGGTTTTTTTTGAAGGAAAGAATAAATGATATTTCTGGTACAGCTAATGCAGTGACAAGGACTGTCGAGCTGCATTTCTTCAGTTATCATGAGCCCAGGTGTTAAACATGGCACATGACACCAGTGTGCACCGTGCAGTGAGGCAGGGGCAGTGTATGCTGACAGAGAATCAATAATGAAGTGGAAAAGACAATGACACTCTATGGCATTGTCTCTCTTCCTGACAGATCTGTGCAGCCCCAGAAGTATTAATTCAATTGCTTCAGTAGCACCAGACTCTTTGATTTCATTCAGAAGTCAGCACTCGTGGGGACATTGGGAGCAGCATCTATAATACATAAATATGTTTCACGGTCCTTTCTTTGTAAATACTTAGTTATCTAAATAGTTGTTACAACTGATGAAGTCATATTGGGTTCCAATCTTTTCTTCTCAAAGATAACCATTTCTGCAGCAGAAATCCAATGTTAAGTTAGAGCTCCCCCTTGGCTTGGCTCCATATTTGAGCATTTTAGGGAGAATCTAGTGACAAATTTAGTTAAAAGTTAATGAATTCAGTGTAGACGAATTAGATAAAGGGTGGTGTACAACAACAAAAAAAGGAACTATCTTACTAGTAACTACATAGAAACAAAGTAAGTTTCATTTGCTCATTTTTCTCCCTTCTCTCTCTATTCCTTGTAATGACCACTGTAAATATACAATGCTTTCTACACGTTGTTCACCACTGAAAATAAAGTTACACTCAATATTAATTTACTTCCACATCCCTGTTTCGCCCCAAATGACAGCATCCATGTATTGAGAAGTCTCAATCATCAAATCCAAACCAGGGAAGACCTGAGTAATATGCTGGTAAAACACATCTGAAGCATGTAGGCTGGAAGAGCTTAGGCAGCTTCTGCAATGAATGTTTATGTGTTCTACAGATAAATAGAGAACTTGAGTGTATTATTTTTTAGGTCACACAACTTTCAGAAGCTAACGTTAATTACTTAAGTTTTAGATCGAAGTACCTAAGCTACATTTTATTTTCATTCATTGAATTTTCATTAGTTGTAATGGACATTGCATGCTTTTTTAAATTAAGGTATTTACACAGGTTACTTAATTTTTATTTTTTGTGTTTAGCATTTAAGGATTATTCTCTGAATACTTAGGCCTCTATTTTTTTGTGGGTATGGACAGAGAAATGAGAATGGTGAATTTAGGCTTCTTCCACATCATCACACGCAGTAGTGCTTGTGAACTGCCAGGTCCTGAGTGAAGTCACAGTGTGCTTCAGCTCGACCTTCCATCCTCATGGTCCAGTTTCTACAGGAGGAAAACTTGGACACATGGGACAAGTTACTTTTACGGCATACCAGAGTCAGATAGTGTTGTTCCAATATTAGAAAGTTAAAAAAAAAAACAGTACTGGGATTATATCTTAGGAAGTGTACTCACAGATAAACTTTTAGAAATAATCTGGGATGTAAATGTAATTTGTGATAGTGAATCATACAGGACATTCATATTCTTCATTGAAGTATTGTTCTACATTTACCTAAATTCCGAAGGCCAAAGCTGATGAAAAGGTACACAAAACCAGTGTATGACTATCAGTAGAAAATAAATCTGAAAAGTGTGCTTGAATAGACTTCTGCTGAAAAATCTAGGGAGGGAATGTGAGTTTCAGCCAGTCATAGAAACTTTATTTAAAGTTAAAAGGACACACTGAGATTCTGAAGGCAAGTTAAGATCCTGTCTCATTGCTGTTTTAATTTTTGTTGAGTATACTTATTTCCTATATTGAAGATATATTCTAATGTGGAAAGAGAATGACCACAGAGGGACCTGGTTGGAGATAGTATTTCTATTAAAGCCATTATTGGATGTTTCTCTGAGCGAAACTGCCTTAATGAAGCCTTGTTCTGTAAGAATTCAGAGCACTTAAAACCTATAATTCTCTTTCTCATGCTAAATCAGGAACCAAGCAAGACATGCCAAAATAAGAAGCCATTTTGAAACATGAGTGAGTATGAGAAGTGGATGTTTGCACAATTTTGTGAACGTGACTCTATTTACTGGAGGAAAACAAGGTCACTTTTCACATCAGTAACTTCTTTTTTAAAAATCCTTTATTTACTTTTAAAGGAGTCTCAAAAAATGCCTGCAGCATGACCCAGTGATAGGAAGAATTAAGATCCTGTTGGGGACAGGGAAAGAGATAGAAGGAAGACAAGGTAAGAAATAGAAGGGAGACAGGGAAGAAGTGTGACCTGCTATAATTTTCCTCTTGAATAGATAGTTCATCTTTTCAATCTGTATTCATATCTTTAATGCATAAACTATTGAATATTTGAAGCCACCTTATGGGCAAGCATGTACATTCTTAATTCTTGTAACAGAGAAACAAATACTGCTTACAGCATCCGAAGGCTGGGTGTACTATGTATAGCGTCATGTTACTCTGACAAGGGTTTCATGTCAAACTGGGGAAATTACATTGTCCCAAATTTTCTCCAACAAGACATCACACTAGATTATCTGGCTGCCACCACTCATCAGGCTGCAGCTGCTACCCTGCTCTGTTTGTTTGAACCAGCTCCCTATGTCTCTGCTGAAGTCAGACGGACTGCAGACCGTGCTCAGAAGCAGGTTGGATTAACAATAATAAGGAGGCAGATTGAGCAGCCAGTAAAGAGTCAAACATGACTGGTGGTGCAAATCCAGGCTCACCCAGGCTTTTGTTTGCTGCTTTGGTACAAGGGCTGGTGGGGTTTATCCATCACAGCATTAAAAAAAAGAGTACATTGATGGTTTTGACCTCAACATTATCCCTTTGGTTTAACTTTGACCTCCTAATTTTGCACCAAAGGGATGTGGTCCTGCTGAAGCATGCCAAGAATTGAGAATGTAGGGAGTGCTAACAAGAATTTTGTGGCAATGTGTAGAAGCAGTGTATTGCTGGTAAAATGCTATAGAGTCTCTCTACTTCAAAAGGTTTCATAATTCTGCAGCTGTATACAAATGATCCATTTTGTTAATCTGAATTCCTAGGGTCATTAAAATTTTTTTCTCTCCTCTCTGAAGTAGTTTATTACTTTGAGAGAAAAAAAATCAGTTTAAAGCCAGGTAAGGGAGGAAAGCTGACAAAAACATAAATTAGAGGAAGAACTTAATTTAAAAAGTGTCAAAAAGGATAGATAGTCTTAGTTCAATAATAAAGCCTGGTTCAAGAGCCTTCTATCTTTAAATAAAGCATTTGAGCACTCTATTACCTGTATACAACCAATCTTTGATTTCCAATCTAAGCCTATTTTTGCTTCTTATGTGATTAGCATACAAATGCAACAAAAAAAAATGTGGCTACCCTGGTGACACCTAGGACATGTTTTTGACCTTCATGTCAGTGTCAGTGAGAGATTCTGTATGATTTTGAAGGTGACTTTTGCATAAACTCCTCCTGTTTTCTTGAATCAAAATATAATCACCACTGCATCAGGTTATATCTACACTTCCTGGAATATTTCATCATATGCCTTGTGCTACTTTACAAAGACACCAAAGAATTTTTAAGGATTTGACCTTTTCTGGGCTACCATACTGTGGGCTGATCATGAATACCTACTGAAGTCACACATGTGCAAACAAGGCAACTGTATTTGTAGAGTAGAAACATTATCCAGAATTGCATAAGAAACTCTTGCATTCCATACAATTTAATGCTTCCTGGATTTGTCTCTGATAGAGTAAGTTACAGTCCATTATGGGATTCTTATTTCAAGATATTATATTTACGTATAATAAAAGCAACATGCTACAAAGTTGAAGAGAGAGTTGTACTTTGCATTATTTTCTGAAAAACAT
The DNA here is from genome assembly GCF_947461875.1 of Haliaeetus albicilla. Classification (NCBI taxonomy): domain Eukaryota; kingdom Metazoa; phylum Chordata; class Aves; order Accipitriformes; family Accipitridae; genus Haliaeetus; species Haliaeetus albicilla. The sequence goes on along the minus strand of NC_091485.1, from coordinate 33,403,362 downwards.
TTTGCTGCTTCTGATATTAAAGACTAAGCACAAATTTGCCTCCCAAGCCAAAGATCAGCAGCAACCTGTAAAGCCAGTGATCACAACTACTATGCCAAGACAAAACTTGGGTAACTGTATTGGAGTAAATTGATGTTTTTTGAATATATATTGATTTACAGTGAGAGCAGTATGTGACTCAGTACATTCATCATAATCAAAGTAAGAGAAGTAATCTTTTTTGTAATTCCACAGCTTGGTATAGAGGGATGATGGTAGCTTGAAAGTCAGATGTGTTGTCCACTACTAACAAACAAAACAAGTCAGCACAGATAGTGAGAACTCTGAATTCCTTCTTCCTGATCCATACCATCAGCTTGTTTTTCACACAGTGGGACCAATTGTAAGGAGGAGAGGTGCATAATTATATCTCTGTGGTTTTTTTTTTTGTTTTCTGCTGAGACTGAAAACAAAGATGCCTGTTATGATGGTAAGATTTGTTGGGTCTGTCATACTTTGTTTGGAACTGGACTAAGAGAGCAAATATACTTCATGTAGATCATGCATTGAAATTGTTTCTTTTTCAGTACTAAGAGCAGTGGGGTCTGAGGAGTTTGCAAATAACTCTAATCTTCAAATCTCACCAAACCCCCTCCCCCAAATTAAAGTTGTTGGCTATTTGGTTATTTAATTATCTTTATAGCAACAGCTGCATCATTTGCAATCACTCAAATCTGATTAAAATTAAAGATACTGAATTTACTAGCCAAATATTTCAGACTAATGATCACTGAAATGGCAGTTAGCCAAAATATTTAACAATTTAATTTCTGGTAGTGCATACTGTTTGAGTTCTCTAGGATCCACTGCCTCATTAATATTTCATTTGTGATGAGTTTCTGAAGTTCTTTGTGGCTAAGTTACAACATCACCAAACTGGTTACTCTGCATTTTTTCTCATGAAGGAAAATGTCTTTTGGGAGATGATAATTGACTACTTGGGTTGGTCTCTGAGGCTGTTCAAGGTCTTCCAGGATCTTTATAAGCTGCCATTTGTGCCTCTCTGTCATTTTTGTTGTTCTAAGACAAACTGAGTGTCCAAATGGACTTAAGCTCTTAAGATGCTCAGCTGCAGTGAAGTAACAGCTCTCTTGAGGGAATGCTGAAACCCACTCTTCAGAAATACATCCCTTGGTATGGGGGTACTTGCTCACTTTCTCTCTAGTCTATCTCGTTAAGAAATGTAACTGAGAAAGTGATTGCCTTCTACAAATACCTAGGTCAAAACAGCCCGCATAGGTTCTACCTAGGTTTTATTTAGGTGGCTGCATTATTGTTGCTGTCTGCCTTTACTCTGCTGCATCACTTTCTTTGGCACAGTTTTGTTCTTTCTTTTGCTTTGACTATCTCTTAGTTCCTTAGATCAGAAAACCTGTGTGTGTACACAGACTTACTGACACTATAAGATGCTCTCAGAAAGAGACAAATAGGTGTTATTAATATAGAATTCTAAATATTAAATAATGACCTAACTTCTCCCTTCAATCCTTTTCTTTTTCCTTATTTCCTACACCATTTCACTTCTCACATAGTTCCATTTTCAGAGATCGCAATTTTTAACATTGTTACTTTCTTCCATTGGTCCTGTAGTGCACCATGATAATTTTGAAGGAACTGATGCTGGCAGATGCATAACCATAAGAAAATGTTCTGTATTTGCAATGGCAGTCTAGCAAACATGTATGTGGTTTTTAATAGACTGAGATATGCTTGTACCTTGAAAGCACTTTATTGCATGCACTGAAAGTAAGGTCTTGCAGGATTATCAGATATTGATATATATTTGTCTGCCTTCAGGATGCTTACCTAGACTTTTCTCTGTATGTGTCCAATTCTGGTTTTATTGCCCTTATATTTTAATAGTCTTTGTAATGTCTCTGTGTGAGGAGGAAGGAAGACAAATAGAGGGAAGAAGAAGAAGAAAGAGCACATATAAAGCCAGTAGGAGAAATAACTTATTCAGTGTGTTTTTTTCTCTCCATTGTTTCTTCTCTGTTTTTTTTTTCCCCAAGATTTTGGTTATAGTGGTAGGGTTCTAAACTGGTAGATGTAGATAAGTCACCTCTTTTCTGCAGGGCTTTGATGTGTGAATGGTAAAGTTAGGTTCAGATTAGTGGGTGAGAATGTCTAGCAGAGATGCTTGTTCCTCTCTCTAGTATGCCATTAAAAAAAAAAAAAAAAAAAAGCTGGGAAAAAACACTGAGGGCCTCTGAGGTACTATCAAGAGACAATCATAAGCAAACTTGCTGCAGCGGGACTTAAATGACTTTATTCTTGACCTTCCCTGTAGCATCAGCTCATGAGGCATTACTTGATATAGCAGCTACCTAGCTATGTAATTCATGCCTCCCACCTAGTCATACCAACCTGTATCTAACTTGGAAATTTCCCTCTCACCAATACCTTATAAAACAAGTCCATAAGTCAAACGGAGTCTGAGAGGACTGGTTAAGGAAACAATGTCTTGGAAGGTATGATGACATCCAGGTGGCCTTCCCAGATGCAGTACTAAATGTATGGCTTCAGTAAGCCGCATTCGTGGCATCTAAAGGTGCTGCATGGTCAGGTTTCCAGTTGGTAGTATCTTGCAGGATCCTGCCTTGTTTGTGGAGACACCACCACTTTTTACTGCACAATAGCAAGAGCTTCATCTCTCTATTAATTCAAAAATAAAAATGAATATGTCCAGGTTCTTGGTAGTGGAATATTTTAAGCAGAATAAGAGCCTACTTTCAGGCTGAATAGCTAAGTTTTGTACTGAATGCATAGTTAATAATAGTAATTTCTACATTTACAGTAAATAAGGCAAGTTTGTAAATATAATAACCCACTGTATGAATACAATACCACCATGAATAGAATGTAGAACAGAAAAGAGGGTTAATAAAGCAGACATTATAATAAGTATAGTTTTATGTGTAAATCAAAAGATCTAAAATGTAAAAAATTACCATGCGGGAGAATCGGCAGTAGAAACAACAGAGCCTTAATCTAAAGTACACTAATGCAGCTCAAGTATAATCAGGGTTGAATAAATATTCATCACCTGTACTTTATTATATTGTACTCTGAAGAGGAAGGTACAGAAAAAAGTACAGGGTTATATTAAAATTCAGTTTTTGGCTTTGCAAGCCAGTTCAAGTCATTCATTTATATGCAGCTTTATAGCTAAGGGCTGACCAGTATTGCTGCTCAGAGAGTGTGCAGTTCTGTCAAAGTCAAAATGCTTCACTGAAGTGGCCAGTTTTGCATGACTTCTATTTGAAAGAGAAAGGTGTGGGGGGAAATTCCATTTCTGTCAGAACAAAAAAGGTTAAAATATTAACTTCAAGCTGATTTTTCTTGTTGACATTTGGTATTGTGCCTTAATACAAAATAACACAGTCGCAACTGAATTCTGAATACTCAGAAATTAGCATTTGTGGTTTTGGTTGTGTTAGCCTTTGCTTAGTTTTGGAAAAGAGCTGTACTTACAGTCTTAAACTTGTTTACATAGTTTTAGTGTCCTCTTCAGATTAAAATAAACAGTCATCTGACCTTAAGAGAACAAAATTGGACTCTTTGTGGAGGCCTGAGAAACAATTTCTTTTATTTTTATTAATTTACAACAACACTGCCCTTTTCTTAATTCTGGTTTCCTGCTGTGGTTCCAGTATCCTCTTCCTGCTGAGTAACAGCAAATACCTTGCAACTTTTAAGTCTACTTTCTGCTCAGGAGCAGAGAACATAGACAATAGAACTGAGATTGCAGAAGAGAATCAGGCGGGAATCCTCTATAAAATTCACTCAGTACCGTGCCCTGGAAAGCCTTTCTTATTCACAAGCTGGCTAATAATAATTAGAGACTAAGTGCAGAGAGAAGAGCTGAATGCTGTTCATCCACACTAAAGTAGTTCCCTGCTTTCCAAGCCCCTGCAGATGATGTTCATAGTGAAAGCATGCTGCATCTTCCAAAGGTGGGCGTTTGCTCACAGGTAAGGACATTAAGCACTTGGTATTTTCAATAAACTGAGATTCCTGAGGGAAGGGATTTATTCCCTGCTGCTTCATCACCTCAGTTCCTGCACTAAGTGAACTCGAGGACTGCATAAAACACCAGCTGAGGATGTTTTTCACGGCTTTACGTTTGTGCTTCCAGCCACTTTGGTTTCATGTGTTACAGGCTGATTATTTTTGTGAAGTGTCACGTAACATCAACAATTGCTAAAGTTATTCACATTTAATCATTGATTTCACTCACTGGTGAAAACTCCCCTCACAGGGACCCTTGAGGAGCTGAAGTGAGATACCTTATAAGAATATTCTTTCTTTCAAGCATTCTATTCTTCTGAGCCTCAGTTAATTATACCTGTGTTACTACAGTCCCCCTAACTCAAGGGTAGTTAAGGGTACTCAGTTATTAACTGGACTGTGAATAAAGCTCATAGCTTTTCCTAAAGTGAAAGTAATTAGTTCAGAAACAAGTAATTTCCAGATAGGGAGGTGAAAACCCTGTGAAAATAATTTATGATAGGACTACAAGTAGTAACCAGGTCATCTAGTTCCTGGTCCTCTACCTAAAATATGAGATTATTCTTCTTTCTGTGCTTTGAAATGTCATCCCATTCATCAAGTTAAATATACAGTGGATTAATGATATGAGTGTGTTCTTGCCAAATTATTTCCCTTTTGAGGTTCTGTCATTGTAAATGATATTATTATTTCAGTAAGCTTTCATATTCTTTGTAACAATAACAAAAATTTTTGACAATATTACAGATATTCATCAGATCCTTTTAATGTAGGTCTGATTTACAAATTGTTTGTTTCTTTTCTTCTGTAGATAGATGAATGTATTATTGGTGAATAAATGTTTCCATTATTCAATTAGTTGTATAGATAGTCAAATAATGTTTAATTATGTGACCTATTCACATTTTTCCATCAATTGATATTAAAATACTCATGAGTAATTATTTTCATTATTCAACCAGCTCTTTAAATGATCAAATAATGTTATGAAGTTAAATTCAGTTACTATCAGCAAATGAAGCAATGAGTATTAGAGTATTGTTTTTCATTATTTGCCTCGATGCATTTACCTATGTAAATGTCATGAAACTGCTTTGAGATGTTTTCTGTAAAAGTAAAATCTTTTGTATGTTCACACAATGTTTCATCTTCAATTTAACACTAAGATAAACTCAGGCCAAGGAACAAACCTAATGGGCTAGAAGAGAAGTACTGCAGTCCCCACTTCTCCACTGTTGGTATGGAGGTTGACCATTTCCTCTGAACCATGATTCTGCCAGTGGTTTAGCATACGCTCTTTTTTCTCCTATATGAAGAACTGTAGACAAATATTTCAATAAATAGACTCTCAATATTTGTATTTTGGTGATGTTAATACTATTAGTTGGAATTCATTGTTCAGCCTAAAGGCAGATTCATTTGTAAGTTAAAGTCTTTTTTTTTTTTTTTTTTTTTTAAGCCGGTCTCCTGGATTTTTCCACCTCTCTTTTTATTTGGTATACTTTGTTTTCAGTCTGACATGGTGTTCAAAGACCACTGCTATAAATAGGAAAGAACATTAGTATAGGCACAAGAACACCGCGGTGCACTTGACAGATGGAAAAGGTTTACGGTGAATCTATCATTGCCCTATGGTGGAGAACAACACTGTTCATAGATTAATGTTCATTTTATTACAGCTATATCTTACCCTCAATCTGTGTGTAGAACTCTCACTGAAGTCATTTTGATCCGTGTGCATCAATCAAGGGTAGTATATGACACTTAGAGCCACATTTCAAATGTCGGCACTTGGCATCTGGAAATCCTGTATCTTGCATGCCCAAAATATTTATTTATATGTGCAAATATGGGTGGTTACAGGAAGTTTTAGTGAGTGAGATATTTCAGCTGGTGGGTTTGAAAAATTCACTGATTAACTATTTGATTTAAGTTCAGGCACAGGCTTAAACTAGGTGTGCCTGATTTAAAACAATTCCACAATCTTTCCATTCACAACTGCATTGATAGCCATTTCTACCTGGCTGTATCATTTTACTAGGAGAGTACAATCCTCTAGCTGTGTAGTTCAGGATAATATCGATTGTACAGCAGTTATATATATATATGTGGTCATATATAAACCCAGTTAGCAATACCACAATTCTGAACAAAGTCTTTGGGCCCTATGAAGGCTTATGTTAACAATTAATTCTGAAGAGTTTTGTAAAATTTGAGAATCTGACAATTCATATTCTTTAGATGCAAGTAACTGCTGTTTATCACCATTGCTGATAATTCAGACCTAAGATAATATCAGTAGAAAAGGTATCCCTGAAACAAGTCTGTGATAATCTCTTATTTTATAGCATACAGTCAAATGGAATAACAGTTTTGTCCACACTTGCTCAGTATGACCTCTACACTTTGTGAAATCAGCAATGACATAGGATTGTATTCTTCTAAATTGATATTATTAGAAAAGTCCTCTAACTGTTGAGATTTGAGAGAAATAATTTACCATCAATATAATTTCCTGTATCTCCCTTTGTGATGCTGTAATGAAGTTACCATAGTTTGGCCCTTCAGCCTATGACAGATTGAATTTTCCATGACTTGATGATGTGACAAAGTCATTGCTCAAAGGCAAATATACTTTGTAACTGATAAACTAATGTAAATTAATTTATACTTCAAGTGAACTTTATAAAAAAAATCTTAGTTTATTTTCTAACTCAAATTAAAAGCCAGGCAATATCATAATTTAGTGGTCTCAAGAAAGCAATAAGTACAATCTGTGATGTAAAAAGAAGTATTACTGCAGGATTAAGGAAGTTTCAGAACTTTAATCTTTTCTTTTCTAAACTGTTGGACTATGATGATGACCAATGTCCTTTTAAGAAACTTAAGCTGCATCACAGGCCGATTTAGGACAGAAGGAAGAACTGGATGCAAAAGTAATTTTCTCTTGTCATGTTCATACAAAGAATACATGAATTATTACTCTTAACAACAAAAGCTTTACCCAGATCGTCAATTCACTTATTTCATTGCCTTTAGGCCAGAACTCTGGACAAGGGTTTGGTGCTGTCACATATCCTTTTCCATCTCATTTAAGTGATCTGGCCTCTGTTTTGGGAATGCATTTTTATTGTGCTGTTAAGGCCTGTGTCCCCCACATGAATATTTCATATATCTACTAAGTGCTTTCACTGAATATATTAGCTGCTGGTTTTCTCTTCTTTTTTTTTTTTTTTTTTTTTGTCATGCCTGTTGCCACAAATAATATGGTAATCATGGCCTAAATATACAAGAATAATCCTTTATGGGATGGGAATTTTCAGATGCCAATAATAGCTACTTTGTCAGGTTTTGGCTAGGCTATTGAAAATGTTTAAACAAAATCTGTCCGTCATGTTACGTAAGCATTTTTCTATTTATATCTGCCTCTACCAGTCCACAACAAACATAATGAGCAATAAATGAAGCAGTGGCCAAAAGACACGTTTATGACTCATGCAGATGCCAAGGGACCATCCTAATATGGGCACTGCTTGGCATTTCTGCTAGCAACAGACCAGAGTGTAACTCTTATTTGACAATATTTTTTAAATTTACAGTTAAAGCCCATAGAATTTACCCATCTTAACCTAAAGTAACGTTCAAGTTTCAACAGACTTATTCCACTTAATATGACAGATACCAAGGGGAAAGGCAACCCTGGCAATTCAAACTAATATTTTACATCCAAATCATGATATAAACAAGAACAGAATTTGTCCTGTACTGTGGTAAAAGGAAAACTTGTAAGTGTGCCCATTTGCTACTATTCAGACTTCATCATTTCCATTGGACCTAAACATTGGACTTCAGCCACACCTAATTTCTAAGAAATAAGCTTGGCTATGGTAACAGCAAAGATTCATAACATCATTTCACCCATTCTTTTGATAGCTAGAATATTTCTCAACAGTGAATCTGCTGATGGTTTATGCAGATTGCATCTATTGAGCTGAAAATACATGTGCACCTCCCACAAGAGATTTTGAGGTAAGGATGGAAATGGAGCAAAGAATGAGTTCCTAAAAGGGCAACAAGGATGCCTCATATCATGTTAGAGAGGAGATGGTCTGTGTTTTTCTGCCTATGTAGAAACCTCCTTCCCAGGTGTGCTAACCAAAGGTTAAAAAAGAATGTGCTAGGGGACTTTCAACTCTTCTTTTTCTCCCATTCACACATTGGAATAAGGATCAAAATGTACAGGTGCTCTAGACGATGTTTTTAGACTATCTGGACGTGGAGCGCCTGACAGATGAGCAGATTTACATAAGCTTTCTATCCTGTTAAATATTTCTTATTTCCTAAGCATAGTTACATGTCCTTTTACTGTTGGAAACAGTGCTAGTCTCCCTCTTCAGAAGGTGCTGCAAGAACCACTTCACCATTATTTAAAATCATGGTAGTCTTCTCTGCAAAATGAAAGCTGTACGTGCGAGGCTTAAAAGTAATACAATGAGCTTACTAATGTGCAGCTCTGAAATAACCTGTTCTTGGCTACACAGAAGAAAGCTATGCTAACCTTCTGAGTCCTCCTCTGTTGGTACAGAAGAACTTCAGACAAAGTCAGTTATATGATAATGCTGTCTGACAGATAAAGTGCTTTGTATAAAGTCCATTTATGCTGATACAAACTGCTTGGTTGATTCCCTGCACTTCCAGTAAGACCAGCCGCCTCTATTCCACATGCAGAACCCCTTCAGCAAGAAGTTTACGTGCAGCTGTATGGTAGGATGCAATCTTTTATTAGACAGGGAGTCAACTAAGCAGGGTCATTTGCCAGAGAAGAAGAGCCCATATATTTGCCACCATGCACGTTCAGAATTTATTGACATCTCTACTTCAGGCTGGAGTTTGCAGCCAGTTTATACAAAAAGCTTGAAGCATGCTGAGTTCAATGGAAGCTTTTTTCATTAAAATCCGAATGCTGTGTCTCAAGCCCTAGGTGTTTGTTTGTTGACTCTTCAGAAATAAACATGATGAAAACTGGTTTTAAGGATGAGGAGAGGCTCCAAATCACCAAATGACATTTTTATCTATATGTTTTATTTTGTATTTATTTTTCAATCATCTGCATATTAACATTTGATTAGCAAACACTTGTTTAAGAGAGCATATCAGGTTATCTGGCTGGAGATAACAAAGCATGTTTTCCACAGAGGCTTCCAGACTAGAGGCTACACAGATGGGCCTGAGTTAAAAGGATCTCACTGTCTACTTTGAGAAGTGTAGATGGCTTCTGTATTGAGAGAAAACTCATCTGAAGCATCATAAAATAAAATGTACGGAAAATATAATAATCCATAATTAAGATTTCTAATGAATTGCCTTGTTAATCCATACAGTGTATGCATGTTGCAAAATTTTCCTGGCTTAATTAGTGCACTTGCTGATTATGTTTATTTCCTGATGTACACACTGATTAAGCATTGTCCATACACTGAGGCTTGAAGCAGGATCAGTCTACAAAACAGTACCTAGTTGTTTAACTGGAGACTCAGAATGCAAATAGATCAACTTATGTAAAATTAAATTAGTTCTAATAGAACCCATTTTGACTGAGCAGCTGGTGACACATTATAAACAGAATTCTCTTGTTATGTGAAATAAAGGGCTTCTGCTAACAGATGCTTATATACTTTTAAGACACAAAAAATGTCATATTACATTTAAGGTCTAAGGTTAATGAAACTAAATAAATTCTGAGCTTGTTATGCAATGTTTCTGCACTGGGTCTCAGCATTTCTATTTGAATAGTGTATAAGGTCAGCTAGCCCTTTGCAATGTTCCATGTGGGAACTTAGAAGTGAATAACTGCTAAATCGTTAGTCTCACAGCTAGCACATTAAACCTGTTCTTTTTAACAAGCACTGGCTATCAGCTGATTTTTGAAAAAACTGTTAAGGTGTTGGTACTGTCCCCTAAACCCTTAATTGTTTTGTTCTTTTAATAGAAAGTGACTGCTTTGCCTTTATTATTCTTTGGGAACATCATTTCAGACTCATAACACTCAAAACAGTCATTAAGAGTTAGTGGTGTGCTGTTCCTGGTCACTACTTGACAGCGAAGTGCACTTTTTTCATAGGAATGCTGTCAGCCACAGTGAAACGTGTTGAAGTCCCAGTGACAGGCCTTTTCTTAGTGACAGAAGGTCTAGTGGGTTGTATGAATGAGGTAGGTGTGTTTTAAACTCCTGGATGTACAGTTTCTTTATGGAAAGTTTAAGCCTCCAAGACAAAGAACAGAATAATTTCAACAGAACTAAGTAATTAAGGAAGTGAGTAAGACAGTAAAGGCCTAGATGTGCATTTTCTGGCTTTAATGGATTTAACTCTGGTCATGGATTTATTTGAAGATGACTTTTTGTGAATAAGACATTATACTGGAAGTGACAGGCTCTTTGGTTCTTGTTCTGTTTGACAGTGTTTACGCCACCAGAATTTCTGTCCTTAACTGACTTTCTAAACACAGCAGCATGCAAATTAATGCATATGGATGCTTTAAAACATTATAAAATTAGTCATATCTTTAGTAAGTTAATTAGGAAAACAATTGATCAAATGCTCCATTTTTACTCCATTCTTGGTGTGTTTGTGATGTTACTTTGCTTTTCTGTCAATGGTACCTACTAAGCAGAATTAAAAATATCAGTTGATCCATTCAGAGTCTGGCAGCTTTTTCTGGCCTTACTTAATTTTAATTTAGTATCAGTGGACTCTGTGGAGTTAGAGGTTTAAGAGCTTAAGTCATAATATTTTAGGCAACTATTGCAGAATCTTGATGACTGTAGGTAGATGCCAATCACAGTGATTTAAATCTCTAATTCTTACTATCATTTGAATAAATAACCAATAAATCTTGATTCAAAGAATTGCATATGTACTTATTTTCTTAATGCAAGGTTGAACTAAGAAGATGTGGATTTTCAACTAACATGAAACTTATACTACATTTGCTACTCCTTTTTGACAACCTGGAAGATATACGAGCTTCACATTTAAATAATATTATCTGAATGTACATTTCCTCAATCACCTATTTTGTTTGAAAAGGGAGAATGACATTTATTTTTTATTTAAGGGGCTTAATTTTTTACCCTCATAATTTGGGTCATGTTGGTTTTGTATGGAAATTGGAATTTGATGTGGAATATGTACAATCAGACATTGCTTTTACATTTGCTACATAAAATTATGTTTTAGATATATTATAAAAAGTGTTGCAACATTCTGCATATAGAACTGATTTATAAAAAAAAAGGTACAATGCAGTCCATGTGTGTTGCAATGTTTTGTGACTCGTAAATGGTTTTCAACATGTGTATTCACACATAGATTTGAAGAGAAAAACAAGTTTTACTGCTTGCTCAAGACCTGATAGAATTTTTTTTCACTTTGAATGACTAAAATAAAAAGAAAATATTCTTCCTCGATATGCAAAAAGAGATGATTCCAGTTTTCTTTGCTAGTAATGTAAGAGCACCCTTTTGAAGTGTGAAATGCTCTACTCCTGTTTTCTGAGCAGTATTTTTGAACAATAATATTACTGTTTTCAGTAATATTTGGAAAGGATAAGTTTAGCATGAAAGACATTACTCTGAATACACAGTAACAAAATACATGTGTTACATGTTTAGGCAGTAATGTTAGGAGGCACTATTAGATCAAGTGTCAAAATGCAGTGTAGACTATCTTTCAGACCTTTTAGATGCTAAAATCTTTTTAGAGTAAATTTTGTCTTCAGATACTGTTCTTTATTCCATAATTTCAATTAATAAGTGTGTGTGTGTCTGTGAATTAAATTTTTAAACTAATTTTCTCCATACTTATTTAAGATTTTAGTACTGCAGAAAGGAATTAAAATGCATGAGTCTTTTAGCAATACTCATTGGTATATTACAGTTCTACTCCAAAGAGTTTTCAATCTATGAGAAAAAAACCACTCTTTTGTACAAGTAAAGTTTTTAGCCTAGTACCCCTAAAAAGGTGAGAGCCTTTATACTCAGTAGGTATAATTGTAAGTATGGTATGCTCTTAAATTTAATGCCTTAATGCAAGGCTCTTAAATTTGGAAGGATGCTCTGACCTGTCAGTATAATGAAAGCATTTAAAAGTGTTAGGTTCACTAACCATAGACATAACACAAATACTAGCGTGATGGACTTTAGCAGATAATAGTAGCAATGGAGTAATAGATAAGAATGGAGTTGAATCTACATCAAAATTTTGGAGACCAAAGCATATGTCTGGATTTATAGGCACTTAAATCTTTGCTCCATGGATGTCCATTTTATCAGATCTCATCTCTTTTGCACTGTCTCAAAGACATTGGAAAAAAACAATCTGGCTTTTAAATCTAAATTTATGCTTACATAATCTTATTCTTTTACATAATCTCATTCTTTTACTTGCTGTTGGTTTAGTTTTTCCGCAGCCTTTAATGGTGGTGAAGCATCCAGCCAACTGAAAAACATTTAATGCTAGTTAAGCCTTTGTGCAATAGAAACCAAGGCTAATAATCTCATACCTGGGCACTGGTTATTATGATCACGGTTTACATTCCTGACACTGTGTCTCTGGTCTCCCCCATTTTATGCCCAGAAAAAGGAAAAAGCCAGCACTCATTCCAGACTGAAATTTAAACAGCCAAAAATTATTCTACCATTAAGCAAGAAGACAATACAAAACAAGCAAACTAAATCCAAATATGTTTGAATTGCTGCTTTAGCCTGCATGGCCTTTTCATATGATTCATACAAAAAAGAAAAAGAAAAAACAAACTAAATTAGGATCGCAGCTCTGACAAAGTGTAAAGCTTCCTATTTTTCCCCTATTTCTAAAATGTATCAACGGCAAAATGTCAGTGTGCTTGATCAAAATTAGAACCACATTAAGTGAAATATCAAACTTCATGCTCAAAAGAACTAAGAAAGTTCCCAAGACACAACCTTAATTTAAAGAAGCAAAATTACAAGAAGTCGTGCAGAGCAGTATTCTCCTCCTCTCCTTGGAAATGCGCAGGTCTTTATTATGGAAAGGCAGTAGCCCCTCTATCGTTAGGGTTGCAATCAACTTCCATTATAAAGCCCTATTTTAGCCCCCTGTAACTTTGGCTTGAAAAATTGGAATACAAATTGCCATATTTTCTCCAAAAGAAAGGAAGAATAAATGAGGATTTTTTGTTTATTTGCTGAGGTGGGAGGATTAAGTTTTAATTTTACTTTTTTTGTGTGAAATTGAGAAAAAATTGCTTAAGAGTTACAAAGTTTAAGTCACTAAGAAAAAATTACCCTGATCCAAAATTCTTGCTTTTTTTTTTTGCTACCATATCTGCCCTTATTAGCTGAAATTATTTACAAATTAGCAAAACAGTCCTATTGCTTTTTTTTGTCTATGAGGAGGGATGGGCCTAATTTTTCTCTTGGTGATGACATTAAGAATATTTTTGCTGGTGACTTCTAGAGACGTAGGACTGGGCAATCTGATCAGCATTTTCAAAAGCAATTCATGTCTGGTAGTGTGGTATATATCTCAAAGTGAAGTTTAAAGCACAACTTGATCTACTTGGAATTTTTGAGCAAGTGTTTAGTTTCTGGAGCTCTCCACACATTCTTTGCTGAAATTTCCAGCACAGAGGGAATGACCGAGTGTTAAACAAAAAGACTGCTTTTAGAAAGGCCAGAAGAAAACATATACTTAGTTACTGAGGGCTACTGACTGCAGTCTAGAGACTGCCTAATGACACTGTGGTGAACACTAGCCACTCCCACTGTTCAGCCTTATTTATCATGCTTGGCTCATTTCCTAGGATTAGGTCCAGAATAGCCTCTGGCCACGGAGGCTGTTCAACAAACTGTGTAAGAAAAGAAAGCAAGCATAGTCCATGGAAACATACTTCCCTCTTTTTTTCAGATAGTTGTTATCCCATTCTGGATCTAAGCATTTTAAATTCTTTATGATTATAGACCTGGCTTTCTTGCAGATCTCATTGATTCACTGAGGAAAAAAAAAGAAAAAAAATTCGTATGGCTCTCCCTTACTTTTATGTCAACTGTTTAGAAAAGTTTTATAATGTTATTTCCATTCTGTTCAAATGACCTCTTCAGTGTTAGAAAGAACAAGGTTTTTCTTCCCTGAAGGCTTAACTGGATTATGTATAAAAAGTTGCATATGTGTGTTTATGCTTTTATATAAAATACACATTTGTGCATAGATACTTGAAACCAGAGATTATTTTGCATATACCTATTTATAGGAGTTTGGACAGCCCAAACTTTGTTGTATACTGTGTTACAATACCAAGTATGTAATTATTTAGTGTATTAGTACAGTATTTTTAAATGCTGACAAGATGTATCAGAGTGTAAATGTAGGTCCAATTGTGATCGTATACACCTAATACTGCACACACATATGAATCCGACTTCAGGTTCTTTTCATGCAATGCTTAAGATGTCCATGTGAGATCACTGTCTGTCCTATGGTATAACCTGACCCTTTGAACATACTATAGTAAAGTTATTCAAAGTTTAGCAAGACTATTGCAATAATAAAAAAAAATTACACTCTAAATTTAGAGATTATAACAAACAATGAAATCTGAGAAGGTTTTAAAAATATACTAGAAAAATCGGTATTAGGAAAATGGTTCTCCTGAACAAATCAGTAGGATATATCTATAAAATAAATCCTAAAAATTTAGGAGCAGAAGGTAAAGTGTTAATCCTATGCCAAAATACTTGAGAGTAAAAGAAGGAAAAAGATGCCAATATTTTCTCTCTTTATATCCACACAAGATATTTTAAAAATTTCTTTTTTTAACTGGTTGTTTTCATCATGATAGTTAATGCTCAGACCCATGTGAATTTTGCTTTGCCATTCAGAATTCTTAAAACACAGGAACACTAAGATCACTGTTTCTACAATGTCATTGGGCTTTTCTTTGGATAATAAGTGTGTGCTGCACATAAGCAGAGAGGAGAACAGAAAATGATGAGCAGGATTTCCCTGAAGGAAGCAGTTGTCAGGGATAAGGAAGACATTACTGGCAACAGCAGTTGGAATTTTGTCTATGTTGCTGAGAGAGCAGCAGAAGAGGTTGTGTAGGTACTTTCCCAAGACATGGCTATCAAAATAAAAAAACTCTGAAGAACCACAGCTGGAAGCCTAGGGAGATCTGAGGACAAGAATTTAGGCTGAAAGGCAGGTGTTCAGCAGATTACTATTCACCTGTTGACTTGTCTAATCTGGAAAATGGTAGTATGTGAGCAACGGAAACAAAGGCAGAAGCTTGCCTGCAGACAAGTCCAAATCAGAGAAGGGATATTTCCCAAAGAGAACCTGGAATGCTCCTACTCAGAGAGCCATAAGTGGGCTTCAGTGAAAAGGCTGTAAGGAAAGATATGATAGGAACCGAGGGAAAGACACAGTTGTCACAGTTTAGGAGATTTATACAACTTTGTTGAGCTTTGTACTTCTCAGAACTACAGGGACAGTGAGATAAGTGAACTTTGTGTTAAGATTTCCAGGCTCATTTGCTCTGTTGGAAAGAATGATTTTGCCAAACAAGATTTAGTCTGATGTTACAAAAACTCATGATGAAGTTTTCAGAGGCTAACACTGGAGGTGTTAGAGGTCACCTTCTAAGAACATTTGTGATAGTGTGTGAAAGGTAGGAATGACACATGCAGACACCAATACATAAACCAGGCAGCAATCAGATAAATAATTTAGAAGACAAAAGTCCTCTGAAGTAAGGTTGACCTAAACAGAGTAATTTTGCTTTTTGAGTCAAAATGTATAATAACTTGAAAACTACTAAATTATGACATGATCCGATAATGTGACTCAAAAGAATTTTTCCAGCTGATCAGCTATCTAAATTGCAAATGAAAATCTGGTAGTATCCATGACAGAAAGTTTTTTACCACAACAGCAATATGATTATTGTTTTTTTATTTATGCATTTAATAATACAATGATTAGGAGAAAGATGTGTTTGAGGGCTTTTTTTAATTAGCAGCAAGAGCTGAGAAAATTTGTTACTCTTAATATTTAGCCTTATTATGGAATTTTCTTGAAAGGCTTAATCCATATTTGACATCACCTACACCTAATTTTCAGTGCTTATTAAACAACTGCTTTCAGTTACTTATTAAGGCTATATTTTAAAGTAAATAAGACTGTGAAGAGAAAAATATTTTCATTTCCCAGTTTTAGATCAGCCTGAATTTCATAAAACTGTAACTCAAAACAGCAATATTCTAATCTTCCCTTCAGTGAGGTACAATACCACCAACAAAACTGATTAAGGATGACTTTTTTACATCCTTTAAATGGAGAGTTGTCCACAGTCCCTTGAGTATTTTTATAGAAAGCCTAAGAGAATTGGGTGCCTGCCTACACTAAGAGGCTTTAAGAAAACTCACCTGAAATGTCTGTTTCCAGATTTCTGTGGTAGGATCTATTGGCAGGAAAGGAGTACTCCAAAATTTGCTGGCTTTCCTTAGGATACTGTTAAGTAAACATTTAAGAAAGAAGGTGACTAGAGAGAAGATGAAATCTTTCTATTATTTCAGTGAATAGAGTATTTCATAGAGAACATGCTGAAAACCTTAACATTCCCATGAGCCAACATGTAATTTTATTTGGATAATCATTCCCTTGTTAATATTAGGTCAGGTATCTTTTCTTCTTCATCTTTTTTATTTTTCTAAATTGACACTTTTGAAGTAATATGTTGTACAAACATGGTTAGTACGTTTTTGAAATGTCACTTCAAAGTTGAATGCTTAATGACTTGGAGTTTTTCTCCTATGTATATATCTGGCGGTTTTCCTCAGCACAAGCCTGCTAACATAACTCACTCCAGGCTGATTTATTGTTTTTATTCAACCAGGTGCTACATGGGTTTGGCAACTTTGGCAATGCTATTGTCTATAATGACTCTGCACTTGGTGCTTGATGATGCCAACGTGTGCAATGAATTTACTGGCACCAGCAGAGAATATTTCATTCCCTTATCTCCTCATGAAGAATCAAGCTCATCTCCCATATTGCTTGTTATCCAATATGCCTCATGTAATCTTTTTGATTTCTTTGATATCTCTCCATTTCCAGAATGTTCAGTGATGATTCTGTTGAGCTAATAGCTGTTCTTAGAAGTAGAAATATATCTGTTATGTTGAAGTGTCTTTATAAATATTTTCACTCTTTATTTTTCCTCTCTTGAGGTCTCTTGTACTTCTCTATTTTGTTCAGGAGGCTGTATCATAAACAAGTGTTGACTTTTTTAAATAGATCTGGAATACCATTTGGCAAGATGTAGGAATACAGAGAGTACGTTTATTTCTGCAAAGGGATGAAAACTTTCTTTTCTTACTGTAGCACTCTTTTCTTCCTAACTGTGAATATAAGATAAATTCAGGTGAAAACACTGAAAATTTTAGTACTATTTAATACAATATTCATAGTGCTAATTTAAATTCTGTGCTCTTTTTGAAGTTTCCCCTGAACTTGAATAGCAGCTGAATAACTGCTATACAGTCTACAAGGAAGCTTTCTCTGTAAGTCTTTGCTGTTGTCTATCTGGTGTATTACAATCATCAATTAACAATTTTGATCTTGCTCTTTGAAGAGTATTTTATTTATCAAGAGAAGACTATAAAGTCTTGTACCTGAGCATTCATATTAGACCCTCAGCTACTGCATATTGCAGTGTACATTTATTTCATTTGTGTTTCTGCAACAAGTCATCACTCTACTATTAGATTTCATTTTTTCCTAAGTAACAGTTTGAGGGATAATTTAACCCTTTCTTTATCCTTGTCTTGTTATTCTTGTAAACTTTGAACCTCCTATTGTGTAGAGGGCTAAAATAGGATGACTGTTGCAACTTAGTTTTGCTAACTTTGAAGCACTTACATCCTAACTTCATATTTTGGTTTTTTTAAATGAATTCTCAACACAAGCAATCCAAACTTTGCCAGTTTGTCATTTCTTACTGGAATGTAAACCATGCAAAAAGCTAAGTTGTGTTAAATCTGAACTTAAGACTGATTTAATGACAAAGGTTTTTCTTTTTTCTTGCTTATGTGTCCTAGTGGAATGTAAGAAATACCTTCCAAACCCTTTTTTCAGCAAGCAGTTTTTAATGTGCATGGCACTACAACCATATAGATAAGAATCAGACAGGGAAAGATAATCTATATCTACAAATTTTACTCATTCCTTCATCCCATGTTCTTCCCATGATGTGAAAGGATCCAACTAGGTTTGTTAAAGGAGCTGTACCTTTAAGATAAATGAGACAGTTCACAACCCAGGACTGTACTTAACAGTGGAAAATATAAAGACAGTGACCTAAATGCCAGTCTCAGTCCATGATCAATTAGGGCCATGCACAGCAGATCTCAAAAAAAAAAAAAAAAAAAGACTAGGGAAAAAGCTCCATCTGGTTCAGAAGACAGTGGCCGGTCCCATAAATAACACAAGCTGTCAGGAAAACATCATTCCTATAGTACTCTGTGTATTGGCTTTCTGTCCAACTACAGATCCACTACAAGGAGCTTCAGAGCTTTGTATAGGCTTGGACCACACTTATCTCTTCAGCTCACCGTAACAGCCACATTCATGAGTTATTCCCAGACTGGCAGAGTGCAGAATGAAATGTACAGAAGTAAAGAACATGGACATACACAGTTCTAGAATCCTATTGCACACACATGCACACACACTAAAACCCACAAAAATAAAAGTCCAGGTTTTCATTTCAGCTGAGCTTTTCTGAAATAGGAAAATAAAACTCATAAGTAACATTGCAAATACCACACCACAGTATGAGGTAAAGATGAACAATAAGCTTTACTTTACACTTGTTTGTATTTCAACTACTTCTGTTGGTAGGTAAAAAGTAGTTGGCAATACTAAAGACAGAAAAGAAACACTTCTGGTTTTTACTTGGTTAAAACAGCCATACGTTATTTTCACATTCAGAAGATTTTTTCATAGTGGGAAAACGAAAGATCATTCAGTACTGAACATTTGTATTCTGGTAGCATCTGTTACTAGGTCAGAAGGTGAGAGTGCTGGGCACTATACAGGCACATGAAAAATAAATAATAGTCCTGGACGTTTACAATATTGGTGCACAACAGAAATGTGCCTGCATTTTTTTTAGACAGAAGCTTTACTTTTGTAAAAATTGACGACTGGAAACACTAATACAGAACACGAGCAATGCCGAGGTGGTGTTGAGCCCTGCCAAAACAGGAGGAGGATCCACAGGCCCAGCACTGCCTCTGGAGTTTCCTCTCACTTGCTTCAAGTGTTGTCTCACCATCCTGATTTTCCTCCGGGGGGATGTAATGCCACTTGATGTCTCCTCTCTGGCCTCAAATTTACACACCACTTGCATTCAAAGTGTGTGGGCTCCAAGGAGAGGATTGAAAATTACTTTCAGCAGTCTCATCAGTTTTGAGGAATACTCTTGTATGAGAGGTAGCAAGCTTCCTTGGTCCAGTTCTACGCTAAATCTCTAGCACATGATGGAGCCACCGCTTCCCAGAGTGTTTTGTCAGTTTTACTTAAATATCCTCCCCTCTACTGCAGAGGGAGACAAAGGATTCTCCATTTTTCTAAGGTCTCCCCTGGGAAAAGAACAAAAGACTTACAGTTCCTGTACGTACAGTTTCTTAGTTAAACATACAGTTCATAGCTGAACTTTATTTCTGAGGAATCAAATGGTTACTCACATGCTCAAAATATTAAAGGATGTGAAAGTTGTGGCATGAACAGGGTGAAGAGAGGCTTTGGATATTTTGTTTGCTCAGAGGTAAAATGGTGATCCCCACTCCTTCCTGTTAATCTGTTGAAGATAAATAGCAAATTGCTGCATTTATTTCTTCTCTCTGGTTTGCCTTTAGAAGACGACACATGGAAAATTCACTTTGAAACATTTCCTTAAAGGCACATGATAAATCCCCAGGGAGAAATTCACAGCCTGAAGAGAGCCTTCTGCTTGGGTTTGATAGTGACAGATAGCAATGGAAATACAGTACTTGGTGCTCTGAACTAAGAGACCATTATGTGTGCAACTCACAGTGAGACCATGGCAGAATAAAGCTTCCCCCAGCCCCACCCAGAAGTGTGGCTGCCTTTGTAATTTTAATTGGTCTGTGTTTGTGGAGTGGGGCCTCTATTTACTTATGGCTTGGGGCTTGTGTTTACCAAGCCTGGTGGAGGCCAAGTGTCATATCACTGAAGCTTAGTTCCTGCAAGCTCTCCTGCTATATCTTGAGGCACTTTTCTTTTCAGTATCTGTGCCTGTCTAATTCGCGAGCTTCTGTGAAACAAGCACAGGAGGGTACAAGGCCTACAGGGAGGAATTACACCTAATTACTCAAATAATTGCTAGGCTGTTGCCTTCTTAGTCACTGAAAATAATTTCCAGGTCCCTGGCTTTTATAGATAGTCTTCTAGAGGCAGGAGGACACAGCCCCCTTTTTAACTCAGCCCATTCACTCACAAAATCAGAACACTCGAGCCTGCAAAATTAATAAGCACCACTTCCATTACATATATTTTAGGTTGTTGTTGCCGTGGCGATAAAGTCAGGGACATTGAATCTCCTCTGTTGAGCCATTGTTATCATCCCTGGCCATCTGCTGCAGAGGAGTGATATTCCATCTCATTTGCATGATGACTGATATATGGGAGGTTTGGAAGGACATATGCCACAGCAATCATGTGATGAAAATTAAAGTGAAAGTTTTGGGCCCAGAGCCGAAAAAAATCTGTGTATGCGCATGAGGCTGTTGATGTGCAAATGTGAATCATATTGAGAAGGTTTGAATAGGGAGGTGTGACGTAAAGAGGGGACACAAACGCAGGTGCTTATCTCTAGGCAGTCAAAGGCACTGGATGTCATATCATGGGAACTACCTTTCAAAGACACAGCTTTAGTGCACACTTCAGCACACAAGGGAGGAGAAACATATAAGTTTTGGAAACAAAAATAAAGTAAGTTTAACAACTTTTTCACACTATTCTGAACCCATTGATGTTTAAGCAACTTGTACTATTAGTAACTTTCTGTCTTTTCTATTGTTTGTGCTCTTATTTTGCAAAAAGAAAAAAATCCTGTCCATATAGTAATGTTGAAAGCTTAAGAGTTTTGTATTAATAAGTTTGAGGGTTTTTAATTCATGTTTAAAATGCTCTCTGCAAACTTTTCTTTTTGTTTAAATGACACTAATGCTGTTTCTTCCACAATGTATGCTTGGTCATTATCTTAAATGCTATTTTGGGCCTCATTTAAAAAATAGCTACTTGTAACTGCTTTGAGAAAGCTTTCTGAATAAAATGTCATGGTGTAATTGCATTTATACTGCCTCAGTAAAGCCTTTGTTCATATACATTTTAGAATTGTGCAAATTTGCAGCTCTAGCTATTTAATTTGAGGAAATGATCACAAGGACACTTTTCCTCTCATTTTGAAAAGTTACTGAACTTAAATACTACCATTGAAAAAAAGAGAGGGGAAAAAAATGAGACGGGAGAGGGAGAGAGTGGGACCAGTGTATTTGTAGGAACTGTTCGATAGATGCAGGTTCACTTGCAGTTATGTGTTACACACCAAAGAGCTTTCTCATGATGTTTTATACTGCTTTAAAATCATGCATAATGTTTTTAAAATGAAGATTGTTGATCAATATAGTTAATAGCACTACTCTAAGTGAAAAAGGGTCTTTCAAAGCGTGACATTTCAGTCCTTTAAATTATTTGGGATTCAGAGAGTGAATTGAGAGCTTCCGATTAAAAAAGCGAATACTGTACTTTAGAATAAATGTCTGTGTCAGGAAAAGCTTTAGAAAGTTAAATGACAGTAATATCAGGCAAGGTTGAAGAATGAAATGGACCTTCTGGGACAACATTTTGCAGGAGGATGATTTTTAGGAAATAGGATTTGATGCTAGGAAAAGTCTGTTTAACACTCTGATCAGCAGTAGCTCTCTCTCTCTCTCTCTCTGACTTTCTTTTGTCTTTAACAAAGCACTTAGTTCAGATGTTTGTCTTCCTTCATATGTAAATAGGAAGACAATCTTCTGCAAGGTGCTGTGAATTTTTCATTTAATTGATTATAGAAGCACAAATCCCAGATTTTATCCTTAAACTGTATGGGGTGAACTTTGTCAGTTAAGGATCTTTTTAGGATTCAAAATGACCATTTATTATCTCTTTTGTCAATTAAATTAGTTAAGTTAATTGCATAGATGTGTCTTCTTTGGTTTGGCTGTGCAATGGTTTTGTAATTCTTGGGGAAAATTACAGCATTTGTGATGAAAGCTTTCTCTGAGACAATAATATATTTCTGCTATAAGGTAGCTAACAGATAATCCAGATTCGGAATGAGGAATTTCTAAATATAGGCTTTGCTTCTTAACTTCCCAGTTTGGAGCATTTTATTTTGACTTGTAAATATCATCTGCGTATTATAGTACTTTCATGCCTGCAGGCTAAGATTACCAGTCTTCCTTTTTTTCCTCCTCCTTCTAAATATTCAATTACTCAATGGTAATTATTATTATGTGGCCTTCTTGGCTTACTGCATTATTAGATTAATATAGATTTCTTGTGCCAAATGAGCGGAAATCACTGTTATACACAACAACGAATCACTTTTTTTTTTAGTTTTATTTACTTTGTTGAATAACAGGAAGACTTTGACATCATGAGGTTTTATTCTTGAGACTTTTAATATAATATGTCTTTGAAAGCTGAGCAAGAGAGCGTGTATTTTTATTTTGCTTTTTCTTTTATAGGTTTCTGGTGAGTTGAAACTTTGGTTAAATTCTAATTTAGTTAATTCAAAGATCGATAAATAGGGACCTTTGTGAATGAAATTACAGTTAAAGTCCCCTGATCTCTGGTTATTGTTTCAAAGGTGTGTAGCAGAGGTAAGAAAACCGAAAATGAAAGAAAAGGAGCTGTCCAGGGTACTGCAGCTGATTAATATTTCCTGTTACTGTACAGAAAAAATTGTTTACTGAAGTGTTCACAAAACTGCCACCATTTGCTACTGATTATATTTTTCCTCAACACTAGATAAATCTTATATCGAAGTTAACTATAAAAAAAAGTGTATGAAAAACTTATTTCAGGATCATGTCATGTTTCTGTGAATAGCAAATACACCCTCAGATCACAATAACTTTAAAAAATTGCTTATTAAAACTAAATTTTTATGCGAAGATTTTTGTCAAAGTTACAGAGAATAAAACTTTTCTAGTCTAAATCAGTCTCTGAGTACAATACAAATGGTTTCTATGGTAGTGCCGCAATGTAAACAAAACAAACAAACAAAAAAACCCCAGATCCCAATCTTGCATTACTTGATTGCTTTTGAAATGAATTCTTGTCCTTATGTGACCTGAAATGTGTGGTTACAAAGCTATAGAAATCCAAACGATCATATTTGTTTGATATGAAATGAAAAAAATAGTTAAATTGAAAGTTTAACATCATGAAATTCAAAATCCCAAGCGGTATATAAACATTAAAAGAAACTTTGGACTGCTAATCCTAGGAAATGAGTTTTATGGATTGAATTCAACAAGGCTTCAGAAATGGTTCCATCTGCTGCCTAGCAGCTGGTGAAAGGATAAATTTAATTCATTAATTCATTTGGAAAAAAGGATCCAAGTAGTAAAGACTTCATTGCTCATAATGCACATAGGTGGAAATCAAAACTGAAATTAGGTCCAGTTGATCATCTTTGATAATGAGGAACATTTTCTTTGTTATTTTTATAATGATCTTGATCAGGCAGTTGACAGTATATTGACTATATGCAGTTAACTGGTATTTTTATGTGTCAAGAAGTTGAGAACAATTCTGAAAGCATAACTCCTCTGCTGGGAGGAACATCCCTACTTTGGGAGTTACAGATTATATAGGTTTAAAAAGCTGGAATGTTTCACTGAAACAATATTGCTGTCTTTCTATGAGTATTTGCAAGTTCTTTCCTATTAAGTCAGTTTAAGAACACAAATTAAGGTACCATCAAAATTACAAAATTAACTTATTCACAGTTAAGTCACCGTAATAATCCAAAACCAGAATGTCAAATGTGAAGGGTGTATTACTTTCTTTTACTCTTCTATTAGAGTCACAAGCATCTTTTCTTTCCTGTCTTCACCCATTTTCTTTTCATAAGTGCTAAAAACTTAGAGTAAGAGGGAAAAATATAAGTTAAAGACTGAGAAAGGGCAATATTGAAATATCCAGAGTTTTAAAGGCAAAATTAATGGGACAAATGCTTCAATAATTACTTGACATTTATGTTCTAGATATAAAGTTATCCAAATTGTCACAACCTCTAGACACAGATTTTTTTAAAAAGTGGTTGCCTCTACTTCTTTTAATCTAAATCACAAGCAGCGAGTGCAAAGTTTTCTGAGGCGTTTGAACCGTGAGATGGTCAAGTGGCAAGAGCTCTTGTTCACCTTATGCCAGGCACACAGGTAAACGTGTGCCTCATTACTTGCTGAGGGATAGACAGGACTGATGAACGTGTTATTCTGAAACCAGTTAAATATCTGCCAATGCCTATTTTCAATGTTTCTGCTTGAGATGGTGATTTCATGAATGATATTTGGCTTTTCCAATTTCCTCTGTAGCCCATAGCTCACTGTGGTGGGTTTGTTGGATTTACTATAAAGGTTCTGTTCGCACCCTGTGGGTTGGGTTAAGAATTAGGATTTATGCATTTACTTCTACTGTTGCATTGTTTATACAGCTTTGGTTTAGTTTTGATCCCTTTTTTTTTGCCTTTGAGGCTCTTCCACAGTGTCAGCTGCTGACTGATAGTAGGAGAACGGCCTCGTGGTGTGAATGAAAGGGACCTAGCGGTTGGTAAACAGAGATAAGGAATAAATAGAGCACAGGCAAAAGGAGATAGTTCTGTGGGAGCCCAGATTGCCGCCAGTCTGTTCAAGTGAGATGCAGTGCCTGTCCTTTTCCCAGATTAAATTAGTGTGCGAAATCTCCAGTGACCTCCTCCCCTTCTCCCCATACTCTTTAGCCAAGCTGAACAGCCTCTGCTGTAAAGTATTCATTTTATCCAGGGACAAGTTGGACAATAGAACTCTCCCTGTTACTTATGGACAGCTGTCGTGATTCATAGGGCTTTTCAGCATTTCATTTTTCATAAGAGTTAAAAGGGTTTTACCTTGTAACTGACGAGAGGTTAGAAATGCAAAGACACCAGCCCTGAGGTTGCCTGTAGTAAGGAAGTTAATAAATGAATAAATATCACCCCCCCCACACACACACACATATCCCCTCCCCGATGTGTGAAAGGCTGTGTATTTTGTTAGTGCTGCTCTTCTTATTTAAAGGGGTTTAATTGTGATAACATGATTACACTGAAGCATGAACTGCATGGAGAAATTAACAAGCGGAGACACAGTGATATGCAGGGCCCCCAAGGTTCCCTAAATTAAAGGTGACCAGTGCAAACCCAGTGAGTGCCCTTCTCCCTTCTTTGCCCTTGCTTTTGCCTACATCTCCTATTACTTTATTACCTGCAAATAACTCCCAGGAAAGAGTAAACCCTCATGAGGTACCTCTGTGGTCCTGTATTTTTTTTAGTGATTTACTGCAAATATATTCAGCATTTTGACTGATTAAATAGACCTTCGGCAACCTTGAGGGTCACTGTGTAGAGTATGTACATAGAAAATGCATCAGCCCATTGTACCCTGGCAGCTAATGAGATTGGTCGTTAAGTAAATGACACAAAGCCTACAAAAAAAGCTTAGCAGCTCACTAGAGTATCACAGAGTGTCCCTGCACACCACACAACGACACAAACAGTGGACTAACCTAGCCCACCCCTGCTTTATTCTACATCACTGCTTCCCTGATGTCAGCGTGAGAGGCAGAACAAAGGCTAAAAGGCACACGGTAAGTCAGTCTGACAATTATGCCCTAGGGAGAAAGTAGAGCAAATCTTAGCCTAACCATGGGGTTGAAAGTCCGTTTCTAGACAAGTAGGTCATAACGAAGGGATTTTTCCCCCCCTTGTCACTTCAGGAAGGGGAGAAAAATGTCTCTGGAATCAAGGTTGGGTTTATTTCTTGTTTGTTTGTTTCCTTTTCTCTCTGTCTGATTCGCCAGCTTACAAAAGTTTCTGGAATTCCGAAAGTAACGTGAAACAGTATGTTTTGTGAACTGGATATTGCAATTGTAGTGTAATGAAATAAATAACCTTTGTAAGAACTGCCACACAATAAGCACTGCCTCAGATGTACATCGATGTCTGATGAACTTTACAGACAGAAAGTTTCTTTTTACTTCTCTGTAAAAATCCGCTGAAAATGTGTTATATGTATAATACACATTTCAATCCACTAGCCAGCTACTTGCACCCCTAAATACCTGGTACAGTTTTTAGAACTATGCAGATATAAATGAAGTTGTTACTATAATTTTGGGGTGGTTTTTAAAACAGATTTTTCCATGATGTCTCTCTCAGTGTTGTCTTTTGCATGAGCCAAAATTAAAGAGTTGAAGATTGCTGTTAAAGACTTACACAGTCATTACCTATTTTCTTTGCACAGCAGCAAAATATTCAGCTGATATCTTAGAATAGCAGGTGTCTGCCTGTGTAACCAATGATAAAATCTTTTCTAGCAGTGTTTCAGTTTAGTATCTCAGGACCCTTTATTTTGCTGAAAAATGGCAACAGGAAGTTGCCAGAAAGTCTTGTTTGCATTGCTAAAATGTTTCTGTCTGCTTTGCACTTTGGAGGCTCAGGGGATGTTACGTTCAAAATGACATGATATTATTGCAAGATGCCTGTGTGAATTAAGTAATGCTATTTCCCCCCCCGCCCCAAACCACTGAAAAGCATATGTTTTAAGAATGCTTTCTCAAATACAGACAGTTAAAGAAGTGGGTTTTAGATATCAGCCTGCATTACAGCTCTTTTTTTGTTGGCTTTTTTGGTTGTTTTATTTTGGAAGAGTTATTTTATTTGGGAAAACACTTGTCAATATATGTGTATTTAGATGTGTCAGGATAACCTGTTCACTTAATTAAAACTCTTCATAGGTCACAGAAGTCAGTTCACTTTGATATGTCGCTTACGCAGGGACATCCTTTTTACTGCATGGACAATAGAATTATCATCAGAGCTTATAGAAACTAAGATAAAATGTGATATTTTTATCATATGCATTTGATGATTCCTTGCAAAGGTGTGTGTGTGTATGCATACATACAAATCTGCATGTGCATATTTATGTAAAAAGTGTACATATGCAAAAGACTATGTCCCTCTATATAGTATCCCAGTTCACTGAAACTCAGTATATATTAAGTAAGAGTTAAGTCTTCTTTTGCATTTCCAACTTTGGAAATTTAATGAAGAAGTAAACAAACTTGAGTAAAATTTTGTATTTAATTTTATTTTCCATATTTTTAAGGTGTGTGCATCTCACCAACATATTTTTCTTATGTTACCTCAGAAAATACGATCTATGCAGGCATCAGAAAACAAGCTTGCTTTCTCAGCTAAGTCCTATAATTCACACCTAATTGCTAGATCAGCAGCAATTTAGTAAGCTACACCATTACAACAGAGTTTTGCTTTGAACTTTGTTAATTAATATTAAGTTTTCAGTTAATTTTAACAGGTAAGATTTGAGGATACTTCATGTTCGGGTGCACCACCACAGCTTTTAAAAATGAGTATATCCCTATCACACAGTCATCATGCTTTTTACATACCTATGTGAATGAGAGTAAAATGTATTTGATATTTCAGCATTCATCACATTAATGAATAAGTTTAGCTGTCCTTCATCCTACTAAAAGTAGAGAGTGATTTCACAGGGGTAATGCACAGGCAGCAGTGCTACAAAAATAATACTGCTACTGTAATCCGACAGGTTGAGTCATACTAAGTTTCAGTAGTTTTTTACAGCTTCATTTTTTTTTCTCATCTGTCATTTCTTTGGTGAGAAGAAAGGCAAAGAAAACTTAATTTCTAATGATTAATGTTGTTCATCTGATCTCCCTGATAAACTGTGTAACACACCAGATTTTGAGAAACCACTTTTCAATAGACTTTTTGGACCTTACAATCCAATATGAGGTCTCTGCACATATCTCTGTGCACAGTGCTAGGGGACAACAGTGTGAGTTGTGCATATGGATTTGAAAAACTTTATGGCATTACACAGTTGATTTGAATAATTCTAATTCAGTTTTTTGCATGCTTGTAGATTTTCAAGCCAGTAATCCCAAAATATCTGATATTGGTGATAAGCAAGTATCTCAAAAGTCAGTCACAGACAATCCTCCCGAAGGCCTGGCTCTGTCGCTCCAAAATAAAACGTAGCAAATAACATGCCGAGTAAAGTTTATATTCTACTACATCCATATCTATATGGAGCATCTAGACCAAAATCTATCTGTTACTTAACTGATTAATTTTGGAAATATACATATATAACTGGGACTGGGTCACTTCCTGTAGTTTACGTGCGCATAGTTGTGGATTATTAAAAACTGCATAAGCAGAATCAGTGCTTCTGAATTTTAATTACCTTTAATCACTTCAGACTAAAGATACTGTTTAATTAGTGATAAAAAAGATTGTCTCCCTCTTAACTTTTTTTAGTACTTACATAAAATCTCTTTGGAGGAGAAATGCTCTCATTTATGTTCGTGGAAGACTTCTAATAATACTAGCAATTTTGCCTTTCTAAATGACAGATTTCTGGTTCAAAAAAGGTCTTAACAGCAAAAGTTACTTTATAATGGAAATAGGGCTTGCCTCCTTGGGTAGGTGAACACTTACAAAAATATTTGTACAAGAGTGATTCCACTGAGGTGAGGTTGATGGCTCACTTCAATACAGTAAAACAGGTGTGTAAGTGTTTTGAAGATGAAGACTTTATTGATTTGCTTAATAGATTCAGGTAATATTTGCTAGCTCATTTTTCAGGTTTGGCTTCACATGTGAAATTTTTCCTCCATTAAGGAACTTTGGTTAAAAGGAGATAGCTTTTCCTTTAAATAAATGTATTTGAACTCAGCTCCACAAGGCATTAGATTAAAAAAAAAAAAGCTTTAGAACTTTTCCAAAATATCATTTCATGTGAGGATCAGAGATCCCAATTTCTTCATAACAGTGTTTCTTCAGGTGATAGTAAGAGTCACTAGGTCAGCTCCCTAAATCTCAGGAGAAAATTTGACACCTTCAGTGCCTCCCCCCACAACTTAGAGCACATGTACAGCAGCTGGATTGGCACAACAAAGTAGTAATGGTTCCAAAGGCACCGTTATGGACTATCAGGTCAATAATCCTTATGCTAAGAAGGATTTACATGATACAGAGTAATGGTTCTGTCATTTCTGAAGTAAAAATCCACTTTTTAATGAGCATCAAAATACTGTTTTGCACTCTTCACATCAGAGATATTAAGGTAGTTAAAAAACCCAACACATACACCTTCTTCAAATAAAAGTTCACATTTAAATGTTGGAATAAAATAAATGTTAAAATACTGTAGGCAGGCAGCTACAGTATCCCAAACAGAGACTTTTTTGAAAATATACTTATTATTGTTCTCAAATCTTTTCTTCCTTGCTATATCAGAAGATTTTAGGATATTTCCATCATGTCTTCAAATAGCATTTTTATGATGCAGTCCAGAAATAGATTGGGCTTAGGGGGCCTTTTGTTTGTTCTGTTTAATTTTTCTACTGTGTGATTTTCTCCTACTTCAGGCAGAAGTTTGACACAATCTAACACACACAAACTAGATCTTGTTACAAAAGTAAGTTTGAAAATAAGGACAGTGGACATAGAAATCCAAGGTTGTGATTTTGTATTAATTTATTTTATTTTAGATAATTCAATTTCTTGTGATTAAAAAAAAAACCACAAAACATTTAGTACATTTCCCACATTTGGGGAAAAAATATTTTCTTCCCTAACAATGTCGTTAACTCAGCCTCCATACAAGGTATGGAAAGTCACCAAATCCTAAACAGAAAGAACGACCATCATGATACAAATGAAGAGGCTAAGTAGACATGACATTTTCATTGTATCTCTAACATTTTATAAAATTAAACACCATTTTGAAGTATGGGTCTGATGGGAATCATCCTATATATAAGCATTCAACATTTAGTGAACAAAGTGCAACGGAACACATAAATCACTCTGAATAACATTGACACTTGGTCAAAAGAAACATGTATTTAAGGCTCAAGTGTATGGTCAAGCTACTTTAAGGAAAGCCTTCCCATTATTTTTGTGAGAAACAGTACTGTCTACAAAAAGGGTTAAAGAAAATGCATTCTGTTGCATCTGCTTACTAAATCCCTTACTTTAGTAGAAATTCAAATTTTGTAAAGATTATTCGTTTTATTGATGCATATAATTATAATCACAAGCCATCTGCTGATTTGGCAGGCATGGTTAAAATTCTCTAACTCTCATAACCTTTCAAGTACAGTGCCCTTGGGACTCTATTTCACTTTTATATTTTGGAAAACATGTAGGGACAAACAAGAGAGGTCATCTGCCGAAAGTCAGACCTAGAAATCATTAAAAGAATAAAGATCATGATGACTGCTCTTGTTTTAATAGCAAAGAAAGTATTTTGTATTTTATTTCTGACTTCAGGAAGGATTATACTGGTTTCCATCACGCACTTTGGGAATTTGAATTTTTTCTAGGGATTAAAGCTCTCTCCTAGCACTCCTGGGATCTAGGTTCCAAGTCTAAACTAAAAGAACAAATATTGTTCAGTTTGGTTGTCACAGGTGAATTAAACATATTTGACCTTGGCCTTAATTTTTCTTTTTACGCAATTCCCATTACATTTCTATTTGAAATGTTTTAACAAACTCTATTCTCCATGATTTTTTTTTTTTAACTTGGTTGTACTGAATTTCACAGAGAAGCACCTATCACATATGTAACTTTTTCCCATGAAGCTCAAAAGAGCATTTTAATTTAGAGGGCTACATACAATAAGGCATAAAACGAACATTTTTTGCCCTAGTCCTTTTGAAATGCATGTAGTTATTTATATTAGCCTACCATCGACTGGTGGTTAGCCAGTTACAAATGTTTGGGCTTTTTGCCTATGAGAAGTCTCATTCTCCATTTTCTTGTGTCCTTCACCATGTTTAGCCGAACTATTTTATACTTTATATTTAATACTCTTTCTTTTTTTTTTTTTTTTTTAATCTTTGTTGCTGTTGTTGTTGTCTTACATGTGGTGTTACTCTGCTGCTTCTAGCAGAAAACATCCGCAAGGGAAAAAAATATCTAGGAGATGCTCTCTGTGTCATAATAAAAAAATGATCACATTTCACCATTGTAGGATATTGTCAGTGCTCTGAATTAGGAAAAAAGGTGTTTCAGAGAGAAAATACACGAAGGTGGAAAAACTTTGTGCAGAATGGGATAGTCCAGTGACTTCCTGACATTAGCAGAAGGCAACAACAGAACTGTCTTGCTTAATGCTGTATTGACGTGTATCTCGCAGGAACAAAAGACGCAACTCTCACTTCTGTTTAATTAGTGCATCTGAAGGCCTGTGTGCAGCGTGCATGCTGCTTTACTCCTTTTGGAAGTTTGATTCTCACCCCACACCCTCATTATGACAAGCAGGAGGGAAATGCACATGTTTGAAAGTGTCTTCACAGCTGAAACTAGGGAAACAGGCCGAGAGTAGCTCTGGTTTATTTCACAACCAATTAAGTATGACATCTGTTGAAACTCAGGAAATAAGTCTCCCTTCCCTCTGTTCATATACTTAGTTAAGCTGCCAGTCTTTTGTTTAAATATGATGAATTTTACTCACAAGACTTTTCTTCTTTGGAGTAAACGCACAAAATAAAGAAAACAAGACATAAAGGCTATTTAAAAAAAAAAAACACCACTAGGTTTCACTGAGTGTATGTGAGAAAGCCCTGCTTGACACTCACAAATCATGCAAATAATTGTGTCAATAATTCTTTGCTTAAACACTCACCTTACATTCTGAAAAAAGGGCATGCTTGTGACAGGCAGTGTAGGCACAATAACATTTTCATTTTTGAAAATCTGGCTCTTGTTAGCTCCCAAAGGCCAGCAAAAGTTACTAGAAGGAATTTGGATTTTAATTTCTTTAATTTTATTGTTGAAAACTTGGCACTGAACAAAAGACACCAAATACAACAGGGTATGTGACATTATGTATGGTTAAAACAAACAAACAAACAAAAAAAATTAAATGCAGACCTACTGTCACTGGTGACTTCAGGTTTCCCAAGTATACAATAGTTCATAGTAAACCAAAGAAGAAGACAGAGAAGCTTAAATAGCAAAATTAGACTTGAGAAAACTATGGCATTCAGTATCAGATAATAATAGTTCAAGCTGAGAGACACTTCCCATTTATCAGACACTAATCCCTGTGACACATTTACTTATCAGGAAAACTTTTATTCCTTCATAAAATATTATCCAATCTAAATATTAAAAAGATGGTATTTCAGTCCATACCAACTCTTAGAGTTCAGTTTGCCTCTGTTGTGCTTAGAACTTGTCTTCATGTTTCTATATCTAGATGAAGAAATATTTGCCATATCATGCAGACCTTTTTCTTTCTCTGCTTCTTGACACTGGATTCTGCTGTGTCTCTGAAGCCACACTGCTCATATCAAAGCTGTGGTTAACTCTCCTTTTCTTTAATTTACACCATCCATTAGTGCTGCCTTTTATTTGTTCATCAGCTTCGTTTTGTTTGCCAGTTCTTTCCTACAAGGACTGGCACTGCCTTCGTTCCCGGAGGATGGTTCCCTACTCTATTTCTTTTGCCTTTTCATCCCTATTTTAAAGTAGAGCTCAGAGACACATAGCGTACATGTTATTTAAGCTGTAAGAATCTGCTCAGCGATTGCCATAGGTTCTTTGGTTAGGAATCCTTTGGTGAAATGTCAGTGTGCACAGTGGAAGTGTCTAGACCTAAGCCAGTCATCCAGATTCCCTTTAGAGTCAGTGGAAAGAAAGAGAAATTTCTTGGATGCATTTCATCTCACCCTGATGTATTGAATAAGTAAGATGTATCACATATCTACACAGCGGCAGAAATACCTGTAGGTTGCCTACAGGCTACCCAGAGACTATGGGAAGCCAGCTGTTACTACCTCAGAAATATGTATCTGCATTTCAGGCATGTAAATTTAGGGAGGTGAATCCTGTCTTTCTCGTCCAGCCTACAAACTGGACATGATGTCTTCTTATATCTTGTCTCCACATAAACTTACTATTTCTCACAGTTTCATACAAGACAGTGATATAAATAATGTGATATACCTTGGACCTAAAGTTTCCTCTTGCATATATACGGCATTGATGCAATTTGGTGTTTGCTCAGATGTTAACGGAGAGCAGAATAGCAAAACTGAATATTGCTTTGCAGCTCAGAGGACCAAATTTTGCCCCTGAAATGTGATATTTACAAAAGGGAAGGGGGCAATTCCCTGCTTTGTTCTTAGGAGTCATTATACTTCCTTTCAGAAAAGGGTTTCTTCTCTCAAAACTAATTCTTAAAAAATAATAAGAAATTCTTTTCTCAAAACTAATTCTTAAAAAATAATAAGAAAAGAGCTGTAAAGATTTAACAATATCCATTCATTTTAAAATACAGGAGAGATTTCTACATTAAACCAGTTGGATTTTTTAAACACTGCTGATAGAAGCATTTCCAGACTCAGCTCCACATTTTCTTTCTTCCATTGGTCACTCCTCAGAGTCTGTAGGCACTTTTAGCGGTGTTTCTGTGATTTCTCTCTCTCCTCAGGCTTTCAAGACTCTGTAACTCAAGCTTCAAATAATAGAAGGATAGATTAGATGATGATTTTGCACTGTTTCTATGGGTGATTATAGTGGTTCAATGTTCCTCATGCTATCATAAAAACTACAAGCAAGCTTGCAGTTCAAAATTTCAGTTGCTCTGCATACTTTGCATAGAATTCATGGGTTTTTCTGTGTTTGAAGAGATTTGATGACACAAATTTTGATTTTTAGAGGATTATTTATTATATCCATAGCTTTAGCACATAGAAGTGATTTTTATTAAACAAATATTCATCCTTTTAAGCTCTAGGGATAAGTTCTCGAAGTTTCTTCAGATTGAGGCAAAGTGCTTAAATTGTATTTCTAAGTGGGCAACTCAGAATTTCCTCAGGGATCAGAGCTGGAGGGAGCTCCACTAAGCTATGCTAACCCCGATGTAGTGAATGGTTCCTGTGGTACAGCATGTGGCTATACACTGCCCTAATCTATACCATGGGAGGCACGGGTTGGCCTTGGAAGCAGGGAGCCATAGCTGGGTGTCTTGACAGTCCTTTGCCTTTTCATACCTTTTTGCTGAGGGGAGGGTAACCACAGTAGTAAACTCTGCCATAAGATTATGCTTAGCTTGGTCTAATTTTGTAACAATGAGTTTTACAAAGGGTTAGTAACTATATATCTCCAGTAGCACTTCCACAGATGAGATTCAAAGTCAATGAAAATCATGGCCAAAATTGTGGGCATACGAAGTTCATTATGGCATAAATTGACACCAGTTCAATAAACATAACACTTCAGACTGATTTAACATCTATCCTGAAAAGCTCAACCTGCTCACATATAATATTCTCAGTTTTCTTCCCCACAACCAACATTTTAGTGCCTGTCATTAGAAAATGTCTTCTTAAATATCCCTTACTCATTTTGAATAGTGTGAGAGAATAAATAGCTTTAGCCCTGAATGCTTTGGGCCCAATGTTATTTGTAGCAACAACATTAATAATACCACTTATTTTTGTTATTAATGTGAATAATGTGCTACTATTTTGTGATCACAGGGAATAATACTGTAATATTGAAGAAGTGCAAGTTGCTTTCAATCAATGATTGCCAGCCTTCAAACAGCAAGTTCAGCATTGTGGATACCCTTCAGGTCATACAGTTTGCTTCCCTATTTATTCATGGGGCTTTGGTATTTATTTGTTAGTTGCATGATGATCTCTATCTTTTAAATTTAGAAGTTGCATGGCTATATTGATGATATTTTAAAAGTAAAGAAGTCAAGTTTTTAAGTGGGCACAGTGCAGAAGATATGATTTTTGGCCCTAAATTTTTCAGAGAGTGTGCCTCCTCCTTCCTGAACCTCCAAGAGGGATCCCCACAGTAGGACTATCATCAACCCATTAGGCTCTTTAGAGAAGATGTCTCCTAGCGTCCCAGCTGCTTCAGTGTATAGCATGAAGTCTACTTCTAGTAGAGAGCTAGTAAGCCTTGTTACTGACAGAGTTCAACTTAAGCAGACTGCATCTCAGGAAAGGGTGAACCTCAGTCCAAGGGGTTAGGTTTTCCCATTCACCAAATGGAGAGGACTTGTTCCCAGTTTTCCTGCCTGTGGATAAAGAAGGCATAATGTTCTTCTCAAGAACCCAGGAGAAGACAAGCCAGTAACACGTGAAGACCTTTGAGTAGATGGAGAATGCCCATGCTACCCCTGAGAATTTTTTTTTAATATTAAGAGTGAGTGAGATGTTGGAAGAAGGAATAATCTCTTGAGCAGAGGGAGAATCTGAGACAAAATGGGAATTACATAATAACAGTTTTCCCTGGCCTGACCTGAGTGATCAGAGGTTTCTGTGAATCATTAAGCCCAGTTAATGCACCTTCAGGAAATTCACTTTCACATAAAGTTCCAAAACCAAGCAGGAGAATTGCTTCTAATAGAGCAATAAATAAATATCTGCCTTTTAAAAGACCATAACCACACAGCTCACACTTTGTCATCGCTCAGATTGTCTGAGGTTGTCAATACAGCTTGCGCAAGTTCAGTTGCCTGAGAGAAAGAGGTGGTTCATTACAGTAACGTTCAAAGGAAAGTGTACTGCTAATTTCCCAGATGACTATTCAAGTGATCCGTTGGAATCCCATGCTGCTTTTGCCTTGGTATTTTCAAAAGCTAATTTATCATATTTTGAGCTGCCAGTCCTGCAAGGTTAACCTGGAAAGCTTAAGTTTCTTCCTCCTTCATCATATTCAGATGACTGTATTCCTGCCTTAGATTTGTCAATGACCATTATCTCATGTCACAGCTAGCAAGGAATTCAGCTTCGAATAGTATCTTCATGAATGGGCCTGTTGCAGATACAATTGCGAGTAGTTGAGTTCATTCTCACATAACACGTATTGTGTGGTGCCCCTTTGGTGTGTGGTGAAAATTCACTTTCTCTTCTAACACCTACAGATCTTACCCTGACGAAATCTGCTCAGTTCAGGGCAACCTCCATGTAGACAGTTTTAGCATAGAATCATATTTTGAAGACAGTGCCAACTTAGAGTCCTGTCTTTGGTTATATGAAAAATGAACATTTTCTGATTGTTGACCCAAACAGGACTTGAGCTTTGGAAGCTCTGTCACAAAGCCCATCTTTAGCCATAGTCTTCGTAGCTTCCCACGAGGAAGCTGGCATAACCACTAGTGATTAACTGTAGGTGTTCATCGCTGCCATGGAGGAGCTCGTGCCCTTACTTTCTTGGCAATAAAAGGAAGCCAGGTGTCAGTCCCCTCCCTGTTATTAGAGTTAGCCTTTCTAAATATCCCCAAGTTTTATACAGTCCTTAAAGAAGACATATAAAAGTGATGTATGGGGATCGGTCTTGATCTTATATGGCTATAAAGCATACATCCTGTTCACCCCAGCTAGAAAATGATGTGTTCTATTTAGTTGTTACTGAATTACCTTCTAGAATTATGTAAAAACATTAGCAGGTTACTGAAAGCTTTCAATCATTGTCTTATTAGAGTTTGCCATGCGAAATAATACAAACTCTTTCCTTAAGTGCATTGCACTATTATCTGTTCTACTACTTAATATATTATAAAGAAGTTTTCTAGTGCATAGACTAGCAAGCTATAAATGAATATCCTCACCCAATAATCAGGTAAGATGGATCCAATCTTCCTTATATAAACTATTATGCAATATTACAAAAAAAAAGAATTATTATTAGTTTTCATGTCCTTAGATTTCTACTCCTGTTGATTAATTCAGTAACCTTTAGAACATGATGTTGGCCTGAAAAGTACAGTTGTTTCCATGAAGAGGCATGGGAGTTTTACATATTTTTTTTAAAAACTGCTTTGCAAATTCTTTGCACAACAAACCTCACCAATATGTAAACAGGGCTCTAGCTACTGTGTTTGTCCACAGCTAGAGCTACAGATGAACACAGTGTAGTTGTGTGATGACAGGAACAGCTGACTCATTAGTAGAGAGCAGTGAAAGGTAATTAACCCTGGGAAAAGTACAGCTGCCATGCGAGCTGTTCCTTTCTGTAGGATCTGATTAGAAATTAGTGTTAAACCACTGATTCTTTAAAAAAAAGTCATTGATAATTCACTTTCTCTCTCAGGTGTGGCCCCTAAAAGGGGCCTAGGATAGAACTAGTGTACAAAAGGTCTTCTATCTAAAAAGGCCTTTTCTGGGAGAAATACACACCTGTTTGGCTGCTTCTGGACTTTTCTTAACCATGAATATTGTCCCAGCTTTGAATGTTTTGAGGACACCCTCCAAGTCTATGGGCAGTACAGAGAATGCATTGTCAAAATGATTTAAGGTAGAACATTGTTGATTGCCATAATGGTGCCTTTAGTGAGGCTGATTATTTAAAAGTCACAGCTACTACTTCTTGTGTCAGGACATAGTTCTGATGCAAAATGATGCAGACCACTTTAAAAGAAAACAAAAATCTGTCTCCTGGTGTAGGTGAGCACAGCATATGAAAAAAAATGATTACGCCCTGAGCACAAGAGCCACCTCGCATCCCACACCTTTTCCTGTACAT
The DNA here is from genome assembly GCF_947461875.1 of Haliaeetus albicilla. Lineage (NCBI taxonomy): Eukaryota > Metazoa > Chordata > Aves > Accipitriformes > Accipitridae > Haliaeetus > Haliaeetus albicilla. The sequence goes on along the minus strand of NC_091485.1, from coordinate 33,365,346 downwards.
GTATTGGCATTTGAGGTGTAAACAGAAGAGGCAGAACCCATGATTTAATGTGACATCCAAACAACAAACTAGCCTATTCCATATATATTCAGACATCTGATATAGGCCTACTTATCAAGAATGACATGACTATCAAATAAAATAGCAAAATTTCATTGATGTGCTATCAGAATTTCTAAACTGCTCTTTAATATTTACAGCTGTCATATCCAAAATCCTTTCTAATCACCTTACTTTGTAAGATCATCTGACCAGGACTGTATCTTTGTATACCTGTGTGATTAGTATCAAGTGTATGTGACTGCTTCCACATGCAAATAACATGTATTATTGAGGTCCACGAGAGTGTTCTGGTTGTTTTCAGTGGAGCCAGGCTTACACTAGGGAGCCTGAAAGAAAACTGTGTTTAAAGTGATGAAGTTTGTAAGACATCTCGCCATAGGAAGGCTTTTTTCATCTTGCTCAAGTCAAATTTGCTGCAATAGGATGAATAATAGATTACTATTATTTACCAATATAAAATAACATTACAAAGGTATGTTTCTGTAGTGTTATTGTTTAGTGGTACAGTGGGCCATTTTCTTACCACACATCTAATATACTCACACTGAAATAAACTTTTCTCTTTCAGTTACTTTTAAATTAAATACAGTGCTTGCTGGGTACAATATTTGAAATATTGAATATTCAATATTTGAATATTTGAATATTGTACCCATATTGTATGCGAGATGTCTTACAAACTTCATCACTTTAAACACAGTTTTCTTTCAGGCTCCCTAGTGTAAGCCTGGCTCCATTGAAAACAACCAGAACACTCTCGTGGACCTCAATGAATATTTGAAACCACTTAATGTTACCACAAACATATAGACAGATAGATAGATATACACACTTTATTGACATTTTCAACACTGAGAGCAGAAACTTTCAAAGTAAAACAGTTAAAGATATTTCCTAGGAGAATGTTTCTCTTCATAGGAAAACAAGTGAAACACATTTTTAAGATAAAGACCTGACATGCCAAGAGTACAGTTACCTCTGGATTGCCTAATATGCTAGGAGAGAACATAAATGTGTTTTAAATTATTTTGCCATTAATCATGCATTAGTTAGTACTCATTCTTCTCAGAAGTGTCCTTTTCTATTTGTTCAGGGTTTGGTTTTTTTTACTAAAAAAGCATGAAAATAAAAAGGAAACTTTTTTTCTTGGAAATCCCAAGTAATAGCATACTCTTGAAGTATCTGGTTGAGTTTCAGAGGAAGTGACAACATGAGCAGGCTATTAAATTGATGAATGCCTGAGGGCGAAAATAATATTCACCATCTTAAAACATGGTTAGAAATGCACAAAAGCAGTTCACAGCACTCTATGTCGTTATCCTCATTTAGCTGAAAGGTGAAGAGACTTGCTGAAGGTCAAAGAATAGATCAGTGGCAGAGGCAGGAAGAGAGTTCCAGAATCCCTTTTTTCCAACTATTTGCTCAATCACAGTACCTTCTGTATATGTCTATGGCAGAAGACAGGTGCCATTTTAGGAAATAACCTTCGCCCCACTCTAGAATCATAAAAGGCTCCAAAAAGGGAATGTAAACAGCCATGCCTGGTGTCACTGACCTCTTAACATAACTTTAAACAGACTGAACACCCTTTTACTTGCTCCACACACCTGCCCCAAACATTTGCTGAGTGAAACCTTTTCAGATAAGAAGTCTGTCCCAGTGAACATTTTACATGCACATTTTGGTATCTGACAAATATTAGTCATTTTTTTTGCATATCCTCTATGACATTGATTTTCAAGGTGTATTTTTGTTCTTGTTTTATTTTTTCCTGTGCTCTTCAGCATGTTCCCAGGATCTTCAGGGCAGTGCAGTCGCGCAAGCAAGCCCCATTATCTTTAGCAGTTAGGGTCATTACAAGTCTTTTAGATGGTGCAGACTGTACTTCACATGGCACTCTTGAAGCTAATGAACATATGTGATTTGCATGTTGAGGGAAGGCACACTTCTTCCCTTTGTGTGACTTTCCCTTTCTTGGGGCATGTCTGTCATGCTTAATGAAGAGAGCTTGGCATTCAGAAAGGGGAAGATGAATGCATAGGATAGCAGAATGGTAGTTATATCTCTTTTTATAAAAATAGTTTGTATTTTTAGGTTCATTGTTCCTTTTGACTCCATGTCAGAGAATGTTCAATGAGCTAATTAGCCATGGGTTTTGTCCAGCGTAAGAATTGCAATGTCCTCATTCTGGCTATTAAATCAGCCCCCAGAAATTTGGCTGGAACTGCCAGAATTCACAGGGAAGGAATATAGTAACCTAGATTAAGCCTGTAAGTATTTGAGAGTGAGCACTTTTACTGAACCTAATCAGTTCCAGCACTTCTGCAGAGGTTAAATGCAACCGTAACAGCATCCCCATAAAATTGCCCTTCAAAATCATCGGTTCCTAACTAGCTTGCTGGAAACCATGTATGGTACAAGGACTGTAACAGTGGTGGCTAAACAGCAGGCATGTAGCAACTCCAGAACCAGACCAGAATCTTGTGATTTTGAAGGAGGTTATAACAGAGTAATTAAAACAACACAATTTCGCTGCTCTTAGTCATACTGATCTGTGTGCTCAAGCATCTCCCACTGGCCTCAATCCTGCAACTACTAAGCACCCCTTTTGATGAGCAGAGCATGGTCATCTTTTGCTGAAGTCAGTAGTGGTTCCCCCACACAGAACCTTACAACAGAGATGACTCTATGCAGGAAAAGTCATCCAGGCTGAAAAAGAGTAAACATGTTTTAAAAGAAAACAAACCTTGTGTTCCAGAGTCAATGACACATGCTCTTTGAACTTTCTTTTAAAATTGCTCTGAAATCATGAGGTTGTTACGGTGTGGTTTTACTCAAAATAATGCATATCATTGTAACACAAGCCTTGAAGTTAAGTGGCTACTTTAATGAAACATAGTTACCATAGTTACGGCAGGAGAACAGAGAATAACTTTTAGTTCTTTTGAAGCTATGAATTAGTTTAAAAAGAGGAAAAGGAATAAACAAGCATGCAGAAGTTTATTATTCAGTTTCATGCCTGATCAACTCTAAAAAAGAAAAACTCTCCCTAGACTAGGGCATTAACATTTTCCAGCTGAAATCTGTAATTGCCCATCAACAAACACAAAATTACATTTAAACTCTTCAGTATGTCTGTTTCCATGTTTTTTTCCTGAGTCAGAGAAGAAACAGATTTTTCCAAAGTTCTGCTTTCAGCATTTTGTTAATAACTGACATTTTACAGCATCCTGGTTGCTAAAAAAAATAATGTCCTAAAGGCAATAATACATTGCTAAACACAACTCATGAAATCTATGGTCTAGCTCTGTTATTCATTATAAACACTATCTTAAGGTTGATGAGAGGGAAATGAGAATTTATCATAGTGAAGATGTCTTCTAGGACCAGCTTCATTGTTTTTCAGTTTAGCATTGAGATGTGCTCTATCCCTGAAGTGTTAATGGAGGTCACTGCTGTTGCTCTCCTTTACTGTGTCAAAGCAAAGGAGTTCTTACACAGTTGACTATTGAGAAACAAAATGATATTCTTTCCAGTATATCACCTTCAGCTTATGAGCCTCTAGAGCAGCAGTGATTAACAGGACTTTTACAAAGTTTCTGTGTAGTTACAAGGACAGCTTCAATCTTCTGTCATTTTTTTGCATTAGCTATGATTATGCTTTTACCACCAAAATGCATTTATTTTAAAGGTAACAATACAGACTCAGAGAATAGCTTATGTTTCATCTATATTTATCAGCACTCACTGTACATTTGTGTCTTCATTACCAGGAAATATTAAGGGACATTGTGCCATCTATTCCTGTTTACAGTTTATTATGCAGAGATAGGAAACACTTAGCATGTAAAATGAATGTAGAAATTATTCCTGGATAGAAACACGGACATTTCCCACTCGTTGGCTCTTTCTCCTCCATCACCGGATCAGAGTGTAATTGTCAGTAATCAGGCCTGCTTGCTGCTGATAAAACCACTCTGAATGCTAGCAGCCTTCTTTGTGTGATGACTCAATTATTCCAGAAGTGCCTCATCAAATCTGCCCCATCAGCTGGGCTAATAAATAAGGAGAAGAAACTGGCCCCCCAAAGCAAATTATAAATCCATTTGCATTAACCATTTCGCTGGTCCATGATCTAGGCAGAAATAAGCATGGCAGATTGTGTTAAGCTTATTTGAATATGTTTATAATGTTTACAGCATGCAACCTTTTTTTTTTTTTTTTTTTTTTTTCACAAGGTGTTGGAATTATCGGTCATGAATAGCATCTAAATGCAGTTATGTTAATTACAGCAAAGCCTCAGGCATCTTGAAGGGATAGTTTGTTGCTTAAATCAGGTGAAAGTTAAACCCTTCTGCTAGGCAAAATACGATCTTGCACATGGCATTGGAATTACTGCCATGTTTAAAAGAGAGGATGAGTGCAAAGGATGTGTTTTTACAGGTAGTGGAAGGACAACTGCCTGTGTTACCAGGCTGCCTTGCACTGGTAACATGACCTCCTGTTCATCTCAGGGTAGAACTAAGTAAGATAAAGTTTAGCCTTATAGTTGGGAAAGAAAACACAATAGTTGAAGCAGCAATAGTTCCGTTTCATGTGTACTCTGCACTTAATTGAAGTGCAAAGATGAGTACTCTGCCCCAAAGAAATTCCTTTCTGAAGCCCAAGTTATACAAAAATAATGTTTCCAAGTAGAATCCTTCAGATTTCCAAGAGTGCCCATGTGTACTGCAGTGAGGGTGTTAAAGCGAAGCATCAGAAGGCCAAATGAAATTCATTTCTTTACTCATGTGGTGAACATTACACGTGCACTTAAGGATCTCACTGAGGTGACCCATAAATTAGTGCAGAACTTTACATATTAAGTTAGGTACTTCAGCCTGTGCAGTATAAAGATCGGACTTCAGTGAAGAGCTCAATATATCTTCATTGATTTGTAATGGCATCTTTTGCTTTCACATATTTTTTTCTCAAACACTAAATGTGTTGCATTATTTTATCTTGAGAAAGAGAAATCACTGTCACTGTAGAAACAAAAAATATTCAGGGATCATAATGGTAAGCACATTGGATTTTGTTTCCTTAGCTATCACTTCCATTCTGAGTTGGCAAATCACAAACTGGTGTGATCATTCATTTTCATATTTGCAATACATCAACTAGTGGTGTGGTAAATGAAAGAAAATCAAATTAACGTATGGAAATGATATCCATGATGATCAAAAAAAGTTGTTGGGGACTTTTACAGTGTAGTACAGCTTTGTGTACTGCAATTCTAACAGAAAACAACCTCAGACTTCTAGTGAGATAATTTTTGACTGTAGAATATGTCTTTTCTCATTATTAAATCCTCAGGAACTCTAGTAATCTGACCTGAATGAGTGGACTTTCACCCATAGACACCCATAGACAAGAATGGTTGCTTGAAGGGATTTGTCACACACATCTGATGTCGAGGATCAGGGCCCAAACGGTGATTCACATCAGTATCCTGGTATGACTCATGGATCTCAGTAGGATGGCACTTCAGAGTCAGTACAAAATCATGTTACACTGGAAATGGCTATAAACCAAAGAATGAATTGCAAAGGTTCCAGGTGACTTCACTGAACCATTACACTGTCAAATCAAGCAACTCATTTATTCTGTCTTTGTGGGTTTATAAAGTTTATTATTCAGCTGAATTGAGGTGCTGGTTGAAAAGAGTGCAGGTTTTCTTTGTAGGCAGGCAAACTTCACCTTCAGGATTAAAAAATTCTGTTCAGACAGATAGGGAGTTGAAGTGTAGACATAATTTGCCATCTGTAAATACTTTTGAATTCTTTACTAAAACAAACAAATGAGTTAATGCAACCTATTAATGGATTGGGCCAAATGAAGATATGTGTGGACTTAAGGGGAGTGATGCCACCAAAGAACCTTGGCTGACAAATAAGTAAGTGAATTCTACCTGATTTCCATCAACAACAATCTTATCATCAAAGTCACCAATAACCTAGATACATGTTCTTTATGGGCTCTTGATGCTGAGATCTTAACTTTTCCAGTTGGCATTGCAGACTTTTATCTGCACTTCTTGCAATACCTCAAAATTTGGCCAATGATTAATTTTATAATTCATAAAATATACTAAAATAAAGTGTTTCTCAATAGCTTATTGTATAAGATCTTGATGTTACTGTGAAATCAACACTAACTCTTGTTTGCTAACTGAAGTATCAGATCCCAGCACTTATATTTGAAATGTAAGTTGCTTCTTGGAGTGTAGACACAGGTGATGCATAGTTTATATTCCATTAGGGATACATCACATCCCATGACACAGCATAATCCTACACACCCTGTTTATAACATGACAAATGCATGACATTGCATTAGACTTTTTATGAAACACTGTATCTTCAAATGTGGGTACTCACCCACGAATCAGCTGTATGGCAGCCAGCACCCTGTTATGTGACAGAAATAGAAAATAGCACATTTAAACTTACTAACCAGTAACTTCTGTTGCGATTAAACAACAACAACAAGAGGGGTTTGGGTTTTGTGCTTTATATAAGGTCTTGCTTTTGTCCTACTGTAGCACACTCTGCTTTACAAAGATAGCTGATGATGTTGCATGAGGGGCAGATGGGAGTGAAATAGCAAATGGCACTGTTGCATGTAGTTTTCCAGTACAATTTTAAAACCTGCCCCCCAGCCCTGACCCAGCCCAGACTCCTCTTCTTAAAAGGAGAATTTTCAATGTATTAGCTTATTATGTAAAGTTAAATGCGAAAAGTTTTGTATATTTTCCTCTCCTTTGTGCACTTTTCCAAGTGGATCTCAGCTGTGGTGTCTTAACTCTCGGTCCCTTAGGATGAGAGAGACAGCAGATGGGGTTAGGGCAGAGGGCTGATGCTTCTGACAGCAAACGGCCTGGTTGTTGAGTGGAAGCTGTGAGCGTCAGGAAGCTCCTTTTCCCCAGAGAACCAACTAACCACTGAAGAAAGTTGAAAATGAGCCCTTTGAGAAACGCTATTAAAAGTAGTAAAAAATTGCAATTGTGCAGATGATGTGCTGCTGTGTGGTTATTCGGATGCTAATGAGTTTGACATTAGGGAACTCAAAGGGTTTACAGCTACTCCCTTATGTGATTTGGTTCTTTATTGGCAATCTTTGAGAAAATAAATGAAAAATATAATGCTAATAAATACATAACATGATAGGATTTTAGACAAAAAGCTGCTAAGTTTTAAGCTTTAAAGCGAGCTTTGTTCACCATTGTAGTTATTCTCAGAGATCTTTTGTTTTAGGTTAGTGTGTTTTGAACAAAGAGGAAGAGGCAGGTAGAAAGCTTTAAGACTCTTCTTGGTTTTTTTCATGGATATTGAACTAGAATAACAGGGAAAGAGGCCTTTGAGGATAAACAACATCTTTTTCCAGCAACATATTGGCTAGAAAATGGCTTAAAAAATCTTTTCACTATTGGGCTGTTTTGTTCTGGGTTTTCTCCCTTCTTTATCATCCTGCATCTGTTGTCTGTTTTGCTATTTGATAAAAGCGTATTTATTTTAATTAAAAGTTATTGATGGGATGCAACTAATATTCTATCTATTGGGACTCAAGCAGAAATTAGTCACTCAATGAACTCTAGCTTCCCAGAGAATCTGTTTAGAATGAGCCTTTCCAATTTCAGAAATGTAACATTATAAATTTTACTGACAAAACTTCATCAGATATCATTAATTGAATACTTAAAGTATCACTTTCAAGTTCCAAAAGTTTATCTGTAAACTTTGCCATAATTGGAATATGTTGAATGAACAGATCTATTTTCCTAAATACACTGGATACTATTTGAAAAGGACCTATGAAGTTGCAAGTGATAGTAAAATTTTTATATTTTGGTCACTAGTGGCAGGAGTGATGCCAAAATAAAGCCTTCCCATAATAACTGCTTACAGCCATGTTTTTCAGGTTGCAAGAACCTACAACTTTAAGTGTTCGAAGGGTTTGGGTATTCATTATTTCTGAATACAAGGCCCTCAGTATTGTACACTCAGATACAAACTTCTGCAGCTCTTCTTCCCTTGCTGTTACTGTTGATTTAGAGGGAGATTCCTCACAGAAAGGAATAAAAACTGAGCATGGAGAAATGTCAAGGATTTCCTTCAGTTTGCTTATTGTAAGAACACTACCAGTCTGCCAAACTTTAAACTTTGATATTCAAAATCAGGGAAAAAAAAAGAAAACTGAGGGGTTTTCTGCTATTATTAAAATATTTTAGAATGCTTCTCATTTATTTCACATCATGTACTGAACCATCCTACTCAGTCAAAGGGGTTCTAATGCAGTAAAAACATTTGACTAAGGATTTCTACACATAGAAACTGTGGATTTTTGTCTGTGCAAGAAGAGAAACTTTTCTTAGAGCAGGTCTATTTCATAAGCTATCGGAAAGAGCATTAACAATATAAAGAAAGTATGATCACAAAAGAAAAATTGCTATTCTTTCTGCCTTTTAAAAGCATCATTGAAGCCTGTATATCACATCTTTGAAAAACTACACAAGAAAACAATGCACCTGCATTATTTGCCCATTTGATTTAAAGAGTGTCCTGTTTCATCTACATTTTATTTAGTATAGCTGTTTTTTGCTTTTCTTTTGTTGTCTTGTTTTTCAGAGAATGAATTTCAGGATTATCTGTTAAATCAGGCAAGGCATCTTGGGCTGAGTGACGAATTTGGTCCTTTGGAATCTGCATATATTTTCACCCAGAAACACATAAAGGTGGGATAATTTATTTACAAAAATTAATTTGAGTCAAAATATTCCTCTATATTGGTACTAGAATACTATGTGGTTTCATGTGTAGTGTCTCGTGTACTAGGACTATTTTTCTCGTATAGCATCTGCTGTTTTAAGAACAGTAGCCATCAACAGTCAGATATAACAATATTGAACAATTGAAAAAGTTATACATCTTTGTAAATACTAGAAATTCTAGTTTTTAAGTTTCAGAACTACACTCTGTTAGCATTACATACTGACAGGAACACAACTATCTTTGAATCTATATGACTCCAGAAGTGAGAATGTATTTCATAATGCACTGCTTAAATTTAATCTGTGAGGGATAGATTATTTGTGATTTTATTTTTTTTTATAATGCTTATTGAGGTTTTTTTTAACTACATATCAGTTGGGTAGGATACAAACTTTGGTGTATCTGTAAGAAACTTCAAAGTGTCAAAGCACTTTTTTCTTTGTGAATAGTGACACTTTTTTCCTTCTAAAAAATGTATTTAGTACATAGTAGCCCAGGAAGTAGTAACAAGACATTGACATAAATAAAAAATAAAAATCCAGGAAAAAAAGCCTCTGGAAAGTAGGAACACACATCAGCTTGTGTTGAGCTGCATTTCAGCATGGTAGACTATATAATTTTTCTCTAAATTTAAAAAGCTAGCAGTTGCCCCTTAATTTCATAAAGCTGTGACTCTGCCCTCTAAAGCCTTGGTAAAGCAGACTAATAGAAATACTTGGCACATGTTGGTTACCTAAGGGAATAATAGAACTATTTGCTGTAGTCGTTTGGCAAAAGGACATAAACATATGGCTTTGGTTTATATTCAGCACTGCCAGTTGTGCAAAGTTGCATGGCTGAAGTATACAACAGCAGTGACAACTCAGAAATCAGAAGTGAGAATCAAAATAAATCATCCTCAGTACAAAGCTCTTGAAACTTGCCTCTGATTCAAGGTTTATTTTGTTGCTGCATATTTTCAAGTAGTGACTTCAATATAAAAATCCATCATCTTCTCAAAAATAGATATACCATTCAACCACACTATAAAATGCCAAATTATCGATTATTTATAGGTGGTATAAACATGCTTTAAAGTTTGCATTCAGTAGATGTACTTATTTATTTTAACTCCTGAGAAATGAATACATCTGAACCAATTATTTCCATGTTATTCAACTTTCTCCTAGAGAAATCAGGAATAACGTTGTATAAACTAAAGCAAAAGTTTCAAAAATAAAGATGAGATGACTCCTTGGTTAAGAATAATCAAAATCACAAAAGAAGGCATATTTTTAGTAACAGTCTTTAAGAACATCTACTTTGTAAATATTTTTATACTTTCTGGCTATCAACATGTTATTAAAAAAAAGAAGAAGAACAAGAAACTTTAACCATGGTACAAGCAATGTTCCTAAAAATGTGGTCTTTGAATTTTGGATTTTTTTACTGCCAGTAATCCGAATATATAAGCTTTATCTAGAAGTTGCTATGTGAGTACTTTACATTTCCTTCTCGCACCGTACTCCTCACCATCAATCTGCCATTAATACTTCATATTAAAAAAAGCTATCGTAGAATGACAGAAAGATGCAGTCAGCATACATATATACACAGCCAGCCAAACAGTGCTCTGTACTTCTGGACAGGCTATAGGAAATCTTCTTGCTTTCAGGTTTTTTTTTAAAATCTTTTTATTTATGACATTATCCTCTTTTTATGCATTAGATTCTTAAATGAGTTCTTCAAAAGAAATGTTAAAATATGAGTACCAAAAGCACTGAAACCTTGCTCTGAAGGTATTATTTATTATAGGGAGAGGCACACAGTGTCATGTCACTTTGGGACGCAGTACAGCACAGACCTGGTTGTAGTGCTTAGTAGTGTCTGACTTCAACTTTGAAGTTTGTGGCTTGTGTTTGAGACTTGAGGATGGATTCCTGTACCTCAAAAATCATCAAGTTGTTTTTGTTTTTGTTTTTTGGCAAAGTTTATTAGTCTAGTGACAGATATAGCTGTTGCCTCTATACAAACTTTTAATAGTTTACAAATTAAAAATAGTAAAGAAAAGCTATTCTTTTTTCAGACCTCTCAAGATCAGCTAAGGTTTGTCCTAGAAAAGTTGTTTGCCAAATTTCATTTTGAAAATCAGACATAACTTTTAGTTGGAAAATCACAATGAAATGTCAACTTTTTTACTCCTCACCTCTAGATAGACTGGTTATTTCTTTTCCTCTAGCTAGTTACACAAAAGGAAACCGACTGCCAGTCCAGCAGTGTGAAACCCACTCCGGGAAAATCATGCTTGTACAAAGATTACAATAGAAATTAGAAAGTGCATAGCTCTTACATTAGCTCTTTCCAGGAGGTGCATTTCACTTTTACCTATGTCAGCAGCACTGGCTTCCCCAAGTCATAGTTTATTTCACAGTAATGTGCTGTGAAACTATGTTACCAAGATAGCAGTATCAATTTAGTTTCTGAAATTCAGAATTAAAAATGTGCAAGTAAACTGAAATAGCTGTTCTTCTTATTATTGTTATTATTATCATTTATTGCACATGCCCTATTTTCAGCTGTTAGTCATATTCTTGGATCCGATTATAATATCAGTACATGCACATGTGCACAGATAGACTCCAGGCACACAAAAAACCAAACTCAGAGCCAAATCCTGATTCTCTCACTCAGGGAAGTATTTCCAGGTGCTGCTCTCGAGTCCACTGACTGCAGTGGGATGGTACAAACAGAAGAAGTAACATTTGGTTTCTGCAGCCAGCAACTCTGAAATAGTTTGCTCTGACAGTATGATTGCTGCTATTCCACCAATAAATTCATCTGGAGAAACATCAATACCCTGTAGCAGTCACATAGCAAGTTACGCCAGTTTCAGCCAAGCAGAATTTGTGGTATCAAAGGTGACTCCAGTCAGTTTTCTGGGACCTAGTTATTGACTTACCCTTAAGTCTCAACCAATATTGAAGGAAAGGTGGAGGGAGGAGCAAATTGAAATTCACGAAGTCAGACAGAAAGCATTCCGAAACTTAGGGAGATTTCTTGGAACATGTTTTAGGAAAATAATTCAACATCGACATCCTCAGTAAATTTCCAAATCACAGAAATAGGGCATAAATGAAGCAATTCCAAGGCAAGTATTTATTTATTAGCCTGCTTGCCTAATGATTTGGGACTGCATAGCTCCTACCCCTCTGGCACTGTGTTTCTGACTGTGTATTTCCCACTAATTCCTTTTGAGTCCATTAGCTAGTTCTAACTAATTTTGAAAAGAAAATGTTTAGACAAGTTTAAAATCCATTCAATCAGAGAATCTAGGTATAAGACACAGTGTTAAAGTGGAGTTAATTCCACTATTCACTCGTCGTTATTTTTGTGAAATGTGCCCTTAAAAATATGGGACTATAACCCTCAATAAAATATTCCTGACAAGCACTTAGATATTATCGTGATGGTAGTGCAAGGATTTTGTGCAGACATGACCATTCTATATATCCCTTATGGCTTCTTTTCTCAAGACAACATATATACTGGGAGGGAGAGTTGACCATCCCCGGCTTTGAGAGCATGAAGCACCTTCCAGAATCCATCCAACCTTTACAGTACACAGCAGTAATAAGATATGTCTTTCAATTTTACACCTTGATAACAATTACCTCTAAAAATTTCGGATGGAATTTTGCAGAGTTTAATTCTTTTGTTGTTCCATGGGTGATTTAAAGGTTTGAATACTTCTTGCTGACCATCTGAGGCTGTAATTTCACGTAAAACAATCACTATGTAGATAACAATCAGAAGTGAGAAACTTTGTTCACTCTTTCAGTATCAGGCAGTCTCTGAAAGAACTATGAAAACCCAAAGATATTGCATTTAAATTTTGAGCAAGAGAAGTCTTTTTGCTGACACACTTTAAAAAAATCACAGTTTTATTCAGTTACTTCTGTAAAACTTTCAGGTTAATGTTTGGGACTTTTTGTAAGTTAAGGTGTTTTTTTATGCAACACAGACATGATAATTATTTTAATATGTGGTATGCACCAGGCTAACTAGTTCTATAAATTTTAGGTTTGAGTTGATTAAACTTCTCTCATAGTTTCAAATTATTACAAAGAAAGGAAATCAATAGAAAAATCACCTACATTGATTTTATTGTTGGTTTTCACTTATTGTGCAGTTTTTAAATATTCATCACAATGCAACGTGCTATTTAGACCAAAGTAACTGCTGTTCAGTAGAAGCAGTGGACACTTTTTGTTTCATAATTAAAAGAGCAGCACTGTGATTGGTGTGGTATTTATTATGAAATGATGACAAAGGAGTACCAGTGGTTTTAATAGTTTTAGCTTACAGGAGCTGTTGTTAATTTTGTCTGTAGAGTTGCAGGTGAAATAATGCACAGTGGATAAATAGTCTATATTGGTTTAACTGAACATAATATATAGTGTGTTCTGGAGTTGTTTGTCTCAATAGACTATAGTAATCAAAAGTAATGAACCTATTATGTGCAGGACCTTGGAGAGCATAGAATGGCAGTAAAAGTGTGGCACATAAAAGGTTTATTAAAGGAAATTAAAGTCCATCATTGCCACACCTGCTCCCCTATTATAAGTCTATGGCAGGTCAGTGCCTTCAATCACAACTCAGCATCAGAGAACAGAGCCATGTTTCCCATTACCATTGCAGTCACATTGCAAAAACTCGTTCTCCAGGTTTTAAGGATAGTAACAAGTAAAGGCTGCCATCAGCCCCACTGCGTAAACACAAGCCACTTATGTTCCTTCACTGCTAATAATCAACATCAGATGTAAATTTAAACAGAGGAAAGATATCATTTTCTGGCTTTGAGGTGCATTTCAATCAATTTACACTTTCATTTCAGATATTGCTAACCTGTGTTCTAGAATTAGACTTCTTGAAGTACATGAACACTCTTTTCAAATGTTTGTGTTCTCTCCTGCAAATAGGTATTTTGATTCCAGTAGCTGTATATAATGTGTAACTATATATAACAACAAATAGAAAAAAAAACCCAACACAACAGGAAGTTAAAGAAATGCTTTTTCTCCCCTATAAAGGCTGACTTTACCCTTTTTCTTTCTCAGGTCAATTTTGACATATTCTGTAATGTTCTTTCAGATAAGACCTTCAAAATATCTCAGTTATCTGAGTCACATAAAGCTAAAAATAAAGCATCCTCAGATCTTCAAACTCTATAAATGTAAAAAGGCACAAACAGAACTTCTTGCACCTTCCCTCAGTAGAGCAAAACAGTTCTGCTGATCCTCGGAAAGGAAGAGTGAAATAATAGACAGGATCTTCTGTTGACATTGTTTTTTATCTTGCGACCTTTTGCAGGGAAAGATGCCAGGCATAGGCAACTTCTGGTATCCACAGAATGCATCCACCTTTTGCTCAACAGTTTTATAAAACAGATGTTGGTGTCTGCATTTGTTCCTGCATATTGATCTGCAGAAGCACATGGGACTTGCTTTGTCTACATTATGTTTGATCATCACCATTTTACAAACAGGGAAACTGAGATTCAAAACAAAGATAGATAGTAAGATATTACCGGACACTGAAGAAGAATTCCAGGGTTCCTGATATTTTGCCTAGACAAAAATTCCTCTTGAGAGAGTCTTCCTTACAGAAAAATTAAGAGTTATTTCAGAAAGAAGAGGAGTTTGCCTCCCTGGACATGGTCAAAATTCTACTGTTGTACAATCTGCTGTATGTCACTGCAGCTCTCCACACCAGAACATGAAATCTTAATCCATTTGAATTTCAGGGGTTTGTAATAAAATCCATGGATTGAAAACCTGCCCCTACAATTATGGGTCTGGGCTGGATCCAAGACCAGAAGGTGTATATTTCCAGTGCTGGTTTAGATGTAGCCAAAAGTGTCATGAGAACAGCTGATCTTGAAAGGTCTCTCTTATTTCAGTCAGAAATCTTACTGCAACAGCTGACTTTTGGGGTGTTTGGATTTTTTGGCTGTGTTGTTTGGGTTTTTTTAATGTGAAATACAAACCTGGACACTTACAGTCTTCCCCCCCCCCCCCCAAAAAAAAAAAATCTGTAACTGTGTTTTTGACCAAAACTTCTGTAAGAAGTAACTAAATGGTGAAGAATTTTAAAGCTGTACATGTGCAATTATGCACATTCAAGCAAGAGGGTTTCACATTTTAAGGATGAAGTTGTCAGAAATGCAGGTTCCAATGCAGCTATTAAGATATGCTTCAGTTACAACAATAATGCCGAGTGCCTGTAGGCACTGTGTCTTCCTGGGACCTTTTCTTCCAGGAGGTAGATGCTGAAAGCAGCACTCATACAGCATTGCTGTGTCTAACCTTATGCCTTCAGCAAACACCTGTAGACCTTGTCATTAAACCTTACAGAGTCACTCATAACCATCACTTTATTAAACAAATCTGTACCATTAAAGGTATCTCCTAGGTATTTACCAGATATTCACAGATGGCTTTTTATCTCTTTGACAAGATTAATAAGGCATGATTATTCTTCTTTCTATTACTGTCTAGCCTTTGGAAATGTGGAAAAAAAGCATTGGAGACTTTTTTTTCCTCAATGGCAAAAGGAATGAATTAAAGACTTTGTGTTAATATTACAGATGGATGCAGATGGGGAAAATAAAAAGCTGCGCACGCGCTCAAAAGGAACCAAGGGTGAGTTAGCAAGCACGTTCCATGACCCTGTGCCCAGCACACCATGAAATATGATAGTTCCTGTGCACAGTCCCTAATGTGCAGTAAGAGAGTGTGTAGCTTCCTTAGGGCTGCTTTTTTAATCAAGGCAGGACACAGACTGCTGGCATTAAGAGGCACGATGTTATTAGCTATGGCTTAAAGAAAAGCAGAAAAAATCTACTGTATGCTATTTTCTTTCAGCTATTTCTCAAAGAAAATAAAGGTTATGCTTTTTATTATGCAAACAAAGATTTTCCGTAGGGAGTACGGCTAAACAATATTGAATGGATGTTTTCAAAATAATGTACAAAACTTTGTCTCAGCCAACTGAATGTTTTTCTGTCTATTGCCATTAATTATCTGTAAATTAGATGTGTAAATGTTCCAGAAGTAAATTTACTTTAATCAAAAGGTGCAGGTGTATGCAGCAGAGGAGAACCCTGTGCTTTTTTAAAGGACTGGTGCTCATGTTTCATTTTGCAAAGTTATGACATAGTTGTATTTCCCAGCTATTCCTCTCTTTTTGTAAGGAACAGATGGAAATGCAGTACTGAGAGATAAACAGGCCCTTAATGATCTCAACATCTGGAAAACATGATTGACTAGCAATACAGCCCTTTCAGGAAAATAACTTTTTATTTTAATTCATAACACTTTTTGTGACTCTTGATAATGAGTGATAGATGGAGATACATAAAAATAAATGTCAGAGTTTTGCCTGCCCTCTGAACATTTTTGCTTACGACTATTTTCAGAGGTGCAAAGCACCCATCCTTCACTTAAATTTTAATGTGAATTGTGCACTCTCAGGATTGTGCAAAACAGATTAATTTCATTCATTATCATAACTCAGTAGTTCTGGATTGTTAATATCATGCTTCCAGCTTCAAGCTGTGGTCAGAATGAAAAATTAAAGTGTGGTTTGGCTTAGTTCTTTAGTTGCAAATGACCAAAGGGGTGAAAAGTGCTAACTTCTCTTAGGAAAAGACAGAGGAAGGGGGTGGGAGTGCCACAAAATGCCCGCAGACAAGGGGATAAATACAGACAAGC
Organism: Haliaeetus albicilla; assembly: GCF_947461875.1. NCBI lineage: Eukaryota > Metazoa > Chordata > Aves > Accipitriformes > Accipitridae > Haliaeetus > Haliaeetus albicilla. The sequence goes on along the minus strand of NC_091485.1, from coordinate 33,348,722 downwards.
CTTTCTAAAAACCATAAGCACTATCATATCAAAACTTTGATGCATCCCTCAGTAAAGTTCTCTGAAATTAATGTAAAATTCATATATATTTCAAAAGTACCAGAACAGAGGACTTGAACAAAGCCATTGAATAGGGAAGTTATTCACACCTCAGCATTAGAGCATGTCTTTGTTGGTCGGGACTGTAAGTTAAAACAGTCTGGCTGGCTTAGAAGACTTTACTTGTATTTAATAGGGGATTCACACCCATTTCACTCAAAAAGCTAGTAACACATTTTTAAAACTTATGGATTTTCTTTCTCTGGATTTTCTTATACACATCCACACACCTCTATAAGAATTAATATATCTGGAACATTTTCCCAGAAGTGGAAACAACAAAAGTTGTCTGTGCCATATGAGTAATCCTTAGAACCACCTGTTGGCTTTGTCAATATGCTGTATATCCTTGTGTGGGTATTTGTATTTGTAAACACCAGCCTTCGTCATTCCCAAATTGAATTAAAATTCAGAAAAAGCAGACATTTTTCATTCTATTTTCAATAAAAACAAGTGCCTTCTCTTTTACTTTTGTTTTTTCTTGTTATTTTTATTATTGTTCCACTCAACATCATACTCCAGGTTTTATGCATCCTATAATCACTGTGTGAATTATACGTTCAGTTAACAGTTGCCACTAGTAGCTACAGTCCTGTGGGTAGCATGAAATAATCACCTGTGTTTTGATAGCCACTCCTCTGTCATCACAGATAGGCAGGTGCAATGTTGCAGAAAGCACAAGTCTTGAAGTGTAAACTAATTCATTCTTTCCTGCTTTTATTAACAGTTCAAGTGGACTCTATAGCTCAAGAGCTCAGGTAAGAACCCACATTGTTTATTTTTTCAGTTTTATCTTTTGATTATTTTGATAAATTCATACCAATGGTATTGCTATAAAATAGAGAATCCAGCAAATGATGCATTATGTATAGATTTAGCATAGATCTGACAAAGGGTACTTGATGCAGATTCACTTTTTTAATATATCAAAAAAAGCGCAAAATATTAGCAATAATTATGCAAACATAATCAAAAGTCATGCAAAGTGGGCAGGATCCTGGTATACTGTCTTTATCTTCAGCCTGTGTCAGGGCACACAACAAAAGAGTATAGTTTCTGATCAGTCTTCAGTCTTCTTTTTCCTGTAATAAATATTATAATATTTCAACATCTGAACATTCTAAGAGAGACTAACATTTATAAGTTTTTGTAGATGGATTTTATAAAACCTATAGTCTCTGTAAACTACTGTAAGTTTTAAATGCACTAATGGCTCATTCTTCCTCAAGTACTTGCTGACGTTTCATGTTTTATTGGAGCAGCAGAGAGTTCTTTTCAAATTTGCATAAAGTGTGGCAGTCCATTCAAAGCCATAAATTGTACAAGGATATTTTGGATCACAAATAATGTAGTAAAATTTTTACATTATTACTTTAATCTTACTAATGAGTGCACCAACTCCTAATAACTGGTCCAAGATCTTAGAACAAACTCTGGAAAGACTGGCATATTATTCAGTACCAAATCTTCAAAAAAGAACATGTACCATCAAATTCAAGTTTTCTCTGGTACAAGTCCACTCTTCATGTCCCCCAAGGAAAATATTTACAGGTAGCTGCAAATTCCTAGAGTTATGACTCAGAATTACAATGGGTTACAGCTGCAATATAAATACTGAAAACATTTTTGCAAAACCTTCTTAAATTAACTTTTCATCACATGCTACTGAGCTGCTTTCTTAACCACAGCAGGCATCTGAAGTACATGCTTGTGGGTTCACCCATCTAGGGAACAGAAACATCATCATGTGATTTATTTGATCAATCGAAGTGCCACTCTCTCTTAAGATAGGACATGAAATATTTACAGGAAGTTATCTGCAGTGAAGACAAGCAATATTTTAATGTTTTGGTTTATAATAAAACTGAGGCAATTATAAGCTTCTTATAGATATTGTGTAAACAAAAGTGGGGGCTAACTTTTGGGATAAATTATTCATGGTGAGTCACTCATTCAGCTCTGCTGTGAATCTCATTTTTCTGTATGGCTTCAGTTTCCTGAGATTTAGTGCTTCTCCTTTTTCCTCTGTGCATCCCTAATTTATGCACCAGAAGGATGCATTAATCCGAAGAGGCAGTCATCCAAAAATGAGGATGGTCCATGTGTTCCTAAGAGAAAAATGTTTCAAAAATAGAGGATGTGCAAGTTTCTACAACATCAGGGAAGCTGTAATTTATGCATTATCGATTACAATAGCTTTACCCAAGTAATTTTGCTTTTCCCTGTGAAATACATGCTAACTTAGGAACTACTGTGTAACAGATTACTCTGTCTGTCAGAGGTGTGGACTACCTCCATAAGGAAACATACATTCATTTAAAACAGTGAGTTAAACAGCCAATAAAGCCATTGCCCAGTCCTTAACTTGGTATTTGTGATTTCTACAGTACCAAATTCAATGTTGGGCGTCTCCATAGTCAAGTGGCTTTACTGGCATGCAAGTCAGGTGATCAACTTTTATGAACCTGTTTGTTTATGAAAAACTAGAGGAAGAGAGGCAGATGCTGCCTTTTGGAAATGTAGCCTATGAACTGCATTCCTATTACTCATACCCATATTATTGTGGAAAAAACTATTGAACGTTCCTCAAGAATTAAAGACTGAAATAGTCTGCTCTGTTCCCTGGATACAGATATTGGAACCACTGTCTTTTCTGACCAAGGTTCTAAATGCTGTGTTGGCTGAGAAATTTAAATCCATGCTTAATTAATTTCTCCTTTTCCCCTGGCTTATCCTATCTGACAAAGCACTTTTGCACTCCTTATTGAGTTTCTGTTACAAAGTGCCTTGGGATACTTCTACATGAAAGGCACTACATAAGCTTACATGCTCATATTGTATTATTATTAGTTTCATAACATTGATTGGTTCTAGAGCATTTGTTAGCCTTTTCTTATTCTGCAAGTTGTGTTTCATAAAGTAGAGAATGAAATAAATTAAAAGCAAAACAAAGAGTTGCAATCACCAATTAGATTCAATAATGCATGAAAATTTCTCTCTTCTAAATTTCAGGGGTTGCATTTTTGTTTAATGGCATTCAATGCCAAAAAATCTATTGATTTCAAGAAAGCCAAGGTTTCACCCAGAAATCTGACTAACGATTTTGCTATTACTCATCTTTTCCTGAGAAATAGAACAACCCTTATGCATAAAAAAATATATTTTCAGAAAAACATCACCTTAAGGGACAAGTTTGGGTTTAATTTTTTTTCTGTTTAGTAAAATAACTAAAAATTCTCTTGCACTGTGCTGAGTGTTCAGAGGACAGTACTTTTCTTCTAGCTACTGACCACCTATACACAACTCCTATTTAAGTGTCAAACTTGCACCGATTTCATGTAATTGTACTCCTTAAGGAATCCCAAATTTCAGTATCATATAAGTACTTTTCTTTATACATGAATATTATTAATTCTGCTGTTATTAGTTCAGATTTATAAGACTTTTTTTTTTTACTATATCTACTGTATATGCTGTAGTGTTAAAGCATAATATGCTCAGCTTAAGAAGTCCTTCAAAACAGAACTGTTTCTCCTTCCAGTCTTAATTAGTTACTTATGAACAACATGGATTAATTTTTCATTTAGGAATGTAGTTCTGTGGTGATTTCATTGGTAGCTAAACTACCCAGAGGAAGAGATGAATCTTTTATTACAACCTAAATATAGCAAACACAATATGTGGTAGATGTGAGTGCTGAAGCCAGGAGAAGTCTGTCCCATACATTCCAGTTTGAATCTGACACCTTTGGGACATAACAACTCTGTTGTATCCATCTTCTGCAAGAAGCAGAAAGAAGAGGTCTTCTCAGATGATTTAGTCATGGACCACTGAAAGGACCAGGACCTTCAGCTGTGTTCAGGATTAGAATGAAAACCAAAGGGAAGTGAGGAATATTGGTGTGATGCATTCTCATTACTCTGTTCTATTTAACAGATGGGATACAGTACGATGAACCATCTGTAGGTTATGGAGTGGCATCTGGGTCAGACCAAGGAAGAGCAAATTGGATCAATCCAAGCATGGGATTACAAAAGCATAGATCAGTTTGGCTAAGTCCATATCTGAACAGAAAGGGTACCTTTTCTGGGTTAGATACAGGTGAAACCAAGTCTTTCTGGCTTCTGTCACTAATGATTAATGAAGACTCCACAAGGCACTGGTGTTTCAGGTCATGCAGAACAGTCCTGCTCTTTGATGAGAATAGTTACACTTCTCCCTACTCTCTGTAGTGTTGGATCACTTCAAAAGGACCATTTCTTCAAAAGTGAGGAAAGTTACTTTTTATCTGGAACTCTCGTTCCAGATGTTGTGAACCTTTTAAGATATTAAGATAAGTTGAACTGTTCATTGTGAATGTGTAGAGACATGAGTATCTTGAATGCTTTAGCAGAGAGAGAAATAACAGAGCAGAGCTGTCTGGATGCCTCTTTGATAGAAGGAGTAACTGGACACTTCACCCTTTGCTGCTGTCTCTTGATTAGGAGGGTGAGAAGCCAGCAAAGCAACCCTGCAATCAATGGTACTGAAGTATTTCACAACGTTTATGTTACTGAAATGTACTCCTTAACTTTATCCAAAATGTTTAAGAGGTATGTCAAGGTAAGTAACTGTAGGGTTTAGGGATTATTCCGTGTGGGGCCTGGACGATCGAACACCAATTAGATGATTAGAGTTGCCACTTTATTGAGCTTAGCTGATCATTTTTATACAATTCTCTAAGTTGTTTAGAAGCTTTGATTGGCTGCTGCATGCAAGCATTTGGTGTCCACGCGCACAAGCATAAGCGGTGATTGGTTACATCAATACTGTCCACGCGCACAAACATAAGATAAAGTTAGTTATACTCACTTTGTACACGCGCATAAACACAGGACATAATTGGCTATGTTAGAGCATGCAAGACTTGTCTTAGTCCAATTGGTCGAGAGAAGCCCCTGAACTGAGGTTGTTTGTGCCAAGTTCCCTTTATCGTGGAATGTGCACCTGTGTTTTTCTAATTAGGATCTTTCTTTTTCTATCTTCTTGTTTATTCTGTTCAAGGCCTTCTAAAAGCGTCTGGAACGCTCCTGTGACCATGAGCTACTTTTAGGCCCAATAACTAAATTCCCTATAACTGAACCCTACAAGTAACAGTATTGACAGCATACTAAAAAGTATTTTGCTGAAGTCGTTATTACTTATACTACAATACTGAATATTTTGTTGGTTTCTTCTAAGTACTGGTAGGTGATATGTATCCAGTTATACCTGAACTGTAGCTTCAGAAAGTAATAGAATGAAGGTAGACAGTTTGGTAAGATAGGAGATAATTTGGCCACTCAGGAAAAGTTCGTGGCATGAAAGAAAAGGGCTGTGCGTGCCAAGCTGCATTTAGAAAGGAATGATTCATTGGTAAGTCTTTCTGAGCTTCATAAAATAAGCAGGTTTTTAAGAAGTAAGGTATGAAAAGAAAGCAGTAGTCTGGCAGATGACTTGAGAAAGAGGTGAAAACAGTATTTAGATGATGGAAGTGGGCACATGAAAAAAAATCACATAAAAAGGCCCAAAAGTGTCCCTCAGTAAGAACTGAGATTATGACTGATTTGCGTAGCTATCACCTTCACAGTACTCTTATCCCATAACACTGCTTAAAAGTAAGACAGAGACTGAGAAAACTGTTTGTTCCTAGCCTGCATCTGGAAAACTGTCGGGTTTCTCCTCTGGGCTTGGCTTCTGTTTCCATAGGAGTTGGTCATAGACTCTGGTTTTCTGAAAACTGCTGGGAAAAAGCACATTTATCATAATCCTGAATAAACACATTTGGAATAAAACTGAAGTGGACTCTTGCATTTCCTGGTGACTCATCTGTCTCCCACTGGCAGAGAGTGTGGGACCCTCGCAGTCCTTAACGTGCTTTGGTGAAACAAAGTGTGTCCCTAAGTCCAGATAGACTTAGTAGTAACTGCTAAATGAAGATGGTCAATAGTTATATCTACTGCCAGGATATTTATCCTGGTTTTGTGCAGATATGTCTGAGCTTGACAAAAAGTCTTTTTTTACAATTGAAGATTGGGTGTTGACAGCATACATTCCCAGCTCTCCTCACTAGCATTCACTCTGATGGTAACTGGCTGGGATAGAGTCGTGCCACCTTGTCATTTAAATATTTCTCCATGATACATCTAGATTAGTCATTTCACCTGAGACAAAGATCTCCATCATGCTGTTTCTATTGATAACTGATCTAAATTAAACAACGGGCATTAATCTTAAGAGTACCTATTCCCAAGGTCTGGTAACAGAATGATGGGTTAAGAGTATCTACTGACTGCTCTCTAGCTTGGAAAACAAACTTCCTCCCTGCCCTAGCCACTGTAGAAACTAAAATGGTTATTGGGCTTTGAAAATATTAACCTCTGCCTCTTACTCCATGATTTTTGGTATAATCAAGTCTGTCATGTTGTCATCAGTCATACTTTCTTAAATTCCCTAAATCTTTTTCATTTCTTATTCTTTTCTGACAACACTGTTAGGTTCTTAAGGAATTCAGGCTAGCATGCTAGTCAGTACTGTCCTCAAAGAATCCGTGGAAATCTATGTTTTATGCTAAGGAAAAATTATTTTGTAATTGATGTTTGATAGAAAACATTGAACAATCAAGCATAAACAAGCACTAAACAATCAGTACATGGTGCAGTTTACTGTGAGGCAACGGTAAGTATATGCTGGTCACAGAACTAATAAAATAATAGTGCTAGAATTCACCTATCCTTATTATTATATCCTGTATGTCAACCATTCTCATCATAACTAATAAAACAAACATTAACATAAATTGTAATGACAACCAATTTTATAGGTTTGTCATGTCTAAGTTCCTCCCTTGTTTCCTCCTCCTTCTTCTAGTCCCCCTCTAATTAGCCATCAAATTATGAAATCTACAGTGCTGTCATTCCTCCTCTGCCTTTATTCTGCCTCCCCTCTCCTCTCCTCTCCTCTCCTCTCCTCTCTTCTCTTCTCTTCTCCCTTTCCTAGAGCTCTGATGAGTTGATAGACCTCAAGCTTTTTGCCTTTTTTTGTAGTTTCATATGCTTTCATACTTCAGAAACAGGTTGTTCTTTCAGTACTGTTAAACCAGTAACCAAGAAATGGTAAACAAGAAATAAATAAACACAGAAAGAAATTAAAAATTCAAACATCTTCCACCTCAAGTTTTCTACTTTCAAACATTCTTGTGAGTAAGTTAAGGCCTGCATAAAATGTTTGGTACTGGTGTATAGAGAACATCAGATTAAACATTTTTTTTTTCCATTAAAATGTCATTCTTTGAATGAGATTATAAAAGGTAATAAGAATTTTCACTCTTAAAAACATTGTCATTGTTTCTGTGAAGAGAAATAATACCTTATAGTTCTGGGTGACCACAAGTAATGACTCACATTTTGCAGGTAACCTTGAGGCTGACGGTTATTTGACTTAACTATTTAGTGAACTGTTCTGAATAACCACTAAGATGGTTGAAATAGGAACTGTATCTCATACTCCTTTTGAGACACCTGTGGTTGGAGTTGTTAATTATAATGAATCATTTACCTAATTCCTGTAGATACTAAGACCTTCTGATGTATGCACTATGACCTCTACCTTTTCCTCCTGGATATATTTAAAACATTTAAAAGTTATATTTCATGTTCAGATTTCCATTTTAGTTTGCTTTAGTTGACATTTTATGTGCATGTGCTTTATAGGTGACTTTTATAGCTTTCTTCAATAACAAATGCATTAGATAAGTTTCTAGTGTATTGTAGGCCTCTTTTATGTCTACCATGTTCATTTCTAGCCAACACCTGCAGTCTCAGTGTCTCTTTTCTCTTTGTTATTTTATTTGATTGTGGGTTTACAATTTTTCTACTTAAAGCCTCCACTTAATATATATTTAAAAAGCAATGATTAATTAGTTTCAATGTATGCTTTTCTGTAATAGTTTTATAATACATGTCAAATCCACCTAACTTTAACTGTGGCTGCTAGACTGGCAGATAGTTATTTTAATTTTTTTCCTACCTGAGAGCTTGTTGCATGTTAGAATGTTCCTTGCCTTGAACTAAAACTTGTACATTATTTAATGTATTACAGGAGTTGTTGTCTTCCCCATCACAACTTCTGTGTTTATCAGAACACGGTAAACGTTATCCTCCCAACCCTACACAGGAATTTAGAGATGCATGTGCCTTAATACCTTCTGTTGTGTGACAGAATGCATCAGAACATTATAGCCCCAAATGGTTGTTTCCTCTTATGGCAGATCTTTCCTCTGTAGATGACCACAAGCCATATAGAAATTGAAATGCCAACCGGTGACGTCTGCCTCATATATATCAATCATGAGTTAAATATTATGGCTGGCTGAATTGCTCTGACTGACTGATGCTAAGGGTGGATTCAGCCAAGCAAAAGCAAGCCGAAACAGACTGTGGACAGCCTGGAGATAGCAAGGAAAGGAAAAGAATGCAGCCATGGGACCTCCTGCTAAATTAAAGGGAGGTACTGGCTCCTGACAATGAATTGCTTACAGTCCCATTGTCTGTTGTCAAAAAAACCCAACAAACCAACAACTTATCTTCTTTATGTCTTCTCTAACCAGGTTGTTGTTACCAGTATGCTTTTTATTTAAGCATTTACTAGTGTTAGCAGGCTGACCACTCACATGCAAGGCTTTCTGGATGCAAAGGTTGTGTGGATGATCTGTAGATTTGCCTAGAAACTTAATCCATTCTAAGCCAAATTCTTGGCTTGGGTCCCACTGGAATTTATTGACCTACTGAACCTGGACAGATTGAGTGAGTAAATGAAAAAGAGGCTAGGGAGGCTGGATTTGGCCCAGATCTTGGGCATTCATTCATATTGCTGAGTTTAAGAACTTCTTGAGCTCCACGCAACAAAAAAATTAAGTTTCCTCCAAACTGGCTTTTACTAAAAATAACTTACCTTTTAGAAAAGGGTCCAAATATATAACTCTAGCCATGTAGAGTCCTTGATCTGTGAGCTATAGACACCGTGAAGTCATCCATTTCATTAACACAGTATTTCAATTAGGGGTTTTATATGTGTTATTTTTTATATGATCTGAATATTCTCATGATCCTACAAGCCTGTAAACTGAAAACAAGAAAACCAGAGAAAATAATTTAAATCTGTGCTGTCCTTCTCTGAGTTGCCTTTCTTGTGGGGAGAACTCTGCTAAAATAGTAAACTAAAGTTTAAAAAAAAGAAAAAGAAAAAGAGGGTGGGTTTTTTTTAAAAAAAAAGTCATTTCATGAGCCTATTGCAGCCTGAAATAGTTGTCCTTTAGCCTCAGGCATCACAGTGAGCTTGAGGCATGGGTAGATTTCTCCATAACCGTGTGCCTTTTCCTATGTTATTGCTGACTTACCATTGCTCCACTCTTTTTACATGCTTCTTTTTATTTGCTCAATCATTTCACAGTCCAGTTGTTCTTTTTGGTCAGGTGGCCTATAACATTTAGTTTACTGTCTGAAACATCTCCAAGCTCAGTACATAATGACACAACACCATTACCCATTTCTCCCCAGCCTCTTCTTATGGGGGCTAATAAATCCTCTTTCACCAACAAGGCTATGGCAGCTCCTTTGCTTTTCTTATATGTCTTTTTTAAATAAAATATATCTTTTAATGTCATGCTCCAGCCAGCTTTCAGTTATGATACCATATTTTCTCCACATTATTATCTGTCCAGTTCTGTTCCTTTTTTCATAGCTAAACCTTTCATTTGTGTATATAGACAGACACTTTAATACCCCCAAGTTACTGAGCTTATTTTGCTCTATATTAGTGTTCATAAATGTGAATTTCCCTTTTATCTTTCTTCCCATATATACCTCATGTGCATTCCTTTCATCTTGTTTCAGCCCTGGACTGAACTTCTCACAACTCTGGCATTTTAGAAAAAGAGCATTGCCTGTGTATGGCAGTAAACTTTTCTATTTGTAGAAGGCCTTTTAACCCTAGGATGATTGCTACAGTGCACAGGAAAAGCCTCTGTCCCTTTCACAGATACAACTTGTAAGCCAAGTGTACGGGTTTCTTAGAAAGAGGTGAAATACACTTTTTGTGTTGTGTGTGATGTCAAAAAATGAGAAACAGTCAGATTTTCTTTAATTATCATTGCAGTAAGTCGCACAAGTTCTGAGCTTCTATTACAGCCAATTAACAGGGTCCAAATGGTGAGCAATTTTTTTCAACACATTTTATTGGTTTAAGTTCTTACCATTTTAATGCTTAAAAATGCTGATGGAAGGAAATTACTTTTACTTGATGAATTCTCTCCCAAATGCTTTTTCAGGAATTCCCAGCTGGAGCTATTTTCCAGATTATTTTTCATTACCTAGGCCGAATCAGTGAAATAAAACACACTCAGTCATTGAGTTCAAATATTACAGATTACCTAAAAGTTACGGTGGCTCAGTTTACTTTATAAAATACAAGAAAACATCAATGTCAATAACTCTGACTCCAATTTAACAATCAGGGCAAATACATGTTAAGCTTCTTGTCGGTGATGAGAACTCAGTGCTCCTTTCCTGGACTAGCCTCCAAAATTTCATCCGTAAAAACTTACATCAGAGTTCTGTTAACAAATGGCCTTTTTTTAATATTTTCAGATATAGCCATTCATTGGCATAATGTTTGAATATATTTTAATAATTATAAGAATTATTTAAAACAATTAGAAACTTGTTTGTTTGTTTAACTCAATCTTCAACTTCCAATGAACTGTAACTCAACCCTTGATTACAATTTTCTCAGTTGCACAGGCTTACTCCTTGAAGTTGTTCAGCTAGTCAGTTTGTTGTCATCGATAACCTGTAAAGCAAGCAGTTGTTTCTGGACATGTGCAATTTTCCCACACTTGATAATTCACAAATCACTTTTACTTTTTTAGGTAGGTAGAATGGTCATTTCATTTAACCCATGCTCCAGCACGTTCCACTATTCAGGGAGAAATCCATGGATTTACAAAACACCTGTAAGCATACTTGCATATCCAACTGAGTAGAACAATGTTTGGAAATGGGAAGTACATTGCAGGATGGAGCATCAGAATACAGTGCTCTAGAAATCCCGAGAATGTATGTAGTCTATACAGCAGACAAGATAGATAGAAGATATTGTAAAACTTACAGATCTTTCTAAGAATGAGAATTGAAGGGTACAGAGAAGGGGTGAAGCCATTAGAGCCTTCTCTTGAACTACCTTTCTCACGAATGAAAAGCATCTCATCAAATACCTTCCTTAAGAAAAAAGGGGGGGGGGGGGGATTGATCAAGAAGTCCTTATTTAATACACAAGTAATTTTCTTTATGTCCTTTGAAAGACTTTGCTTAGTTTTGCATCTAGCACCTATACACATTTTAGAATGGAACACAGTAAACAGAATTACTGTTTAGTTGTCTTTTTTCCAAGGTCATAAACCTTGTAGATTTTATATTCCCGTATCCAAAGTCCGAAGTGATGCATTTTACTTTCTTCTTTTTAGAAAACATTCTTTTCTCTCCATGTATAAAATCCATGACTAATCAATGTCTCTTAAAAGTAACTTCTATCTAGTTTTCTGAATCTAGGATTTGTATATAGTTAGATTATGTGAATTCTTTCATATTCAGTAAATAATTTCATGGCATTGGAAACACCACCCTAGTCCTTAGATGCTAAATAGTTCTTGCAGACCTGACTGATGCTGAGGATTTTCAGTCTTTCTGTGGAGACTCCAACTTCTGGCCATGATGAGACAGCGTGTTAATACCACCATTCTGTCTGTTCTCATTTTCAGAGCAACCTGAGCTGAGAACACTGTCACTCTCACTTCCACTGAGCTATAAAATTTACATGCGTTCTTTGCAAACAATGAGAGTTAGTTAAGGAAATGGAACATAAATCTGACTGTCTTAACCTGAAGACAAACAATTGAGTCACAGTCACTCTCCACCTTGCTCTCCAACCACTGTTGTCCATCTGAAGTTGCTATAATTAACAGCACTCATTTGGGTTTTTTCAGCTGCAGTGATCAGACTATCAATGCCCTCTTTCTTTGGACTCTGACATTCCAGCTCCTCTCATGAACCTCCAGCATTCATGGTTGATGTAAATAATAACATGAATGTCATTTCAACTGACATGCAATCCATCCCAGGAGCAGATCATTCCCTTTCTGTATCCAGTGCTAGTAATTTCTCCTGTTCATCATCAGCTTTTGAGGAGCTCAGATTTTTGTGTGATTTTGGGGGATCAGATACTTTCAGCTATAGCCTAAAACTTTGGAAGCCATTGTGCTAAAGAGTTAGACAGAATTCGGCTCATTTGTTTCTTAGAGAACAAGCTGACATAGAAGAGGACTAAGATTGGGAGACACTCAGAATTTCTGTTCCTTTTAGGTACTTCTGATTCAGTGCAGTCTTAAAATTCTTAGAAGAAAGCCCAACCATGACAGACGTTTGTAAGCTACTGGTTCATCTGTGAGTGGCACATGTCCCTGAATTTTCAAATACCAACTTTTCTCTCCTGTAAGGAAAATGTAGTATTGGACTTTGACAATGTCCTAGGGTATCTGCAAGTTTGTGAACAAAATCTGATCAAGGCCTAAAGCCTCTGGAAATGTCTTTAATCACAATATGATTAAGAAGTAGTTAGGCTAACCTTCTCCTTATAACTACTGGTGTGATTTTAAAATGGTTCTGCAGATCAGAAGATGATGTCTCCTTTAACTGTAATTCAATAGTCTAACACTTACTTTTGTAGTATAGTTAAGCAAACAGTCAAAAGGCAATGCAGGTTAAGAATTTACAATTATTTTCTCCACTACTAAAATGTTCCTCTAATTATTCTTGCACAAACTCACATGAGGAGTGGGCTCCTTAAATAACATTAGACAATAAATGTAAGTGCCTTGATATTCAAATACATTTCTTTTCTCTCTTGAAGCTAAGGAATATACATGAGATGCAGTGTGTTCTGTTCTTATTATTTTACATGGCATCCATTACAGGCATTAGTAAACACCAGCTGACAGGCTGAACATACCCCTTGTTTTACCCACTATTGCAATTCATCGCTCTGTTATCATGCTTTACCAATCTGCAGGCTGATGTGAATAAGAAAAAAGTCTTGAGATCTAGAAGTCTTGCCAGCAGATTAACAGCAAAAAATCCATGCTGGCTACAAAGTGGTTAAAGGTCAGGTTAAAGGCTTGACAAACACGTCACTTACTTAGATGAACCAATTACAAACAAAGACAGCAATGACAATTTTTAGCAGTAGGAAAAGCTGTATATGGTTAGGACTCCATAAAACCTCTCTCTCTTCTGAGGCATTGGTGTGTGGTGGGGAGCCAATGCATTGTTCTGCCTGTATACTACCAGTGTCTGCAAGATATGTTCTGAAGACAAATAAAGGAAAGAGAAGGACCAAGTAAATTTCCCCCCAAAGTATTTAGGTATGAAATACATATGAAAGATTTATCGGGGGGGGGTTTCAACACATGCAATGAGGTCATACATGTCTTAGATTTTAACCTTTTGACTCACACCATGATAACTGACACAAGACTGGTTTTGGTAACTGAGTTCTTGACTAAAAAAATAACAATAATAAAAAATCTGCTCATTATAGGTAGTACTAAAATGACTTATTATTCATAAAATTAAAGTACAGTTAAATTGGGGAAAAAAAACCCCATGTATTGGCTTTGGGCTCATAACAAAAAGAGCTTCTCCTGTTTTATGAGCCTCAGATTACCAAATAACCTTGACAGCTGAATCAGTGTTCCATGACAACAAGCAGGCCATTGATAAATAGCAACAAAACTATTAGACATTGAATTTATGAGATGAGTAATAGAGAAGCTAAATTATAGGTTTACCATTTGACAAACTAGAGCTTGACAAATCTGTGCTAATGTACATGTGTGTGTATGTGTGAATGTATATAAGGAAAAGAGACAAATAGAAACTTTTAAAGACCAAAGTGAAATCAACATGCCATGAATGTTACAAAGGCATAAATATATTCTTTTCATAGTAGTTAAATTCCCAGTGACCATTATTAAATACTTAGCAAATCATGTGTAAGTACTTGAAAAGACTACCATTTCTGAAGTTGTTTTTTCAGTTTTAATTTTAATTTTTAATTTTAAGCACTGTAAGGTAAAAAAGAAGGTACATGATCAATCTTTAAACTGTCTCTTGCAAACTAAGAGGTTTCAGTTAAAACTCAATCCCATCCGTTTAAAAAGTAACCAGCAAAAGCAAGAGTATATTCTGCTGGAGTTGAAAAATGTCTTCCTGGCCTATGGAGAGCAATTTGCACTTCGTAGGAAAGAAGCAAAACCTGCATTTTGTCACCTTCCTATAATCAGAGTGGAAGGTGTCAGGAATGATTTTACTTAAAGTTGAATCTCATAGAATCATAGAATCATCGAATGGTTTGGGTTGGAAGGTACCTTAAAGATCATCTAGTTCCAACACCCCTGCCACAGGCAGGGACACCTTCCACCAGTCCAGGTTGCTCAAAGCCCCATCCAGCCTCGCCTGGAACACTTCCAGGGATGGGGCATCCACAACTTCTCTGGGCAACCTGTTCCAGTGCCTCACCACCCTCACAGTAAAGAACTTCTTCCTTACATCTAATCTAAATCTCCCCTCTTTCAGTTTAAAGCCATTACCCCTTGTCCTATCACTACATGCCCTTGTAAAAAGTTCCTCTCCAGCTTTCTTGTAGGCCCCTTTAGGTACTGGAAGGCTGCTTTAAGGTCTTCCCAGAGCCTTCTCTTCTCCAACTGAACAACCCCAACTCTCTCAGCTTGTCTTCATAGGAGAGGTGCTCCAGCCCTCTGATCAACTTCATGGCCCTCCTCTGGACTCACTCCAACAGGTCCATGACCTTCTTATGTTGGACGCCCCAGCGCTGAACACAGTACTCCAGGTGGGGTCTCACAAGAGCAAATGGACAGAATCACCTCCTTCAACCTGCTGGTCACACTTCTTTTGATGCAAACCAGGATACGGTTGGCTTTCTGGGTTGTCATGTTGAGCTTCTCGTCAACCAACACCTCCAAGTCCTTCTCCTCAGGGCTGCTCTCAATCCATTCTCTGCCCAGCCTGTATTTGTGCTTGAGTTTGCCCCGACCCATGTGCAGGACCTTGCACTTGGCCTTGCTGAGCCTCATGATGTTCACAGAGGCCCACCTCTCAAGCCTGTCAAGGTCCCTCTGGATGGCATCCCTTCCCTCCAGCATGTTGACTGCACCACACAGCTTGGTGTCATCAGCAAACTTGCTGAGGGTGCACTCAATTCCACTGTCCATGTCACCGACAAAGATGTTAACAGCACCGGTCCCAATACCGACCCCTGAGGAACACCACTCATCTCTGGTCTCCACTTGGACATCAAGCCATTGACTGCAACTCTTTGAGTGAGACCATCCAGCCAATTTCTTATCCACCGAGTGCTCCATCTGTCAAATCCATGTCTCTCCAATGTAAAGACAACGATATTGTGTGGGACAGTGTCAAATGCTTTGAAAAGTCCAGGTAGACGATGTCAGTTGCTCTTCCCTTATCCACCAATGCTGTAACCCTATTGTAAAAGCCCACTAAATTTGTCAGGCATGACTTGACTTTAGTGAAGCTTTGTTGGCTGTCACCAATCACCTCTTTATTTTCCATGTGCCTTAGCATAGTTTCCAGGAGGATCTGCTCCACGATCTTGCCAGCACAGAGGCAAGACTGACTGTTCTGTAGTTCCCCGGGTCTTCTTTTTTTTCCTTTTTAAAAATGGGGGTTATGTTTCCCTGTTTCCATTCAGATGGAATTTCCCTGGACTGCCACAACTTCTTGAATATGATGGATATTGGCTTAGACACTTCATCCACCAGTTCCCTCAGGACCTGTGGATGCAACTCATCAGGTCCCCTGGACTTGTGCACCTTCAGGTTCCTTAGACGGTCTCAAATCTGATCTTCTCCTACAGTGGGCAGTTCTTCATTCTCCCAGTCCCTGCCTCTGCCTTCTGCAACTTGGGTGGTGTGACTGGAGCACTTGCCGGTGTAGACTGAGGCAAAAAAGTTGTTGAGTACCTCAGTCTTCTCTATGTCCTGAGCAATCAGCTCTCCTGTTCCCTTCCAGAGAAGGCCTACATTTTCCCTAGTCTTCCTGTTATCACCAACGTACCTACAGAAGCTTTTCTTGTTTCCTTTGACATCCCTGGCCAGATTTAATTCTTTCAGGGCTTTAGCTTTCCTAAGCGGATCCTTGTCAACTTGGACAATCTCTCTCTATTCCTCCCAGGCTACTTGTCCTTGCTTCCACCCTCTGTAGGCTTCCATTTTGTGTTTGAGTTTGTCCAGGAGCTCCTTGTTCAACCATGCAGGCCTCCTTCCATAATCACGTATTTTAAAATGATGGGAACTATAGAGGAAATCTGGGTGAGTGGCCACTCACGTACAGAAAAAGATATGATAAGGACAAGCTAATGCATCAGTCTTTCATAGAGGAGAAACTTTCTAACATGAGCAACATGCTTCCAGGCAGATTTGTGGGCCTTCTGACATTGTGGGCCTGTCCTGACATTGATGCAACAGCTTTTGATTTACTGCTGTAAACTCTGGTGGTTACAGTCAAGCAGGATTCTTGTGCTCTCATTTTCCAGAGCAGAACTGCAGGTGGCAGGTGGCAGCAGTACCCCTGCACTGGTCTTGACAGTGGTCTGCTAACATCTGATTTAGACTGTCTTTCACAGTTGTGGTGATGTCGTGGTTTAACCCCAGCCAGCAACTAAGCACCACGCAGCCACTCACTCACTCCCCCCCATCCAGTGGGATGGGGGAGAAAATCAGGAAAAGAAGTAAAACTCCTGGGTTGAGATAAGAACGGTTTAATAGAACAGAAAAGAAGAAACTACTAATGATAATGATAACACTAATAAAATGACAACAGCAATTATGAAAGGATTGGAATGTACAAATGATGCGCAGGGCAATTGCTCACCACCCGCCGACCGACACCCAGCCAGTCCCCAAGCGGCGATTCCCTGCCCCCCACTTCCCAGTTCCTAAACTAGATGGATGTCACATGGTATGGAATACACTGTTGGCCAGTTTGGGTCAGGTGCCCTGGCTGGGCATGAGAAGCTGAAAAATCCTTGACTCTAGTCTAAACACTACTGAGCAACAACTGAAAACATCAGTGTTATCAACATTCTTCACATACTGAACTCAAAACATAGCACTGTACCAGCTACTAGGAAGACAGTTAACTCTATCCCAGCTGAAACCAGGACAGGTGAAAACCCAACATATTTGATAGCTATTATGCCAGCCCCCAGCAGTGGGCTTATAACATTATGTTAGTAGAAAAAGATTGTACTTAGTGAGCAAGAATACAGCAATCAACTTACCAGCTTACCATGTTTTCCCTTAACTTGACTGGAAGATAGACAATAGTCAGACAAATTACAGGATTAAAGCTGAGGAGCTAGATGAAGTTCTGTGACCTGTGTTGCACAGGAGGGCATACTAGATGATCTAATTGGATCTTCTGTTCTAAAAATCTATTAATTATGCTTGTGTAATAAACAGCTGTAGCTTCGTCAAAGGGGAATTAAACACTGGAAATTCATCTTGTCCTAAACACTCTCACAGTAGCTACTGGAGGTAAACTTGAAGCTTGACAAATAAATGAGAAAGATCAAAAGCAAACCTAGTGAAGGTTTTGGTTGATAAAAACAATTATGTGTGAAGGGCTTTCAAACATTTGTCATTTATTCAATTTTTCTGAAACAACGTGAGTGGTATGAACTGCCATTCACAAATATGAATTAAGAAACTCTTGATTGTGTTTTCTTAGAAATAAATTATGCATATTTGTCCACACTACATCCATCCCTGATGTCTGTTATATGGGCATCATTTCCAAGGGGATGCTTATACCATTGTGATTCTGACCTTTAATATGATATTCATGTTATCCTCTATTCATAAACAGAGAAATAACACAGAAGCCATAATATATTCAACTACAGCAAGTGCTTAACATCCAGTATTCCTGATGCCCATAGCATTTTAGCTTTCAGAAGATCAAGAATATCTACTATGTTTAAGATGCATATGGTAGAATTTTAACATTCCCCCTAAAATGCAGATCTTCACATTTCCATGTCCTTCATGTTTGCAATGATGGGTTGCCAAAAAGGTGCTTAGCCAAAAATGGGTATTTTTTTTTTAACAAAAAGCTCAAGTTAGTCATATGCTTTCATCCAAAACAATCAGAACCTGAGCCAATTTAGTGCACATAAGATACCTTGGAAGGATTAATTTATGCTGTTGAGCTTGTAATATGTGTAACCAATAGGAGTTCTCTGCATACATGGATTTTTTGCAAATCTTGCAGCTAAGTCAGTGAGACAAATGCAAAATCCAACACCTAAGGGCATTGTGTAGATGTGTAATGCACCCTGGGGGTGCCTAAGGTCGAGAAACCATTGAGTGGATTACACAGATTCATATATGTAGTTTTTTCATCTCTGACAGATATAATATGAGCACTATTATTCATACTACATAAATTTCTTAGAATACTGTGTGTGAGAGAGCAAGGAAATCATGCCAAATCACTTACACAAAAAGTTGTTAAAAAAAGAAGGTTGAAGGTTCAGGCCTCTTTATTGAGGTGTCATATGATGTGACATCTGTATGCCATACAGATCAGCTGCATGGCAGCGAAGGTTTTGCTAAATATCTGTAGAAACAAATTAATATGCAGACCAATATGTGGATCTTATATGAGCTGAAAGAAGTATATAAAATCTGCTAAAAGTCTTCCTTTTTAAAATACTGCACTCTCTTCTCATGTCGGTCATCTGAAAGTTAGGCATCTAGACTGGGTAAGGTCTTTCCCAGGGGATGGCTCACCCTCTTTATCAGGTAGTTCTAGTTTTAAATGGGATGAATTGCCCTCTGGAGGACCTTTCTTCCAGAGTCTATATAGAGACCTGAGAAGAGCTTAAACTAGTCATTTATGGCTGGAGTTAATGAAATGAAGCCAACGCCTGGGACTGATATTGAAAGAGGGACCCATATTGCATAATGTTCTGAAGGTACAGTGTGTTTCGCACAGGTTTTATGCACACAGGTTGAACTCAAGGTGCGTGATTGGATGTCCATACTGATGTAAAGGTAATGGAGCCCAAGGCTCAGGATGTTGTAGTATAACTAGTAGTATATTTTTCCCCTTAGCTGTTACTCTGGATTATCAACCCAGACTACAATTTTGTTCATCCTTTCCTAGGTGTATTTATTTTACTGCAGAGCAGGGCTTAGATTAGTGTATGCTTACGTAGGGTTAAGCATGTTAGGTTATGGGTTTTTTGGTTTTGTCTTCCTCCTCATTCCCCTTTCCCCAAACATTCTGGCAGCAGTGAAAAGAAATGGGACTTGCCTGTGCCCTGAACCTCGAGTACATGAGCTAAAATTAAATATCCATTGAGTAGAACTTGCTGAAACTGCAAATGAATTAATATTTTGTCAGTCCTCACTTTTATACTTGGTATTAAGCTAGAGGATGGTGCTATTTTTTAAACAATTTACCTCTCACTTCTCCCACTTTTTTCTCTATCATTGGTGATTGATCATTGCAGTGCCTACAAATGCTCCATGGCTAAGAAGAGAAAAGCCGAAGAACAGATATCAGGCGTTCCCGTCAACAAAAGGAAGTCCCTGTTAATGAAACCCCGCCACTACAGCCCCAGCTTGGAATGCAAAGAAGACAATGAAGACAGGACGGATTTACAGGAAGAGATCAGTGTCCTCGAAAGCAGCTCAACTCCAGGTAGTCAGGCAGTGTGCCTCTGCTTGAACCTGAATTTCACAGGAAGGGAGATATGAAACAGTATTTTCAAAAAGGATGCAGAATGTGTTTGACTTCTAACAGAGTTGGAATGGTGCATTTCTGTCCAGGCTTAAACATCGGACTTCCAATTATTTTGTACAATAACTCCTCCTGGGGTCTAGTAAATGCTTTGTAGGTCACACAGAGAGACAACTACTGCAGCAGTTCAGATATGGAGAAGCATCTGCTTCTCCACTAGCTCTGTCAAAGAACAAGGTTAAGCCCACCATGGAGAAAAACACATTTATGAAGAGCAGATTTTCACTGGAATATACAGAGCTCTTAGGAAGAAAAAAAATGCTTAGCAAAACATTGTTGACTTTAACATTTAGCAAAGCAATTTCATGCGTGTGACTGCTACGTGTATTCTGTTTAACACGATTATTAAACTCAGCACTTTTATACTTGTTATTCCAACTCTGCTAAGCCAAACGTCCAACAATTTATAGAAACTTTTACAATGTGTATGCTGGAAAATATGGAAGAGGATGGGGAGACAGAAAGATATAGCTACAGTGTGTCTTTATTGCTTTTTCTTTCTAACATGTTTATATATATTCAAGATGAACAAAAAATATAAAACTAAACTCATTGTCACATACTTGTTTAAGAAGTCCTGAACAAATAGTTAATCAGGCAAGTTAGAAGATATCAGTGGAATATATTCTGCATTTGTTTTGAAGGGAGGAGTCATCAGTGGATAGTAAATGTCAAGATAAAAGCAATGTGATCTGACACTGGGAAATTAGTAATCATAGATAATATGAAAGCAGAATGAACTTCTATTCCACTCAGTTGCTTGTTGCTACAGGAGTTTAAAGGTAATTTATTTTCCACTCAGTTTCTTCTTATCAAATATTTTGGAAGGGCAGGGTGCTAGATAATCTCATCTAGGTTCCCTTTCCCACAAAAGTTTGGACCAAGTGATCTTTCAAGGTCCCTTCCAACCTGGGCTGTTCTATGATTCTATGATGAACTGAGATTAGGAATTTACATCTTTAGCCACTCTAAATAGAATTTCCTCAAAAACAAAACAAAACACCCAAATTTTATACATATGAATACTATAAAACACATAGAAGAGGAAGGAGGCTGTCTTTCAGATTAAAGAGTCAAATCCTGGTTTTACTGAAATTACCGGAGGTATTTGTGTCATTTCTATACCACAAAGATTTCAGCCAGTTGTCACTTGTAAGTCTTCTAGGAGGAGTCTCTTCCAGGGATCTCCATCCCATCAGTGTGAAAGCCTAGAAGGAAGCTCCCTCTTCAAACAGAACATTAATTAACAAGGTGATACCCAATGTCTCTGTCTTTTGGGTGACATTACTAAGCTAAATTTATCATGAAAAAAGCTCCATGGTTCTCAGTGCCTGTCCAGCCTGCAAGGAGTATTTCTATCTTCTAACACCAGAAGGGAAGCTGTTTGAGTAAGAGTTCCTGTATGCTTTTTTTGTTTGGGTTTTTTTTTTTTTTGAGATATATAGGGTTTAGCTGTTTTTTCTTGTATTGATTCAGCCTGGTTGCTGGTCATCCAGAGCTGCCCTCAGTAATGTGTTTTTTCTTTCCCTTGCGTCTGTCCTCTGCACAGCTTGAAGAACTCACTGAAGGGAAAGTACTATGATGGGTGTAAAGGTAGAACTTGTGCCATATACACATAAACCTAAGTCATTTAACTGGTTCCTTTTTTTAAAAAGGGCAAGTGTTGGGCCAGGTCCATTGATATAAATGTAGGGGAACCCTATTCGCACTCAGCCCCTCACTAAAAGAAAAAAACCACTTGATTTCCAAAAGATTTAGCTGATACCAATGAGATTTCTCCCAACCTGCTTGTGTCAGTGATAATACAACCTATCCACTTTGCATTAATTTTGCCAGCTACAAAACAAATTTCAGCTAAAGCATACAGCTGGTCTGGGTATGTATGTTTATTTGTAATTTCTTAATGTAGTATTGCTTATTATGAACTCATGATTTTTGTCTGTTGATCAGTTAATGCTTCAGTTCATGGATTGATGCAACTGTAAACTAAGCTGAGTTTTGATTATTTTTAAAGTAAATTTACAGCCTGTAGAAGTGAAAAGCAAAGCTGGGACAGCTGAACCATTAAGACTGGTTCAACAACAAATTTTTAAACATTGCATTTAAAAATTGCTGATTATTTAAGGACCAAAAATCTGTTATAATGCATTTATTTTTCTTCTTCTCCCCAGAAAAATAACTGAAAAAAACTGTTACTATTATCAAGTTTTGTTTTCCTTTGAAGGGTGGGAGATTTCTTTTAAAGCTAGAATGTCTTACATTTTGAAATGACCCACTGATGGGATTCTGTTATTTTGCAAATGGCAGAAGAACAAATAATAAATACCCATTTGACTCAAGTTGGTTATAGAGCCAAAATCATCATTCTTACTTGCTGAGACGTGAAAAGACAGCAGACTTCTTTATTCAGAATGCTGCAACGTGTGTGTGTGCTAGACCAGCTGCTAAAAAGTTACACCAAGGTTTACAGACATTTTTTTTAAACACACAACTTTATGCACACAGTGCACAAGGCCACCTCTCCCTGCATGAGTCCAATTTTCTGAAGAAGAATAAGAATTAATCAATATTTTCTTTTAACATATAACAAACAGTTGAACCAAACAATTATGTAAACTGGAAATGACCCAAAATGCTAACAGTTTGGCAGCAGTAAAGTGAAATGCATTGTGGTGCACATGTGCATATTTTGTCCCCCTTTTCCCCTCCACAATAATCTGCACTTAATAGGAATATTTTAAACTATGTAGCTAAGCAACAGAGGTAATTGTTGCTTTCTAGAGCTTTTGTTAGGCACTCTAACACAGCCCAAATATGCATAATTAGGTATAATGTCTATAAATCATTATTGTACACATGTGGGTAGTTAAGTGGATTGAGAGAATAGTTCAATGAATTGGACATATTCACTGAAAATGCTTTTATTTGTTTTCTGTAGTTCATAATACTTTAAAATTATCATAACCCTTTACACTTTCTCTTAATAGCTCGCTGTGTTATTGAGAGAAACTTCATTTGCATTTTAGACTATGCTTAATTTATTATTTAAACCTGGAGTTCTTCTGATTCAGGAGAGGAGAGACACATCTTATAAAATAGTCTGTGCTTGTTTATTCATCCTCCTTTCTAGGAAGTAAAATGTTAAATTTTTCAGTTTATGTTGAATAGATCCCAACAAAAGAATGTACCCTATAATCAGCATTATTGAAGGGGCTAGTGTTGTGACTAAATTCTTCCCTTCATCCAAAAATGCTTTTAGTTACTATGGCAATATTTACTTGATCCTGGCAAGCCAGTGTTGATTTTAGAGAGATAATTACCAGAAAGGAAGATGATGGAGATGTATTTTTGAGTGTCCTTGTCAGAGGAAATGTTTATAAAAAATTAAATGAGATACAAAAGGCATATTGTCTTCCACACCGACAACCTCTCCTACATGCAGCCTCTATTACCTGCTGGGCTGCTGCTTTTCTTCTGAAGAAAGATGTTTATAAAGACAGGATGCACTTCAGTGGTGTCTTTAACAAGTCCTTTATGAGTCTGTATATAACAACCATTTCTGTTTGCCTGTGCATGACCTGATCTATCACTTAATGTGGCAATTGCAATGGTGACCAGGAGCTCGCCCTTTGTGAAGTATTGAGGTTTTTTCAGTCAAGGTCTTTCATGGATCTGGAGTGACTGGGAAAGTAATTAGGGTCT